>NC_092866.1:14443476-14553112 GCF_032062135.1 Pyxicephalus adspersus | reverse complement strand
AAAATCTTCTCTCTAATGCTATTAAAATACAGATAATACTTTAGCATAAGGTTTGCTGTGTTCTAGAGTCTGGGTATATGTAGAACACGTAGGGTGCTAATGCAATGGCATCTAACAGGGTCTTTGACGAAGTGCACATCGACGGAAGAGCATGGCTCCCGCCAGGGGAGAAATTGGCGAAACGCTACCTGACATCTGATTGGCTGATGTAAGGTTATTGTGCAGGGAGTTTATAGCATGCCTTGGTAGGTTCACACAATACACAATTAGATTACAAACATTAGGAAAACCCACTATGTACTGTATACAGCAAGTTTTTCTTACAGTGTACCGCCAAAATGATTTGTAGAGAAGGAAAAAATAATTAGAAGGAAATGAAAAGAAACAAAAGAAACAAAAGAAAAAAAAAGTAAAGTGAAATAGATAAAGACAGAGAAAGTAAAGGAAGTGAAGAAAGAAAGAAAGAAAGGTAGATAGATAGATAGATAGATAGATAGATAGATAGATAGATAGATAGATTAGATAGGTTAGATAAATAGGGAAGGGAACATAATAAGGTAGGTAGACATAAAATTTGGTAGAAAATGTGATAATAAAGAAAGAAGAAAAAAGAAAAGAAAAAGAAAGGAAAAAAGAAAGGAAAAGAATATAGATGATAGATAGATAGATAGATAGATAGATAGATAGATAGATAGATAGTATAGTAGAGGTTATAGAGGTATATTCGTAGGCTGCTGATATTACAGTTTTACCATCCTCTAAAATTGCGTGGTATTGCGGTCAGTCAACAGACATTTTTCACTTTAACTATACAACTCTGTAACACTAAAAGAATTTCAGACCCAGCATAGAAGGAAGCTTATTGTACTCAGTCACAATCAGTAAGCCCATCGCAGGCCTTTAACATGAATATATTGAGTAGTAAATGGAACATTTACTGCCACTCTCTATGTAAGTGTTGGAAGCACCTTGACACGGGGAATGATAATAGGAGCCTCAAATAAAATAAACACACAGCCAGCAACATAACAGGTTCTGCTTTTCGGCATCCTTATGCAGATCTTTACATTGTTTCAGTTGAATTTTTTGGGTTTTAGATGCCTAGTTTATTGGGATATGAAAATGTGTGATCCCCAACATAAATGGGTCTGTCTTTAATGGGCCCCTTGCTGACTTTTGTGATGACTATGAAATGCTCGCTGACATTTTTGTTTCATAACGATAATACCAGTGGGCAATCGTGCCAAGTGGCAGCACTGTATATTTTAAAGTAAACTCTTGGTCCCTGTTTGACTTGAATTGAATAGAGGGCACATGTCCAAGCATCTATAGATCAGCATTTTTACCATTTAATGATGTAGAAACCCTTGAAAGACTTTCAGGTCTTTAGGGAACCCCAGCTTTATTTATATATCCACAGCTCACAGTACATTAGCATGGTGGTAAGAAACTTTCCTTACACATATCTTAAAAGATGACTGGTATCAGTTAAACTGACCTGAGAAGCACAAACTGCTCAAGGAACCCTTAGCAAACTCGAAAGGAACCATAGGGTCCTATGGATCCCTGGATGGAAACATTGCTCTAGACTTACTTAAGAAAGCAAACACATTCCAATTCAAAGACCTATGATTGATATGGGGCTCCCCACCATATCCGCCATTCCATATCCCGAAACATTTCATTCTACCATCCTCAGGGGCTATATGCTATTGCTCCTTTGGATATCTAACAGGGCCCGGTTTACAGTTTAATTGTTTTTAGTACAAGAGATTCTTTCTGTTATTTGTCTAATATTTGCCATTTGCAATAAACTTTTTATGAATATTGCACACAATTAGTGGTTATTGCTTTTACTATTGTTCTTTAATAACTAAGAGAATACTATTTTGGAGACTATGAGCTCTTGGATAAAGTATAGATCCATTGAAGTTAGAAAAACTATATAAAACGGTGCTGAATCCAGACATTAGAACCATCTCTATACTTGCTTATTGTAACACATTTTTCAAATTCTGTTCAGCCAATAATGTGAAACAAACAACCTCGATAGACAATACAGCCAGACCCAGGGCCTCCAAGTAAACGCTAAAACTACCATCACTTTAGGACACAACCTAGTTAGTGATTGGACAATAAAGAGCAACAGAACATTAATTTATTTCCAGTGTTCCAATAACTCTCTCTTTCATCAAGGTCTTATTTCTAAAAAAAAAAAAAAAAAATCAGTAGATCGTTTGCTGTCTCTAATTACAGGAACCAAACGTAGTTTTCCTGGTAGGACAAGTGATCCTGCCTAGACTTTAGGTCCCATGGGAAAGCTTAGTAAGAGAAGTTTTTTATAATTTAATGCCAAGAAAAAATACTTTTTTTATCTCAATATAATCTAATGACATTAGTAATGCTGAAATGTGAAGTGTGGATTTTAATGATAGGTCACCTTTACTTTGGTATGAATATTAAAGAGCTTATATCTCAGCTGCTGGAGATCTGCAAAGCCCAATGACTTCTTGTTAAAAACAGTGGTAGCTCTGAAGATCAATGAAGACATAAAACATAGACACATTTACCCAAGACAAAAGAAATAAGCCAAATTCCCAGACTTAAATAAATCAGTAGAGCCCCACTGGAAACGTCATCTGTCTGCAGAATGAGGGGTGTCTTCCATGATAGAAGCCATACTGTATGTAGCATATGGAACAGAAAAACCATTGTGTGCCCCCCCGCCGAGTCATCCCCAATCCCTGGTACTGTACCCTATGGCATGCAGCACAGGGTTAGTTTTGTACAAGAGTTGCCTATGCTGTCAAATTTGTAAATGCATCACCTACACTTGGTTTGCTATCTTTGGAGGCTGTACACTGCAGTACTATACAGGTTTCCAGAGGCATTCTCTCTCATCCTTACTGATCTCCTTCCTCAATAATTCTAGAGCTGTTTACTCTAAACATAGTGATAAGAGTAGTGGAAATGTGATCTGCCACATCAAGAAAACTTCCAACTAATGGGATTTTTTGAGAACTGTGGAAAAATTAGGTATAAAAAAGAAAATTCAATTTATCTACGAACCCCTTTAAATTAGTTTTCTCCAATGCCCCCTGTGTGATTCGAACACAGGGTCTACCTCTGGCAGGCAAACAAATGAATCAGTAACTCATACAATAGAAGATCAGCTTTCTCATATAGGATGAGGGATACACAGCCCTCATATATTCATTTATTTCCTAGATTTTATCTGTATCTGGATAAACTAAAATACATTGCTTGTCCATTCTGCTGCTCTGTATCAATTAATTTATGAGGGATGTATTGGAAATCTATAGAAATAACTGAGTGAAAAATTAAGGATATCATTAGGGAAAAAAAAAAGAATTGATTATTGGAAATGTAGGTCTTGGGAGACAGCGCAGGGTAAGGATAATGTAATATCTGCAGTGTAAAACATATTAGTAAATCTTAATAATGTTTTGTTGATTTTCATGATCAGTGTCCTCATCTGGAGTTTAGAGGACATTAGGGAAGCTAAAATAATGCCATCAGTCATGTGACAGCACAGGTCACATGCTATGTGGTGCCATACTGACTCCTACAGGTAAAGAAGTAGCAATGCACCATTGTAATATTAATTTGATTCCATAATAATTTTCTAATAATAGGAGGAAGAGTCAAATGTAATTTTTTCTATATGCATATTATAACACTTAATCCAAATCTCAATTAAAAAAATTTTTTAAAGATTTAAACCTATTATTTTTTTTTATTTGAAATTGATGTAAGTTTATCAATATACACATGAACACCCATTGTCACGTTTCCAATGTTTGTTGTATCGGGCATTGATATGGAATGTCAGCACAAATCGTAAAGATTAAGCACTGCATAATATGCTGGTGCTATATAAATCCTGTTTAATAATAATATTAATATTATCATGATGAACGTAAGTCTTTGTCAATTACTTTGACCCGACTACTCACAATGTTAACCCTTTGCACTCTTATTACTGAATGTCAAGTCTCTGGCACTCAAATTTGTTTTTTTTTTACTGCAGCATATGGGATCTGGGAACAATCCCTATCGTAAAAATGAAACTAACACTACATACAGCTTTAAAGCACCCTAAGCATGTTATCTAACATATTTTATGGTTTCCATGTTGCCTAAGAAGCTGTGCAAAAGGACCCTCTTACTGATGAACAGTGTTTAAAAAAATGCTCTCTATTGCATTGCCTGTATGCCTGGTATAGTAACAAAGTACATTACACAGACGACTGGGTGCTGCACTGCCACCTTGCTGTCAGAGGCAGTACTGCAATGATTTCCTTCTATAATTGGCTTCAAGAGAATGGTATATAAAAGAAAGCTAATAAGCACAAACCCAAATCTAACAATGCATATGTATAGCTTAATTCAGGTAACATAATTCAATAGAATCCCTATTTACTACAATTTTAAAATTCTGCTTCAGCTTTTCCCTACAATTTGCTTCCTGTGTACCTAATGGGAGCTAAGAAAAGTTATCATGATTTACTACTGAATCTAACAACAGAATATTTGGCCAGACAGCATTTAGCAACCACACCCAGGTATATCTGGAGTATTCTCCAAACTATTTTGGGAAAAATAAGAAAATAATATTTACTTTATCGTAGCTGATCACAGTTAAACCTAAAACCTGAAACTTTCAGGATGGTTTCTTTGTTATGTGATATACCATCAATTAAGCACAGCTCTTTAATTAGTACTTTAATACTTCCAATACAAGAACTCCACAAAGAAAAATTCCATCAAACATGAAAAGGCAACTGTCAGCTCCAGGCATTTCCATATATATATATATATATATATATATATATATATATATATAATTACACAGTATTTATATAGCGCCATCAAATTACGCAGCGCTGTACAAAGTCCATAGTCATGTCACTAACTGTCCCTCAAAGGAGCTCACAATCTAATGCTCACAATTAACCTAACTGTATGTTTTTGGAATGTGGGAGGAAACCAGAGTACCCGGAGGAAACCCACGCAGAGAACATGCAAACTCCATGCAGATAGTGTCCTGGCCGAGATTAGAACTGGGACCTAGCACTGCAAAGGCCACCATGCTGACATATATATATATATATATATATATATATAAATTTATATATATATTAAGTTGACCTTTATCCCCAATAAGTAGCATAAGCTATTACAAATCCAGACCAATATTTCTATTTCCGAATCTCCAAACAATGCATTAAAAGAGAACAAAACCAATGTTCAATTAATTTGTTTATATACTCCAAACATATAACATACTGGATGTTGTGTTTTGCTTGGTGTCCTTTAAATATCAAATCTTAAAAATCAGAAATTTGCGTGTCTTAGTGCACAATATTCATATTAGAGGGCATTGCTTGGATTTGGTAGTGAGGCGTGTTGCCTGTGACAATTTAATAAAGTTGATTTGAAAAGAAGAAAAATTGTCAGGGAGTTTGTGCATGGATATTTATAAAACATACCATACAGCAAAAGTGCAGAAATCCACATATAATAATAAACAACCTATACAGATAACAATATCACAACAGAATTTATGCAATTGAAAAAACTGTCCTTTGCATTCACAGAAGTCATCTTTGCATATTGACTGGGGTAATACATTGTCAATATATATAGATATAAAAAATAAAAATAATGTACTATAAAATATTAGTAAAATAAAAAAATAAGGAAATTTAAAGTCTTACCCGTCCAACAAGCACAGGATCTGCTCCGGTGTATTCCTCTATTACAAAAAACTGGTTCCATACCCATCCCCTCTTGGATCTGTGTAATACTTGCCCTTCTTTGCCCTTTTCATGGTGTCCGTGAAAAGATTGCCTCAACTTACTGCCCTTCCGCGTTGATGAGACATGACTACAGTATGCAATACCCAGGCATAGCAGAATGCCATGTAAACAAAAGTCCTTCTTCATTTTTGGTAGTGTGTATTCAAAACAGTCCTCGATCCTTACTCCAAGTCAGTCAAAAAAGTGCAAAATCAGAGGTTACATCCAACAGGTAAATGTCAATCCATAGAGCATACCCATATTGCAATCCAAATGTCCTTTGCTGATCCTAAAATAATATAAAATATCTAAATTAGTCAAAGCAACAGAGCACAGAACAAATGCAATTAAAACGTGTCCTTATGTTGGCATTTTTCTAAATGATAGTTAAGAAAATCCTGAGTTTGCACATTCTTTAAATCTCTAAATAAATTAAATTACCATAAAAAAACAGATTTATTCTGCTAAATTTGATCTGGGCATGGCGACTTTATTGGCTTAAGGTCACAAAGGGGTTAAGAACTTCTATGCTTTCACTTGTTCAGGACAAGCAAATTCTGTAAAAGTTCAGCATGAATAGATCAACAAGTTTTTTGCAAATTCCAATTTCTGAATATGCAGTCCGTCTGTTTTGTTATTCCGCCTAATAAATATTCCCATCCCGGTACATGCAAAGCCTTGGCTTACACCACAATAAATGCTGGCATTAATGGGCTGCGCGTTACAACTCAAACACGCGGTGTGTCACTAAGAGGATCAGTTTAATGCATAGATCCCGGTCCCTTTTATCCGCCGTTAATGTAGTGAACAAACAAGCATGGCAAGCAACTGAATATGAATAAATTACTGAAGGAGGGCGCATTGCTTGAATATGCCTGTGATTTGTAACAAGGAAACACGACTTTGGAAATCCTATTGGAGTAAGTAAACGGCCGCCGAGTACTGCCTGCTGTCCCTATCGTATAACGATACTTAGTAACAGCAGGACCATCCATTTAGGCCTTTGGAATAAAATATCGTGAGAGATGACATATTAAAAATGCATTCTGTCTATAACAATCAACAACAGCGGTATCACCTTGCTTAATAAAATGCCATTAGTGCTGCCAATTGTTAGTGAAATAATGTGTGTTCTATGGAATGAAAGTGTGGAGGAGGTGCGGGTATTAATGTAATGATGATTGCCTTGTGACTGCTGTATAGAGAGTAATGAAATATAGGAAGAGGGGGGCTTTAAGGGACAAGTCAATGGGAATACGTTTTCCTTTTCTGTGTAATTGTATAAGAACTTATTGGTCTAACTTTTCCATTTTTATATGCACGATATTCAGCATTTACATGTTTTAATATTAATGATATTTTGTGCTATTTTGATGTTGGGAGATGATACAGAGTCAGTTGACGTTTTTCTATATTTCTGTTTAATTTGGTGAGATCTCAGTCCTGAGCTCCTCTGTGCCCCTTCTTCCCCATCTTACTGTTGAATGTTTTATTATATGTCTTTGATAATGCAGCAGTTGGGCAGGAACAGAGGCAGAAATTATCAAAGAAAGGTCTTATTGTTGGAGACACTTAAAATGGCCTTACCTAACCCATCAATATTGGCTTCATCTACAACTGGGCAGTATTTGAAGGGTGTGTCCTTTTGAATAGTATAGTTTACTAATGTTAACCACAAATGGCCAAGGGTGACCAGAACAGGAAGGAAGGGAAAAGTTATCAAAAATTGTAATTCTACATTTTGGGCTTGCCCCTTCTGACCCTACTGTCCTGGTCCATGTGTGACATACAGCCCTGGGTCCAGGTGTTGAGATCACAATTAACCTATCTAAAAAGCTGCTATGGGCAATGCAGTTATATTTTCCATCATTTTGCATAGCCATGATTTTTAAAAAAATTATATCAGCTTTTTATCAGACTCATTTCTAGGGAAGTTTCAACAGGTCTCACTTAATTATCAAGGTGCGATCACAGTATCACCTTGAAACACGTCAGCATCTCGCTAACACCCAGCATGTTGCATTTTCCCTGTAGACACCGATTAGGAACATTCTCAGGGGAATGCATCTACTTACTGCTGTGCAATGGAGGCAGAGTCGCCATTTTTCTGTGGCAACAACGTAGACTGTGCCACACCTGAAAACTTAAAGCAAATTTGAACAAAGAGAAATATGTAGGTTGTCATTGCCAAATTATTGTGTTAAAAATGCCAATGCCTGGCTATCATGCTGATCCAACTAGAGAATCTCAGTGTATGTAAACCCTAAGAATGAACTTCCCCAGTTTGATCTCTTTTGGTAAAGTCTGCAGCTTAAAAAAAATACCTGGTGATTCTTCCATAAAGGCCCTTTTCAGGTATTTGGTATCAGCTCTCTATGGTACTCATTTTTCCTTCAGCATTCAGCAGAGGCTTTTTTTTAGCCTTTAGCAAGTATTGTGCACACTTATATGTAGACGTGGCTCAGAAGGCTCATTTACAACAATGTGTTACCCACAGGTGCAGAAGTTTGCCATAACTGTAATAATACTAGTTTACATAAATGCAGGAGATTGATACACATTGGCCAAAAAATGGTCATGTGTGTTTTTTTCATTCATCAAAGCAAAATACAATAATGGCAACACATGCCAACACTTCAATGAGCATGCCAAAATTGCACTGCAAAAACACGCTCCAACACGTGCATAAGTGTGAATCCAGCCAACACCAGCCATCTACAAGGCTGAATAAAAGATAAAAACAGCATTTTATACCTGAAAACATAGCAAATGTTTAGGATATTTCCTGCTTTATCAAACGTTGTCTCATCCAGTTAGAATTTCTATCTACCTTAACTCTTCAGCATATACAAAAAACTAAAATGTCAATTTATAGCTGGCTGACCATTTAAACTAGCAACAGCCCTCAAAACATTTCAATATCCTTTTAACGCATGAAAATCATAATATCTTACAGAAACCTATTGGAAACTTTGCGCCCTTGAAAAAAGCAAATTAAATTCACTGTATTAAACAAAGCCACAGAAGAGAACAGCACCCTCTAAATGCACATAAAATCACCATATTTAGCAAGGACGCACTGGAAATAGCAGCATATCGAAAAGGCTGTGGCATGCATCCACTATTAACAAAGCTGATTTAATTGCCTATGTGTGACTAACACTCGTTTAAAGCTTGCATTCCATTGTCAGATTTATTCTAACACAACAAGCAAAGGTTTTGTGTAGGCTTAATACAAAGAGTTTCTTCATGACAAAATAAAGCTGTTTTTAAAATTATCCTTATATCAACTGTATCACATTCATTTTTTGATGTGGCATCGTTAACAATAAAATAAACTGTTTTAAAGAGGTCCCCAATCATTGTCAACGTGAGAATTATATTCAATCGTAACATATTGGCGAGCCAGCCAAAAAATGCAATTTAGATCAATATGTTGCTAAATTTTTGTTACAATGCTGTAAAGAACTGTGCTAGATATACAGGGTGAGCTACGTTTCATGAAACCTCCAATATCTTCAACCTCTTTAGCAAAAGCAAATCCATTGCCGACTTTGTGCACCGGCCGGTCCAATTGGTTTACCTATAGGTATTCACTTGGCCATTGGTGAAGGAGTGAACCACAAGCTCAATTTAGACACCTACAATGCTTAAACTGCAAATTGTATTATTATCTTTTATATTTGCTTGGAGATCAGTTTTACAGAGAAATACATTGGGCTCCCAAACCGCATTTGAATTGAGTTATCCACAGCTATTTTCCACCCATCGTTCTGATCATTCCTTAGTTTTGAGTAACCAAAACAACAACAACAACAAAACAACCTACAATTCCTTTTAGTTGTATATACTTTCCAAAAGTTCCTCTGTCTTTATGTTCTTAGTTGTTCAGCCTTGGAGGCGGATGTATACAACTCTATTACATACAAATTAACTAATACAACTTTTTTAATGAAAGCTGCAGATTTGTGATTTAAAACAAGGTTTGAAATGATAAACATGTTAGAGTCTAATGAGATTTAAAGATGAGATTTAATAATGGTTAGTTGAAGTTTAAATTCCTTTTTAATGTGGTGTTTCTATTATTTCTTCCACTAATAAGTCTGTTTTTTAGAATATATGAAACCACATGATTCTGGGAAGCAATGGATGGACAGCTCGCCTGTCAGTCATGTAATTTGTAATCGTTTTGCACACGCTGAATCTGAGCAGTGCCTCCAATCTATAACAATGACCCCAAAACATCCTTCTGTACTGCATTTTTTTCCACAGGAGCATCCTGGCTGTTCTCCAGAAGACGAATGTCAGAATATATTGTGATGCAGGGAGAGATTGAAATTGCGGAAGATTTTTCATTTGCTATTTTCAGTATTGGCGTTTCGAGATATTTCACTCAGGGGATTTGCATAAAAGCACACCTGTGTTCAGTATTCCTTTACACAGATCAATGCTCTCTAGCTCATCTCAATTCCAGTCCTCTCCCTTTGCCGCACTAACAGGCAGAGTTTATTATCTTCCTTGACTGCAGTATAAGTAATAAAATAAAAGGATGCCAAGACAATTGTTAAAATTGCCATTTCGCTGCTTTAGAACCTCTTCTAGGGCACCAGTGAAATTAGTGATACGTGTTAGATTGCATGTCTGATATAGAAGGTTGAATCAGGTTGGATGTTCCTGGATACATAAAGGGTGGAGTTTGCTTCTGTGAGACTAAGGCACTACTTCTTACTCTCCATAGTACAATGAGCTGCTCCAATAATACCCAACTATTGTACCATGTCCTTTTAAAATGATGACCAGGACTGAACCCAATTTAATTCTAAACAACCAAATCTATCAGGTCATTATCTGAATTGTGTGGCACTCTTCTCTATTACCTTCATGATCCAAAAACATAAAATTTTTGATTGTTTAGATCCTATAATAACACCCTACTTACATCTTCCAAAAAAATAAATACATAGAAGTCAGCCATTGCTTCCATAATGATGTGCCAACCAAGCAAGTGTACATCAAGGTGTTCCTTGCACTTTCTGTCACCTCTAACACATAAGTGACAACACCAACAGTTTAATATGAGATGTGTTGCATCTCACTCCTTACAGGTGTTCACATCAAGATCTAATGTAATTTTAGACTCAAATGTCTGAAACGAGTCAGTTTAAGATTGATGCATGAATTGATTCCTTTCACTTTTAATTTCCAGACCGAAGACTACAACTCAATCACAGGAAAAATGTTACTTTTAAAGATTTGTTGCTGTCTGTTTTGCCTTAGGTAATTCTCTCCATGCAGCTCAAGGCAACAGATTGATTTTTTGGTGGCTATTAGAAGCAGCACACACTTGCCTCCCCTTAACCCAGTTAATGCAATTCCAAAGTTCTTTGAATCTATTTTATTTATACAATTAGCAAAGCTGCTTTTGTCCTGATTCTAGCCTATTGTCCTGAAGAGAACCAGCCTAGAAGTAGGGCCAGCCAGGACTTGGATCAATGTCCTGCAAGTCCCAAAAATGTACCAGCTGACGGACTCCTTCTGTCATCCTGTTCATTTTCAGTAGGGCTTTGGCTTTAAGTATGCACCCTTCCTCCTCCAAGTGTGTATGGTTCAAAAGAACCACATTGGGTGTACTGGCATCTCTTTCAGAGTACTGTTCCGGATATAGACAGGACTCAATTGTGTGTTGCTGCGCCTTCTTTGATTAGAAGACTAAAAGAGAGATCCTGACCATAATCTTCACATATAAAACCATGTCTAATGTACAGTATGACTTTGATTCTCCTCCACCTGTGCATAAAAATGTGTTCAACCTTCAGAAAGTTGTGCAAGAACAAAAATTTCCAGCATTGTTTTTCCAAATTTCCTAAAAATGAGTCCATGGATTCATAGATCAGTTACTCTAGAAAAACTCATCCACCTTGTTGACTTGACTACAAACTGGATAAAAACATCTGGTTTGGGCTGATGGTAGCCTCCTGTAGGAGTGGATCACAAGAGGCTGAAGATGCAGGTAGGGAGTGGATTTTCTCTCATTTCTTTATTTCCAATGGCCTACCCGTCTAAAACTTCATTTTCCGCTAAGTAAGCTGTATCTTCAGAAAGGCCTAATCTTAAGTGACACCCTTGGATTTTTGTTTAGCTTTGTTCACCAGCTTTAAAAAAAGAAAGTTAAGGGGAAAAAAGTCTAACATATTAGAGTGTATTATTTCCGAATACTGATGCTAAATGGCCAGTCTTATGCACTAAAGACTGGCTGAATCCTGCATTGTGCCGGCATGATAAAAAGATTACTAGGCTTGAAAAGCCGAGGACCAAAAATCTCACAGCTTCTTAGAGAAGTAACTGAAGGCGCCATTGTAACATCACAACAAATCCGGCAATCCCAAGACACTTGACAACCAATGAGGCCGACAATAGAATTTTTGTGTTCAACAAAACTCTTCTTGTCTATCAAATGGCTTATCTGATTATATCACAAATAGTTTCTATTGTCCCCCTGTTTAAGAAGCATACAGTATACAGAGATCTCCCTTTACTTGTTGTATATAAAGAATGGAACCTGGAATAAGACGAGTGAACATATGTTTGACCTCCGTTTAAGAACTTCATCCTAACAGTTCATTATTTGGCTCACTCCTCATTTTGCATTCACTAGACTAATCTCATGCTGCAACAAGAATAATCTGCTGAATGGCTCCAAGAAAATTGAAATGTGTGATAGAATCTCATATGTATTCATAATATCTAAGCTATGGGACATTTGTATCCAAATTTGTCATACTACATCACCTCAAAACCAAAACTTTGTTCATTCTAGATAGGGCTAAAAACCTTATGGCAGGTTTTAAATATTGTCTGGCACATCTTCAAACGGATTTCTGCTCACTTCACCTTCTAGTGAAATGCTTTTAGCAGACAGAAGTAAAATCTGGCCCAGAAGCACAGTTAGCAATGAAAAGTAGTAATTGTAGACTTTTCGTATTCTAATTGGAATATTGCAAGGCAACCAATGTGCTTTGGATTTTGTGAGGGCCCAGGTGGTCTAGCCTCACAATGTATGCTTCGGCAGTTAATCAATGGGATGGCACCATTGGTCAAAACTGGAAACTTGATTGTTATGGGGTAATCTTTAAAAAAAGAAAGAACTGGCCTTGTCAAATGGAATTTTCCATAACTTTGTGAATCTCCTGCAGTATATGACATAATTATGATATAATTTATCAAGAGTGTTATCTTCCCTTGGCCCAAAACTGCCTGACCTTTCTCAAACATCATACCGGACCTTTGGATTTGGGTTAGATTGCAGCATTTATAAAAATGCTCAATAGATGGATTTTGTTACCTGGAGGTGCCTACATATATTGGCAACAACATCCAGAACCTTCTTGCTATGGCTGGACATTGGGCAATGACAAGGTAATTCTGTCTGTAAAGGTTCTAATTCATCCAAGTCATTGAACATCTATTAGTAGTTAGTCACATTCAACCTGACTTGTTCTTGTAAGGTTGAGGACTTTTCTTTCCTCTTTCTAAGCGACTTCACCTCTTCATAATGAAGCAACTTGGAGACCTGCAAATCATCTTCATCATTACAAGAAAAAGTTTAGTTGAATGTGACTAACTACTACTAGATAAGTAAATTCTAGTGCCCCATATCTCCAACCACCATGGAGAGAAATTACCATATTGAAGGAAAGCAGCACCCTACATAACTGACTGCCTTGCAAGTATAGAACTAATTAAGGCATTCTAAGAATATAGAAAAGAAAAGCCTTGTGTTTTCTGGCATATTTAAGGCTCGAAAGACCTTATTATAAACAAAACATATGGTACCAGTGACACATTACTTTAATACAACAAGGGATTTCCTTTGTGGTGTAACAGCTCCAGATTCCATGCAATTTTCATGCATGTTTATTAGATCATCAATAAACTAGAAAAAAATTGTTGCTTTATTTAAAATTCCTTCGATGTACTATAATACGTCTGACTCCGGTAAATAGTTTTGCAGATTGACTGATTTTGGTTACGGAATATTTCTGCTGTTATTAAATAGATCTGTAATATAAAAATGACTCAGCGTGCTTCACCCAAAGGCAGTTTTACTTCCAGCTAGCTTCAGCACTATTGTTCAAAGCCATAGAACTGTGTGCGAAAAGGTGGCAAATACATTATAGCAAGGTGTTATTTGTCACCAATGGCGGCTTATGACAATTTGCAAATTTCGGCAAGATCATAATATAAATTGGTTGCCTATTGGGCTCTAGTTGTTTATTGTTGGTTTTAAAGACCCGTCCCTCCAAAGTAGAGATGTTTATGGCACATTATCTCTTCTGCATTGCTCCTTTTGACATGTTTACATAGTTTATCATCCATCCATCAAGGCATTTTGATATTTGCAATATTTCCCATATGATCCTGGCCTTTGCAGTGGCGCCTATAGCCAACAAATAACTCCTGGGCAGAACTGACTTAGTTACCCTCCAAACCCCCATTGAATTGACTTGGGGCTTTTATGGAGCTGCAGGGACATTGTGCAGTTGCACACTTTGCACTTATGTCTGCCCCTGGACCACTGCTTCCATCAGGGTTGTACCCTTTTAAGTAGGGTACTGAGGCAAAGTGCTGTAATATTTGCAGGAAACTATGGACGGCAGCTCTTCCAACCACACTGATAAGAGTGCATTTCATAGAGTAGCACAGAGACTCAGTGATGATGCCACTGGGTCAAAAATGAGGTATGTACAGGAAATGCAAAAGATCTTATTTAAAAATGAAATTAGCATTTTATTAAGGGGGGAAAAGGAAAATATAGGATGAAACTTTAGCTTTAAAAATCAGAACAAGAACAAACTAAACTCTGCAGCACGTTCACAGAGCCCTTCTTACAGACAAGCACAAATCAGAATTTACTTTCCTTTCAGCCTGTGTAATAGATCTGCGATCTGTAATCTTCAGCTTGAACAAGTGGACCTAAATCTGTCAAGGATCTAAAGAAAAAAAAATGAAACAGCCATTTCCAACCTCAATGACCCAATTTTTGAGTGCAGAGGATTTATTACCTATCATTTACTAAATTACTGTCCTGTAGGACAGTTGTCTCCTTAACAGAAACCATAATTTGTACCTTGTGTATTGACTTTCTGTTCTTTTCACAGTCAGCATTATGCGGCACGCCAAAGCACCGTTTCTGCAACATGATCATTTTTTTTCTGTTTAAAGAAAAACTCTTATGTTATAAAAGCTCAACTGCAAACTTGTTTTTTTTTTCTTTCTCAATTAAAATTAAAAGAAGACCAGCAATATAAATGTCAAATCTAGAGCTGACTTCTGCATTATTTTTTGTTGCCACAAGATGTCCTCAGTCTTCCATATGACTGTGAATGTTCTAAAAAATAAGAGGTGTCATGGTCCCACCCCTTAGGGGCATCATAATTTTTTTTTTTTATATTGTAATGAAACAGAGAGTGATCCTGTATAGAGGTCTGCAGAGATTGTAAAAGATTGGTTGACATCTGGTTGCATTCTAAAAAAAAATGTTTTATTCGCTGATGGAGAACGACATTAACGTGTTCCTTTTAAACGCATTAAACCGTTCCTTTCTAGTTAAGCATGAAAAAAAAAAATCACTCTTCTGCCTAAGTCTCATCTGTTTTTTCCAGAAGGCGAAATCAGCAAACTGCTCATTGCACCGCAGGTGAAGATGAGGTCAAATCATCAGGGTAACAGCAGGATAATCCCTGCATGAATGTCACTTAATGTTTCAGGCATGAAGAGGTCAATGTGGGACAAATGTGCTCTGACAATGCACATTACCAGTTCCTATATATATAAAGCAAACACATTGGGACTTCATTGGGCAATGTATGGCAATACACACAAGCTATGGTTATGATACAAGAAAGTTGTTGATTGGAAAAATAATTTTATTTTTGTATTTGGTTATTTGCCAATTCTAAAGGAATTTCCAAAGGGTTTTCCCTTACTTTGGGGACCGTAGTAGTATAGGTATTTGGTAGAATAAAAAAACTCACCATTGCCTGTCCACTACTTGAATATTAGTTCTTGGGGAGGTAGTGTTATCCTTTAAGATACCTAACTGCATTTATTGTTTTCCTTTGCTGGTAGGAGGGTATATATTATATAAATGTTCCAATCAGGGGTAGAATCATTGTTCCAATGTTGGCTCACCCCAAACTCCAATTATTGCAAACAAATGATATAGCATGGGGTCATTTAGGGTGTTCCTGGAAAAGCGGAGTCCATCCTTCCCGCATCCTCCTCTTCTTCCAGTAATAGCCAGTATCCTTTTATCACAAAGGCGATATAATAATTGTATTAACCTCTATTTAATCCGGCAGGCCAGGTGCACCTAAAACACACCACATCAGAGCAGATAGGAAGCAAATTAATCTAAATACTTTAGACAGGATCGCTCTTAGCGGAGGATAGGATCTCCGCTGCCTTGTTGTAGTGTTAAAGACCTTTCTACAAATCCCGGTGTGCAGTTTATTTGTGGAAAAGAGAAACAAACAGATGATACCTATCTATCCATCATGAGGCAGGAGAAGAGGACATTTACAGGAAAAGACCACTTACGCCCATATTAGTACGAATTCAGACAGCAAATTTCCAGTAAACTTCTATTAAATTATGCACCTAAGGCCGAAATCAATGAAATGGATTTCTCCTCCTCGCTGCACTATTTGATTACATAAAGCACCTCCGAAAAACTTTGCTTCCGTCAATCATGCCTAAATCATTATCAGCAGAGGAAACTTCTCACGAGAGAGGGTTCATGTGATTGGATTGTGTTCCTCAAGCCAAGAGAAATGGATGAGGTATCACATTAACCCTTTTTATTTTAAATGAACTAAAGACAGGTGATCACTTTCCTTTCCCCATTTCCAATCATTACCATAGCAAGATCTGGCTCCTAACAAAATCTGCAACTTTAATGCTTGTTTCTAGTGAAAATGAGGGCTCCTCATCCCTTAATTCAAGTCACAAAAATGTTTTACGAACATGAATGTAACAAACACTTAGCGAAGACCAACTTCTATGAAGCATGGGTGACGTAACTGGGGCTCAACATTGCCTCCAAGGAATCCCATGAGAATGAGCTCCAGTCCAGTGCAAAAGTTCATTCCCATGGGATTGTGGTCCATGTTGGTGCAACAATAGACAATTATCAGATTTGGAAGAAACCAAATTAAACAATTAGGACAAAGCTCACCAAAAATTTTACAAATTCATTTTTAACAATGGGGAAATAGAGAATGGGATAAAAAGATCAACCAAAAACTGTATATAGATCCTTATATTGTTTATAATCTTACTATAGAGAACGTTCAGGCACATTACATTTTCCCGTCTTAAATGGGACGACAGAAGGAAAATTTTAGTATTAAATGCATCCTAAAATACCCTTAGATCTTACATACAATGATCTACTGAGATGAAACAAAATAACTGAATACATTAGGAAATACTATTGGTGTACAAAACCATACAATTAATGCACCACATAACATCGGAGTACAATGAAATGCAAATAGTTATATAAATAACAGCTAATGCACATGAAAATGTATTTCTATATGTCATTAGGAATATTTTTCTTTTCCGAATAATGTATTGCTATATGTTCTCCTGAATGTAAATTGAGGCTGCTCATGAATTGGTTTTCCTTTAATCATCTATCTTATTGTAAAAATAAAAGGAGCAGAGTACACATGAACAGCAAAGATGGTTGCTTAAAATATAAAATAAAGAAATGTAGGCTGTTTTAAAGATACACTGGGGCAAAGGGTAAAAATGTACTAAAGCAAGCTGCAGATATTGGATATCGGACATTTATATGCACAGTAAGCTGTTATATTCATAACAGGGGAGTTATAGGAGAGCTCCAATGACAACAGTGGAGGAAGAGAGAGGGGTTTGCGGATAGTTCCAGCATTGGGGTAATAAAACATGCCTTATTAGTTTGTACCCCAACACAATGCTTATTCAAGGTCATCTTGTCCTCCCCCACTGACACTTATTAAAAGTTCTTTATGGCCAAAAGGGCTATCACCTAATATCTAGGAAATTGCAATGGGAACCTAACACCTGTTAAAATTCAAGCTCTGTATTGGCCCACTGCACTCAACAACGGGAAAAACACGGGAAAAGGGAAAAAAGGAATTGAATCCAAATGCTGCTACTTCTTTACTGTTCAATCATTAAGGGTGGTAGGTAACCAAGCTTTCATTTCTAGCTGCTCTAGAGAAACAAAGCTAAGCTATGTGTGGGGTGTCTGAATCACAGCTGGTAAAATAATTACATATACTCATTTTTACTGTGTATTTAGTACATTGGCTTTACTTTAATCTATTGTCCATTCACTTCCTGCCTTGTAGACCACCCAAGAAGGATATCTCTCCAAAAAAATGGCAAATTCATCTTAGACAGTTACCAATGGAACAAGTGTCCTCAATGGAAGATTTCACCTTTATTACCAGTAATACCTCAAAATTTTTTCTTACACTGAGAATAGCTAACAGCAACATTAGTAAAACACTTCTTTCACATTTGAATAAGAAGGGATCTCCAGCACCTAAGGTTCCCAACTGGTCCACCATTCAAGCAATAACCACACCAGACCTTGTTTATCATTCAGGATCTCATGCATACACAGAACGGTACAGCTGTAGCTTTGCATCTAACTGTATGTTGGGTAAACCAATGCAAACTCAAAAAGAACACAAAATCCCCATGCAGATTGTATCCTGGTGAAAGCTCAAACTTGTGCTATTAAGTGCTATACATTAGGCCTCCATTTTGCCTGTAAGGTGGCCACCAAAAATAGAGAAGTTGGATCTCCCTAACGGGCCCATCTCCACCATCAAAAAAGGGCCTAAGATCCACTATAAATTTTTGCTTATGTTTGTAATTTCTCTTACTAGCATCAGACTGAAAGCTACTCGTCACTCACTATCCATGTCAGTGGCTTGCTCTTCTCTGACCTCTAAATTTACTGCTTATGTATTTCAGAAGAGACAATGGAGAAAAGAGCAGCAATCAATCTATAGGGAGCAGTATGAACAGTGACACTATTCTCATTCTCACGACGCGTTTCACAGCTGATGGCTCTACAATACATTTCAAAAGGCCTTCATCTGCGTGCTGCCATCCATGTAAGCACACAGTTCAGGAAAGTAGTGTATAAATAGCTGCATTATAATGACACCCCCAATAGTATAAAAATCAGCCATAAAATAAAAAAGAGTTTCACGAAGTCACTCCGAGAACTTTTATATTCCCCCAGCTAAGCCTGCTGCCTTGTAAATTTTGGAGGTTGCTTAGCAACACCTCCCATCTGTGCAGCTGTGATGTCTATTAACAGGTGTTATCCCAGGTTCTTCATTTAACCTCTTGCCTACTAGAAAGGTTTCGGCGAGTTTCACGCAGAAAATATTACAACCCCTCCTTCTACGAATAATTCAGCATGCATTTGCTGGAGCAATAATGGCAATGCTAGGTTATGCTGATGCATAAAATTCCTGGCAAATGTATATATGTCTTTGCTTAGATTAGGAATAAAACACTGCAATCTGCAAAGCTGTCAGAGCGGAAGAGTGCTTTGCAAATACTGGCATCTTGGCTTGAGAGTTCCCCCTCTGTCTGATCATTTCAAAGTATGAATTTTGCAATGCAATAGTGAAGCTTGGTAGCCTAAAGTTCAACAGTACCCTTACTATATAGAAATAAATCTACAAAATGCATTTTTACACTGCTAATACCTGGCCGAAAAAGTCCTAAATTGTGTTGGGGTAGTGTTATGATCCGGGGTTGTTTCCATTGGCAAAAATAAGTAGAAACTGCTAATCAGATTTTGTTAGTCAAATTGAGACACATACCCTGATATGAATCATGTAAGTGGTGTGATATGAAGTGATATGAATCATGTAAGAAAAAACCAGGGTATTAGTACTTGTGGCATTTATGTTTGAAGAAGTATACAAGTTTGTTCCTAAATATAGGAATATGCATAACACAATACAATAAGTGTATTTACAAAATAGACATGGTTTTGGTAAGCCCCACTGCATATAGCAGTTCTTTTTGACCTATTAACTAGACATAAACTCCCTAAATTAATTGGAGTGGTTACACAATCTGTGGCCCGACGCGTTTCACCTCCAAGGCCAGCTGACTACCTAAATATAGCCATTAATCATGTTGTTCCAATAATGGATTTTTTGTCCTATGATTGCACAGGTATATTGCAGGATGGCAATGGCAAGGCTCTTTTTGTGAAAAAGTGGTTCAGGGAGCATGACCATGAGACATAATTTTCACACATGAATTGGCCACCACAGAGTCCAGATCTTAACCTCATTAGAAATCTTTGGGATGTGATAGAGATAACTTTATGCACTGGCCCAACTCTCTTGAGTCATCAATACAAGATCTTGGTGAAAAATAAATGCAACTCTGGATGTAAATAAGTTTGTGACATTGAATAAGCATATCAAAATGAAAGCACAGTAAATATGTGCCATAATCGAGGCTAAAGGTGGTCCAATGAAATATTAGGATGTGCAACTCTTTTGGCGGGCAGTGTATGTTTCAATATAACAAACGAGGGGGAGTTGAAACTTTTAAATATATAAAGAGTGTAAATAAGAATTTAAGAATGAGTTTCAGGTGGACAGTAGACGTAACCTAAGATCAATGTCATGAAGGCATGACTCCATATTAGTAGGAGGAAAACTGAAATTAAACGTAGGTAGTAGTGCTTTACAGTAAGAGTGGTTGATGCCTAAAATAGTCTTTCGGTAGATGTAGTAAATCGGATATCAGCACAGAACATGTTTGAGACAAACACAGATTTATACTCTGATAAAAAAGTTAAAACAATCAAGCAAAAAAAAATGCAGATTGCCCTAGGTAATACCATCATGTGATATTGGAATTGAAAGTTCTGAAATCCATTCAATAAAAGTGGTGAGCCAGTGATAGTCAGGGTGGGTAGAAAGGGGTTAGATGATGCTGAATGTCCTCCAAGCAGGAAATGAGATGAGCTCTACCTGGCTTGCCGAAGCTTCTTATGCACACAGTGAGAAGCATTGAGAAAATAGAAGCAAGAGTAAGCAAACCTATACAACTGTGGAACACTGAAAGGCTGGAGCGTTTTAATATTTAGTTCTAAATAGGATAGATCCCTAATTAAATTTGGATGCTATTTTCTGTAATTGATATTTCTTATCCCTCAGTCTATCTATAGATTGAGTACAACTTCAATAACAACTTCTTTTCTTTTGTAGGACAGAGTGGGGAAGGGTTAGAATCTTAGGTTTGGAGCTTAGACGTTCTATATCTTTCACACTCTGTCGAAAACTAGAAAATACATTTTGGCAGGGGTTATTCTTTAATCCATCAATTACTACCTAAAGAATACAAGGGCTTTTATTTAGTGTATTTGTCAAATTGTGATTGAGATCAGATAAGTTTGCACATAGTCAATAATGAATCCTAATCCTTACTGACCTTAATCTTCATTCATATTCAACATTATATTCAGTTCCTGAATGAGTCTATTAATTGTTCTAGATTCATTGAATTGTATTATATTAACATTTTTTTCTTCCTTACCAGCAATCAAAGAAAATTAGATACAAAAATTCTAGTACAATGTAAACAAAAGCTAACTTCAACTCTGCCGATAATTGGATTTCACATCTTATCAACTACCCACCAATGTGTGATTCTTGGATATAACTTGTAGGCAATTGGAAAGTTACAGTAATACATTTTTTTTATATTTATCAAGTGAGGGGGTAGTGTTTGCAACCCTAGGGTTATGTGAAAAAATAAAAAACTTGGAATAATAATGTTGCGAACACCTGTGTGTTAAAACATTCATGTCCTCTCTGCTTTGTCAAGACATGGATTCATTTCCACTATAATGAAGTCAATTAAATATGTCTTTAAATAAAAAAAAAAAAATTCTGAAAATGTTAAAAGACTCTTTTCTTTATTACCATAATGAACAAAAAACAGAGATGTGCATTAATTGGAAAGTAAAAAACCATGAACAAGCCATCATTTCTTAACAATGTGCTAAGCCGTTTCTTCAAAGAAAGTGCTTCAATATTTGTTTTTTTATGAATTAAACCACATTCACACATTGGGCCTAATTTTTTAAAGCTCTCCAAGGATGGAGAGAATACACATTCATCAGTGAAGCTAGGTAATCCAGCAAACCTGGAATGGATTTCTTCAAAGTCATTTGCTTTTTGGTAGCAAATGTTTTGAATCGGAGACTAGATCTATTCCAGGTTTGCTGGATCACCCAGCTTCACTGATGAAAGTATATCCTCTCCAGCCTTGGAGAGCTTTAATAAATCAGACTCTTTAGGTCAGGAGATGTAAGTCATTTAGAGTTGTGTGAATAGAGATGTTTGAATGTTCTTAATTTAAATGTAAATGTAGGGCAAATTGGGCGAAGACAGCAGAATCTAATAAGTGCATTTTGTGGATAACTGAGATGAGGGAACTTGCCTGAGTGCAGTTTGTGAAAAGTTGGGTGAGCATTGTTTAGAAGTCGGGTGACCTTTATTTAAAATTGGTCAAATATTTTTTGAAGGTGGGTAAAAGGTCTTTGAAGTTTAGTGATCATTCTTTAAAGTTGGGGGAACATAAAGTTCAAGTCGAATCCCCCTGAAGAAGTCTATAGGAAGCAAATCCTCCACTTAAAGAAATATGTTAAAGAAAAATGTTCTTAGGGCAGTAAGGAGAGAAAATACCCTAAGAATATTCACTAAAGAGCCAAATTAACACTAAACATTAGTTACATTTTAAACAATTTTCTTCAAACTTCAAAGAACCTTGACCCAACCTCAAAAAACCTCCACTGAATATCAAAATAAGTCCCCCCAACCCTTGACGAATCAAACTTGGACAAACTCTTCTTTAGTAATATATTCTATTCACCTATAAAAATACTGAATAATTACACAAAAATATCCTTTGATATTCAAAATGTGTAATTTGTGAAGCTTTAGGAAATTTTTATCACTCTAATGTTAGGTATTTCAAAGCTCTTAGTGATTTAGGGTGAACTATACTTACATCATGATACTTACTTAATTGCCACCTAGAAATGGCAAGTAAGCAATTGTTCCACTTTAACTACTATTTTATTACCAGTCTGTGAATAACATTCCATGCAGATAATGTCCTGGCTGGGGATCGAACCTGGGACCTAGTGCTGCAAAGGCTGGAGTGCTAACCCCTGAGCCACCGTGCTGCCCATCATCAGCATATGACATATGATAATAACATCAGCTTATAGTTCTTAAAAACATCTTAAAAAAAAGAAGTAAAAGCTGCTAGCAGATATAAAGTGGAGGCATCTCAAAAGCGCATAAGCCACCAGTCAATGAGAAGGTTGCCTGCTACATAAATTTGGAACCCTGGCTCCTAGCCAGTTATTATGTCCAAGGCGGCCAATGTTTGCATGCCCAGGTTTACAATGAGTTAGGCAAATGAAAATAAAAAACAAAGAAAGGTAGGCATTGTCCCTTGAACCTCCTTTCATCCTACATTTTCCAGCTTGCCTGCAGTCTACCTTTATAGAATTTCCCCCTTTATATACATGTTCTGTTCTCTTCCATCGCATCGAGCTAAATAAAGAATCTGCAGGCTTGATACAGCACACAGCCGTGTTAAGACAACCAACTCATGAAATCCAGTTTGTCTTTTCAGACTACACGAGTGTCAATTTTGATAAACTTCGCCTTATTCAAATACCAAAAATTGTCTCCAGATACTGGTGTAAACTGCAGGCAAAATAGTAACAAACCAGATGAAAAAGAAGTGTGTTTCTGCAGAGAGCTGCAGTGAATAAAGAGCTGAAAGCCTAAAATCATCTCTTATTTTTATATAAATAAAAATACCATAGCTGGCCTCAAAATTTGTTTTTCTTTTAGACATCTCTGTTTGCACTGAGAAAGTCGCCATCGAAATTTTTAAATGTGAGAGAATACCAAAGAATTGGTAATTTTCACCACCCAGCAAGGAGCAACTATTTCTTCTAATTAAATTTGCAATGACAATCATGTAATCATGAAATGTACATTAACTTGACAATCATCTCATCATGGCGCAATTTCTTTCCTAGTACACGTATTGCAATTGGTTGTGTTTTGATTGGCCTATTTACACATGTGTTCTGCTGGAATGTATATGCGTAGACATGCGTTCACATAATACAGCTTATTCATTAGAATGGGATGCCCAATGCACCACTGCTGTCCAAAAATCAACTTGCACTATTTTTGGCATTATAACAAAAACATAATAATAATGATAAATAAATATTCATTTTTAATACAATTTAGTTCCCAATTTGCTATGTCAAACACCTACAGAAAAAAAAAAAAAGCACCATCAATATGAGAAGCCAGCAGAAAAAAAGGCCAAGTTTTGCTGGTTGCTTTAAATAAATATTCACAACTTGTGTACTGGACAAAAATAATAAAAAAAATCTGAAGTGTTTCGAATAATATGTAAATTCCGCCAGCGCAAGCCAAGGCAAATGAATACATTTTCTGCTCTTAATACTTTGATTAGAGATTATGCAGACAATGTATTTTAAAAAGTACACCACCTGATAAATGCAATGAGAGGGAATTATGTAAATTTTGTTGCATTAGATTGATTTGCTTGAAATGAAACCAGTTACCCTGGATGTTTTCAGAAAGAGGCACAATTATTATGATTGAGAAACACCAATGTTAATGAAGTGTGCCACCGTTAATCAATTTCTCTCTCCGTAGTAATAGCGCAGGCTTGTATCTCATCCCTCGGCTCTTGGAGCTTAGATTGCTCTCTGCTCAGCATCCAAACTAGAATGTCAAAATTAGAATGCTTTCGCTTCAACTGGGACGTAGCAATTAGGGCCCGTTCACATATTTTGCATTGCCGCAGCGCACAACAACACATCTTATGTGATGGTGAGCTGTGGTGTCATTAACTCTAGATAGCAACCCAACAGACCTCCAGCATTGCTGAATTTTGTGCAGGCTCAATTTTTGGACTGCTGTGATGAGCTGGGCATTCCTTCAAATGAATAGGTTGCCCTACTGGAGCCTATATTATTGAACAATATAAATGTACATTTATGCAGTGTAACATTGCATATGTGTTAGTGTGCCTTTAACAACCTCACCCAAATCTATTTTTTTCACATTTGGATGAAACTTGGTTTTGGTGAAATTAAAGTGCAGTATATGAATCCCCACCAGTTTTTTTTTTTATTATATATATGTATACCATTTGGGGAAATTGCCTTGTTTTCCTGACCCATAAACAAACCAAAAACTAAGATGAACTCTCTATAAAGCATGAGAAACCCCTTAAAAGTTAAAGAATGAAACTTAACAGCCAATCTTGCTCGCCATTGTTAACTACGTGAAACGGTCACAAGATGCAATAGCGATCTTCCTTAGCGCGTTTCACAGAAAAAAGTGCATAGAATAATTTTACACATCAGTCTAGGGAAATATAGAGTTTCATGTGTTTATGAACTGCCCAGCAACTGGAGCAACATATTATTTAAATCACAAACCTTTATCCACACGATTAAATACAGCCTAATGGCAGTGAGACAAAGGCTTGTTGCTGGAAACAACCTTTTGTGATCATTTCCAGTGACAGATGAATGAACAAGGGCTGTATACACAGTGTCGATTCTGTTATACAGAAAATGGGGGAGAAAGAGCATACTTCTGTGCTCTCCACCAAAGGAGTAAACAGTGGTAGTTTCCAATTGGTCATTCATCAATCTGCCACGGTCCGCTGATGAACCATGTCTGGGGACTGCTTACACATGTCAGATTTTTCCCCAAGACTAGCATGGCCATTTGTCTCCAGTGGCCTTAATCTGACATATGTACGTAGCTTAAGACTATGTTCAAGCTGGCGGGGAGCTGGCGGTGTGGTTAGAGGGTCTTCTTGCCATTGTGCCAGCTCCTCTGCTGTGTCGTTTCATGTAGCATCTCACCCATAGATACTTATAGCAGCAGAGCAGCAGTGAGCAAATTAGTACTGTTTGCTGTAAAATGTTCAAATGCCAGTTAATCTAAGAGGGAGGTGCGTCCAACCGGGAGCCACACAGCAATTCCTGTTGCTGCCACCTGTCTAAACTTAGCCATAAACAGTTGTCACTGGAATACACATCTAGAGATGCACTTTAATCATTTCTGGTTATGTATTTTTACCACTGGTGTTTATAATATAAGCAGACGAGTGGCTAGCGTTCACTTAACAGCACTTATCTAGCAGCAAATATCTCAGTGCAGGTGAAGATCCAGTTCAGAATGTGGCTGAAAGTAATCTTTGTGTGCTATAGTTAGGTTATGGTATTGACAATTCCTGTAGATTAATATTTTAGGGTTTCTATAGTTTCATTGTAGGATGCCCATTATAGTTAATACATTGGAATTTGATCAATATGCTGATGCATGTCCTGTGGATCGCTGCGGTGCGGGTGGTTTTCCATTACTTGCTATACGTCCATCTTAGCACTCTTCCCTGCGGATATGTCGTTACACAGGCATCAGATGCTAAAGTGGTTTTGAGATACAAATGGAAACATATCGGTAACATGTCCATGAGGTACTAATGGATGACTCAAATTTAATATTGTTCATTAATGCATTACTGTGAGGTTCACGTTATTACTGGCAGGGATCAGAACTAAAAGAAACCAAAATATTATACACAAATACTGTATAATAATGATTAATAACAATATTAGTAGTGGATAGAACAGCTCTAGATAGAGAGTAGCTTAGCAAGAGACAACTGGACAGGACCTACACCATTCAGTCCACATAAATTCTATGTGTTGTCAGCCTACGAGGGTATTTAGAAGCTAAACCAATTTTTGGCTGTTCATCGGGAAAGTTATTGTTTTAAAAGAGATACACCATAGGGAAATGTGCACATATATAATGTATTTATACATTGCATGTCTTAAAAAAGTGCACGCGCTAATATTTTGCGTTCACTGCAGTAAGCATTTACTATGGTATCAATAAAATAAGTTCATGCAATGCCACAACATTTATTTATTTCCAGAGTTGCATTCATGTTTTGCTAAGATCTGTTTAGACCGATGAGTAAAGTCTTCTCCAGCACATTCCAAAGATTCTCAATGGGGTTAAGATCTGGACTGTTTTGACCAATTCATGTGTGAAAATGATGTCTCATGCTCCGTGAACTACTCTTTTACAATTTCAGCCCAATGAATCCTGACATTATCATCTTAAAATATGCCTGTGCCATCAGAGAAGAAAAAACATCTGGTTTCTCCGTAGATTGAGGTAGTCTGTTGACCTTTTTGGGCCAGGCTGTGTATATTTTTTTTTCACCCTGACATACACTTTAAGTGAAATCAAACTAAAAGATAGCCTTGGTGAAGACCTTAGTGTAGATAAAACTACCACTAAAAGCTTCTAAGCTAAACAGGCCACATGGAGTATCCTGTCTCCTATTTGCACATTCCTTTCTGTGCAATCAACCAGTCACAACCTAGAGCCAGATTGTGTCTGGGGCACCTTTTAAACTCAGTTTAAAAGGCCTGTGCTATAAAAGGCTGCAACACAAGACTGACTGCAAAGTCTCTCGAAGAAATGTGTCAAGGAAAATCTAAGGCCACCATTTGATGAGGTGCAGGATGAAAACTGTCTCTGCGGATGAGATAAGGCCCTACATTTCATTCACTGGCTTTCCATAACTCCTTAGGAGATGACAGGCAGATTAGTCTCCCAGCCTCATCCCTGTGCAGACCACCTACTCGTAGACAGGCTTTGTGCTTGCAGAAATCTGACCTCTCCTGAAATTGTTTAGTCTAAAAGACCCATCTGCTATACACCAGAATCTCTTTATTAGACAGTTTTATTAGGCACCTCTTGGGTTAGAAAGGTGGCTATGCAAACGTTGGAAGAAAAAATCTCCGGAGCTTCCTTTATCTGCATTCAATTGTGAATGGAGAACATTTAACCCTAGAGAAAAAAATCCATTAAACATGAATTTTAGTTCTCATTGCACCTATTACCTTACAAAATTTGTCACCTGACCACCTAATTTCATTTAAAAAATGTTCCCAATAATTTGCAAGCATTCCATGTATTTTGTAATTTCTTTACCTTTAAAGGTCTATAGTCTATATTGTATAGACCTCCAAAATCTTGACACCATCTTAAACATGACCCAAGAAGGCTCAGAGCTTTCATTTAGGTGGCACTCCATGGCACTATTCATGGAAGTATCAAAATGGCCCTTGGGGGTCAGCACCAAGCCACAAAATATACAAACTAAAATAACCATGTTGATGTCTTTCTACTGGTCACATATGGACATTTGTAAATGTAGGGGTATTGAGAAAGGTCTGAAGCCTCCTTATTTTTCTTGAACTATACTAATGCTTTAATAAAATGCTATAATGCTACAATCAAATATTCACACAATACCAGATCCTGTTCAAAGAAGTATCATCATCAGCACAATATCTCAAAAATGACTATGGTACAGGAATCAGGTTTCATTATCCTGGAGACAGGTGCACTTTAACACTGTCTCCATTCTCCATCAGTCCAAGGAGAACTTGGATGGACATAATTTTTTGAAGTAGAATTGAACACAGAATGTATTTTTTACTCGGCAAAGATTTAACAGAGCGAGGATTGATAGCAGAGTAATGTGCAATATGATGTATGTCGACAATCTGTTTCACATCTCTAGTACAGAGAATGGCCCCGTAGACCTTTGGATAATGGGTAATTACTGCAGCCGGGACCTGGCGTGACCTTCATCTACACCTAAAAAAGAGAGTTGGCCATACCTGCTTTGTGTCACATAGCACCACGATCTGCAGATGACCGTTTTGTAAGGGCTGTGATTACTTCTGCAAACTTTTTTTTTCCCATTTTGATTTTAAAATTAAAGTTACTTAAAGGCAATTTTCATTTAAGGCGATGGGCAGTACAGCAGGTAATAGCTATCATTTTTTTCTTTTCTCTAGGGTTCAATTACTGCCAAGGGTTTCCTTCCAGATATTTTTGATCATCAATGTTATCTAGCAGAAAATTGACGATCAAAGAATTTTTCATCTTTCATTCATCTTTCTATGAACATGTCAGACAACATCTGCCCAATGTTGTCACAAAATCTGCATTCAAAAATGATGTGAGCTGCACAAAATTTGCCTTTCTTGAAAATGATGTAAAAAAATGATTTACGTAAGCAAAGTCAGGTGGGCAATTAAAACATTTATGACTGTTGTTTGGAGCTCAAGAATGACTCGCTCATATAAAACGGCTATTCAATGGCTTCACGGTCTTTGTGACTTCTCACTGGCTCCAGAATCCTTCATTCATCCACCCATTACTAAATGATAATATAAATGCCCTAATATCAGCCACATGTTAAAGTGGCAATGCACTGGTCATGATCTCAGTTGAAAGAGGCAACCAGAGTTCTGATGAGGTTTTCAAGTTGACTGAGCTTAAAACAGTACCCTATGCAATCGCAGCAAATAAAGCAACAATGATCCAATATTTTATCACATGACCACCATGTTGTCACAAAACCACTAAATACCAGTATGTTAATCTTTTTCTAAGCAATAGTTCCTTAACCTAATATGTGAAACTGCCACTTGGATTGTGGAATCCTTTAATATTTGGTTACATGACCTCTACAGAAGGGAAACTACAGCTTTCGAAAGGTATTTCTGCTCTTTTATATATGTTTATATGTAAGATATCTCATGGATTTCCCTTAGCATTTAATTCTCCCCCACAGATTGGGGTAGCATGCCAAACACAAGTTGATGCCTTCACAACTAGGTGAATGACCAATGCCTGGATTACCATCATGTACTTCTCAACCACAACATTTGTTGTTAGTTCAGCCAGTTAGTTGGGCAAGCATTGGTTCAACCTCAAAGAGTTCACAGGTTGAAAGAGCATTAACCAAAACCAGAACACACCTATTGAGGTCATGTTGGCCAACCTTAGTCAGTACAAATAGTGAGAGTAAATCTTTCTACAAAAAGCTTTATATTTATTGTATCTTAAAGTAAGATAAAAAAAATATAGACATAAGTGATATTTTTAGATACACTTTAAGCAAAATATAGGCAAAATAATAATTGTTATTATAAAAAAAATCAAGATATTTACACTTTTTAAACCAGATCTATTGCCATGGTGCCAGATATCATTAAAGTTGGTCCTTTTGGACACACAACATACTTCTCATAGTCTTTGTTAACTGGTATGAAACATAAAGGAATAGAGGCCAACACACCAAGCATCCTTATCGTGAAGTCCAAATTTTTAATAACTAACAGAACAAATGCTGCAACTTTTCGGAGTAGCACAGGTTCCCTAGCTTTGAGCCACATGAATCCAATTTTTCGAATCAACCTCTAATTGTATCTCTAACAACTCTTCCTTAAGACTCTCACTAGATATAACACTACACTAATTCTCTTAGTCATCAAAATGTACAGAAATCAAAAGTGACCACCGTCTACATCTATTTTCTATTATATCCCAATGTTACAAAATAATGAGTTCCAGAGTAGATAAAACACAGCTACATATCATCTCCCTGCCACTTAAGATGTCATTGTGCGCCAAACTAAAGCAAAGTGTTTTTGATTACTTTATGCCCTGTAGGTGCTAGGCCGATGGAACAGGTGAAGTTAAGAGACACTTTACAGTCGTATAAACCAGCCAATCTTTAACAAATTCAAGCCTGGGGGTTTTGTTTTAATGCAACGTCTGACCCAACCAATGAAATGTTTGCCTTCATTAGTGCAGGAAAGTGCCTCTAACCTCTCATTAAAAAGTTAACCATGGTAACTGTAGGATTTCAAAGAGACTTGGTGACATGCGTGGTGCCCGGGGGCTCTGGTAAAATAATATCAGGCTAACTGTATTCTGAGACGACAGACAACAAAAAATGCAATTATAACTAAAGGAAAAACTTGTTCCCCTCTCATGCTGGATTATACATTGTTAAAATGTTCTTGCGGGTTTTGGATGGACATGATAATCATCATCTTCAATTCTAAAGATATTCCAGATCTGGTATATATAACGAGATGTTTTTTCAAAGCCCAACTTTAGCCAAAACTTTGTGTGGGATTTATTTGTACTAAATATTTCAGTTCAACAGATGTACAAAAAAAATGAAAAAAGCATCCCACCAAAATTGGAGATAAGAGTATAATATTATACTGGAGACATAGACCCTGACTTTTTTGGAGTATCAATAGTACTTTCAAACATTGTAATCACATTATGATATTGCATGAGTGGCTACTTTAGCATTAATTAATTGCAACCCCAGCTTGATGAAGCAGGTCTAAGTGATAATATTGCTTGAGAGGCAAATTTAGCATGGCTACTGGACACTTCTGCAATTAATAGCCACCTACATTATTAACATGCTCGAATTCACCCCTAAATAGGTTTACACTGACCTTTTAAAATACATAGAGCAGTGTTTCTAAATCACACACCCCATGTTGGACTGCACAGCCAAGAAGGTGACTACTACTCCTCACTTGCTTGCCCCCAGTCTACGGAACAAAAAGCAACACTGATAAAGGATAAGTATATCTACAGTGTTAGGATAACTATCCTCATTGCATTCATACTCACAATTTTAGTATATTATTATTTACATTTATCAAAACCATTCAATATGGAGACCTACAAAGCCTAAACTCACCAATCAATTTGTTCCCAATCAGGAAAACCATTGTAATTGTAAGGAAGGCATAATGATATTGCAAAGTGGGATAAGCTATTGACAATAAAACAAAGGCTTGGTTGTTGGGTACTGCTTGCCCTAGCACCCTGAGACCAACTACAAAAGCTAACATAAAGGTTTAAGGAATTTATATTACGTATGTTTCATATATATTTTAGCTGCTTCTTTATTAGGAAACACAAAAGAGTCTTTTAAACTTGACTGTGATTCCGGTTTAATGTAACAATTGCTAGAAAAAATGAGCACTCACACGGAAAAGGGAACATCTATACAGCTTTCTGTTTTGTGAAATGCTTTAATTGAGAGTCACCAAAATATAAAGTCTAAATATGGGCCCTATTAAATAGAAAAACTTGCTTAACAAGGCCTTTTACATTTAAAGCAATGAAAGAACTGAAGAGTCAGAAACAGCTTCAGCCAGTGGAAGGAGAAGTGCGATAGCTAATTATTTCCGGATATTGGAGGATAGGTAACATATATGGTTGTGACAATAGACTCTGCATATATTACCCTGTTCACAGCAATCTGTTACCAATACTTTAATAACAAAATAGAACTGAGACTTTTATTTAGTAGTACTTATAGCATATATACAAGGTTGTGTTAAAGTTTTAACTCTATACGGTGGAGTATGGACAGTCAGTCATCTGAACACTAGTTTTTTTTGGTGGGTGTTCATGCCAGTGTATTGATCAAGGATTCCTGGTGCCAGTCTTATTTTGGGCTACAAGCCCTGGAAAATATATTTTAGATATTAGTTAATTCCTTCCCCCCCCCCAGATGGGTTAGTCATGGGGCAGCAGAGTGCCCCTTAGCAGCCTTTTTCTAGGAACACCATAAAAAATGTCATGTTCTGCCACAGCCCTTGTCATACTGCCAACTATAAATACCAGCAATAGTTAATAATTGAGTGTCATTCTTCGACAGACAGAGTCTCTAGGGGGGCTATGGATTGCACAATGGTGGTGTGAGCCTTGAGAAGTGCCAAAGTGCAGAATATAAGCAGCTCCTTGGCACACCAGGGTGTGGTAGCGAATCACCTGGCAGGAGAATGGTAAGAAATGCCAGCGTCAAAGCAGGCAGCAGACAAAAGTAGTCAGGAAAAAATCCAGGGGTCAAGTCTCAGTAATCCAGAGAATAGACTCCAGTGACACGTGGGTCACCAAAGACACAGGGGAACACAGGAAACACTGAAAGGATCTGGAGCCATGGGTGTCACAGGGGTCACCAAAGACACAGGGAGAACACTGGAACAGCGCAAAGGAACAGACAAGGAAACAACAGACTGGGCAAATATAAAAGGTTTACTCAGGAGCTGTACTGGGAAATCACTTGATTAACAGATAGGTGTGGAAAAAAGGAAGAAGAGTCTGAGCCAGCTAAATAGCCAAGGATTAATAAGAGGATATTTCCTGATTTGCCGCTGGGAGGGGCGATGTTAATAAAACTTGGAAAAGCAGGCACGCCCAGGATCAGAACTGCCCACACGCACAGGAGAGGTGTCCTGGCAAGATACCGAGGACAATGAGTCACACTTTCTCATACTTTATGAAAACACCTACAATATTACATCAGGAAAAACTCTAATGTTTCCCAACCAATTTCCTTACACATAACACCCGCCATAATTACACTTCCATTATGCCTAAATCAAACCTGTGCTGTGCCTACAAGGCAAATGAGAAAAAGTAGATCAGCAATAGCTAGACAGGCCTATGGGGGATTGTATGAATGGTATATGCAGCCAGAGAGGAGGGCAATCATTTACCTTATTGCTTTACCAATGCTTTAGGCTGAAAAATGCAAAAAGCTTCTGACTTTAACAAAATGTAGAATACAAACTCTATTAGCCATTTTAAACTATAACCCATAAAAACAACACATCTTTCAACTGAAAAAATATCTACAGATTATCAGTTCCCATCTTTTCCAAAAACATATGGAAGAATAAACATGAGTTGTATACACCCATTTCTCAACAAAGCATAGCTGTTGGTGGTGGGGATTTAAAAAAGATGTAGCATGGCTCCTGGAGAAATCGAATAATCTTATAATAAGAAATGGTGGCAAAGACAACAAATACCACCTAATAATTTTATTATTAAAATTATATATTTGCCAAAATACTATAATAGGAGCAATATAATTTTGGGCAGTAACTGGTACATTAATGTATGTAAACAGTCCGCTGCTTGGATAGCGTTTTCCTAATTAAAGAGAGAATACATCCGTGTGGGGTGGCCTAATATTTATCATATGAAAGGTCATATGCTTAGTCTCTTCTGAATGGTTGGTGGATACAAAGGTGAAGTGTCTTGCTCCTTGCAAGGGTTGTCAAGCAAGCCTTCTCTGCAAAGTTCAGATAAGAAGCAGGAGCTATTGGTCATCTTGAATGCCTTAGTATTGTAAAGTGAATGTTTTCCCCAAGGAGTAGAGAAGAAGAGATGGATTGTCTGCTATTCACACGGAAAAGACTACTGGAGTGCTGATAGACCTATGGTTACATCATGACCATTCTAAATTGAAGAAGCATTAAAGAGTAATAAACGTGATGCCTATCCAAGACAAAATGAAAGAACTTGGAGTTAGTCACACCATGGGATGGGGGTGGGGTGGGGAATGTGACCTGAAAGTTAGGATTTTGGTGTAGGAGACATAAAGAAGCACACATGTTTCTGGATTAGGAAACAGTGCCAGATCTTGGCCAATCAAAGCAATAAATATTCTACCATAATTAAAAGCTTTTTAAGGCTTAGGAAGCCAGTTGTTGACTTGTAGAAGTTATTTCCTTTTGGTGGGGGGGGCATTAATCTCTTTGAGGTATAAATAAGATTACCTAAACTTCTAGCTAGCCAATTCCTAATTTTAATAGCCTTCTAAACAACAAATCAATCCATTTGAGAAATCAATAGGCTCTAGAATCCCAAGTCACTGCTTATTCACGCGTCCATTCTCCATTTCCAATACCTAAAAAAGGTTTCATTTGTCTTTTAAATAAAAGCTTTTCACATCCCACCAATCTCGAGAAGAAATACAGGCTATATGTGCTAAGCGTGTGCATGGCAGGAATGTATATACTCGGTCATACTCCAAAAACCTTCCTTTTATAACTCACCTCAGAAGAGTTCCTTTTGCATTGATTTCTTCCGCTTCATCTCCGAATTCATTACAATACTATTAACAGCTTTGATAAAATCTTCTGCTGATTCAGTTGGTCGACTGCTTTCACTCTCAGGAAAAAAAGAAGCAATGAAGCTTCTACGGGGAAACTAAACAAAAGCACCAAAATATTTCCTCTGTTCAGTTAGCTTAATGAAATACATCCGAGCTTACATCCTCATGGCACCAAAACAAAAATGAGGTGAGCATCAAGTCTATCCACAGAAAGTTTAATTTGAACCTTAAAGAGAAGTTCCACCCAAAGTCAGCACTTCATGGCCACAGTACTACGCTTCCATGGCCTAACAGCCTTTATGTGCTGACCTTACTCTCATAGATGCTCAGCAGTAACCCTGGATAGGTAGGTTAATGGAGAACTAAATTCTTTTTATAGCTTTGTATGTGTATATATTAATAAGAGAAGAGACAGAGTTACCTATACAGGGTTGGGGTCTCTGTGTGCACTGTGTTAATGAACACTTTCTTTGAGAGATAGAAGATCATACCAAAAAACATTTACAGATATATCTAAAAAAAAAAAAATACTACTGGTGAAACTGTGAAAAAATTATTATTATAATTATCAGGTTACAATTGCAAAACATTGTTGCACAGTTTACATTGTATGGTACATTACATATGGTAGATAGCTTTATTCTGTGCCATGTTAGGCTCTAGAGCAGCCTTCATCAACCTTTTTACCCCAGAGAAACCTCTCAGTGTTTCTCAACCTTTTAAACATCGGGGACCCCCTGACGGAAAACTCTTCTATAGATACTATATCCGCAGCTTACTGTATTAGCGTGGTGGTCGATGTGAAGAATGCCTCTTACAATCTGCCCCACTTACAGATAGCCAAAAAGATCACTAAAATCTTTTAAATAGACCTCAGAGGCACACATTGCTCATTGATTGGTTTAGGAACCCCTAGCAACCCCTAGAAGATAACGTTTTCAGGTCCCAGGGAATCCCTGCTAAAAGCAATGCATTGCATGTCAATGGGAAAAACGTTCCCCTGAACGTTCCCCTGACAGTTATGGTTTGAATGCTCCCCTTTAGGACCAGCAAAATATTCTCTGGTGAAAGGATGTTAGCCCTGCCAAGTGGTTTTGGGACAAGAACTATGAAGGCACCTGCAAATGGATCATCCACAGCTAAAGGAGCCTTTGGAAACCTCTGGGGGAACCCGGTTTGAGAATGGTTACTCTACAGATTGTTACCCTCTGTACCCCATGCTCATATCACATATTTCCGATTGCTTTACTCTGTAGTCTAACTGGTACGCTAAATAGGGGTTTCAAAACTCCCCACTATATCCAAAATTAAACTACAAAACAATGGCTTAATATACCAAGGGGGAAGAATAAATGGCAATAAATCAGCCCTAAACCCCCAAGAACATGGGCTTGGTAGAATTTTGTTCTCTACCTTTTTTATCCCTGGTGTAACTATAATTATTGCAAACCTAACCGAAAAATACTTTTTGTAATTAAAAATAAAGAAAGAAAAGCATAGCGGTCAACATTCCCCTCGAGCACAAAGTATACCCAACATGCAGAGGGCATATAACGGTTAATAAATAAAACAAATGTACCGTATTACTATGGCAAGTGTTAACGAGGGCTAGGAATCTCTTCATGGCGACTTGGCACAAGCATCAAATACCAATTAGCACTAGCATAAGTGAAAAATTAACTACGGCATAGAGAGGAGGTCTGGCAAGCTGTCAAATGGGGATTGACAGTAGTGGATTAGCAAGACCTTCTAAAATGCCGCACATACTTTGCTCCAACTGTGCACGGTTACTCCGCATAGCACCTGTGCCGCTATTTCAGTGATTCCACTTGGAAGAAATAGATTGTACTGCAGTTTTTCTGTGGAGACAACAGCAGAGATAGATGAACAGAATTATCTAAGACCAAATCTGACCAGGATTGGTCCATGTCGAGGATAGAAGACATCCGGAAATTTGAGGATACGGTTTGTGATCTTTTAATTACATCTCTTGTGAACAGCTGTCGGGGGAAATGTGGAAGGACCAAAATTGTGTGAATTTGGTTGGTGGAATCCAAAGGATGCAGACAGCAAGGCTTCGTAGAGAGGCTCAGCTGTTATATACAGGCCAGAAGTCTGCATGGATTTTCTCTTTTCTGGCAAACAAAGCATTGGAGATTGATGACATTGACTTTATGATTGATATATCACCATCAGATATTTACATTGCTGGGTTATGTAGTGGGTTTGATGGATAGTTAGTGTTGTTTAGTGTTTAAAAAAGGACCTGTACTGTAGAATTTGTGCCCTCAAAAGGCAAACAAAGGACAGACAACTAGTAGCAGTATGGGCAGCATGGTGGCTCAGAAGTTAGCACTCTGGCCTTTACAAGTCCCAGGTTCGAATCTCGGTCAGGACACTATCTCTGCATGGGGTCTGCAGGTTCTCCCTGTGTTTGTGTGGGTTTCCTCCCACATTCCAAAAACATGAAATTAGGTTAATTGGCTCCCCCCCAAAAAATTGACCTTGGACTGTGTAATAATGGAAGTGTTTCCTATAGGCTGCTATTACCCCCCATTAATGTCTTGATTTTGTTGAGGTTTGTTTCTTTATGTTAGTAGTAATCTCTAATTGCTTGATGGCTGGTGGTGGAATTTTCAAGAAGAAACAGGATAGAGTAAAAAATCACAGATTCACAGAATAGATTAGGCAGAAGCATGGAGATTCCTCTACTCTACGTTCTCATGTGCAGCATGTACTCCTGCAAGCTTTCAGAAAAGAAACTGTACACTGATGACACCACCAAATTTTATCAGACTAGACTAGATAGAGATTAGAGGATCTCACACTGCAAATATACAGCTATAAAGCCCGAACTACGGCTATGCATACTGCAGTTTGCAATTTTGGTAACAGCACCATGTGTTCAAAGATCTTACAATTACCTTACAAATTCTGCAGCCATAGACTTCAATCTAAAAGTTTCCCTGCATATTCAAAATTAGCCTTATCTTAACAAAACTTCACCACTTATCAAAATATGATTTTCATACAGAAAACAACTTTCTAAAATTCCCTGATCATTCCTTTTGCTCAGTGCCCAAAGCTACATGTACACATCAGATCACTGTCGCTGTAAACAACCTTTTGTGGATAGGGAAGGGGGGAAGATGAGTAAGTGGCACCCCTCTGTGCTCTCCTCCATAGGAATGCCAGACGTATTGATAAAGGATTGAATGGTGATGACCACTGTAACAAATCAAATTTTAGACAAGCAGGACCTTTTGTCTTGGGTGACAATCATTTGACGTCTATATGTACCCTATTATTATTATTAACTAGTATTTACATAGTGAAGCATATTACACAGCACTTTCCAAACTCCATAGTCTTGTCACTGGCTGTCCCTCAAAGGAGCTCACAATCTAATGTCCCACCATAGTCATATGCCAATAAGTCATTCTAAGGTCAATTTGGGGGAAGTGGGAGAAAACCAGAGTACTTAGAGGAAATCCACCTGCAAACTCCATGCAGATAATGTCCTGGCCAAGATTTGATCCTGGGACGCAGGGATTACACACGTGCAATAATTATCGTTAGAAAACAAACGATTAACGACTGATCAACGATTATGCACGATTATTTTGAATGATCGTATTATGCACAATTCTGTATATGCTGTATCGATATGTGAGTTCATATATAATCCACCAATAATGTACACACTCTAGATACGATCGTTTGAACGATGCAGGAAGTGACATGTACAGGGGAAAGTGTACTCCAGAACAATCCACGATCACTGAACGACCGTACACACAATAGATAGCACCCAATCAGATCCGCCGGGACGGTAGTTCGTTTCCAGCGACACTGTTTATTCATCGGCATCGTTGGCCAGTCGTTGTGCTTTTTTTTGTTCATTTCCAACTATAATTAGTGCACGTGTGTTCGTAGACTTACGGATGCAGAGTCCAGAGTGCTAACCTCCGAGCCACCGTGCTACCCTAAGAAGCCAATAACTAGCCAAAGGTTTTTGACATTGGGGAGTAGCTAGCAGCCTCTTCAATGACACTGCAGTTGGGATATGCAAACAACAACAGAAGAAGACAATTAAAGTGAATCTTTTTATTCCCCAAACATGTAAACACAAGTGATACCTTCATAATCTTCTCCATCAGCTGTTTCAAATGTGCTGCTTATTGAAAGTGTAGACTAACCAGACTAAACTGTGCTCCACTGATATGTAAATTCTGACATTTTCTGAAAAGCCCATAAGTAAACCCTGATTTCCATCTTTAACCACTTTCCCTGGAGTGTCACATGAATGGTGAGATGTCTTTGACATGCAGGCTGCAATTGACAACCTGGCTTTTCTATATGATATTTAGGAAACCTAATGGGAGAATAACTGGGCCTTGGGGAAAAACCAGGGCAACGTATGTATTTAAACACCCTGCATTCAACTTAACTCTAGTCTGTTTTGTTTTCTTTTACTCATCCCCAAATCCTCTTGTATCAAGAAATAAAGCATTAAGGACCCACCCCCTAGGAACTTACCATCAGCAGTTGAATACCGCAAAACCAAGCCCCCTTATTACATGGGACCCAACAACTGCTTAAAGCAGAACTTGAAAAAAACGGGCAGAGAAGTTCTTTATTACAGAAGGGATAGGATATGTCTCCTCTGCCATAAAACAAACTTACCAGTCTGTTCACAATCTTCTACTAAATGTCTGCTGAGCTGCACAGATCTCTGTATAATTCTGACATACCCAGGTGCTGTGAATGAATAAAGCCCGGCTTGGCCAACCCAGAAGGCTGAGGACAATACAAGAGAAGACCATGCGAAGATGTGCCAGAGATTGAGGGAAGTTAAGTTTAGTTCTGCTTTACAAAGGCAATGAAGATGTATGACATCAGGTGACTATATCAAAGACCCTAAAACAAAGGCATGTAAAAAAAATTGGGGGTGAGCTAAAACTGGAATTGGGCTTTAAAGAGGATGTATCATCACTTTTTTTTTCTTGGGTTTGTTTTTTTTTCTAAATATATTTTTTAAAGAAGAGTAGGCCCCTTTCATACTGGGCCTGGTTTATTATGATCCAGCAAACCTGTAATGGATCTGGTCTAGCATTGAAAACATTTGCTAACAAGTAGCAAATGCCTTTTAAGAAATCCATTCCAGGTTTGCTGGATCACCCAACTTCACTATTGAAAGTGTATTCTCTCCAGCCTTGGAGAGCTTTAATAAATCAGAGCCAATGTCTTTACCACCGCAAAAGTAAAAACTGAATGGAAAGCCCGGGGCTTCCTGCTATACCTACGTCACATATCCCAGGAGGCTTCAGGCTGCTCCTTCTGCCTATGCCCAATCTCAGACATGCACAGAAAGGGCTTCTTCCCACATTGTAAATTCTCTAATCTCATGCATGCACAGGTATTTTTTTTTACATCTACAGAAGCATCTGATTATGTGTCTGCAAAGTGCAAGATCAGGGGACATAGGCAGAAATGGGAAGACAAAGGTAGAAGATGGGGGCGCCTGGTGTCTCCTCCACACTGGGACGAAGAACGAATCCAGGATGGCAAATGGAAGCCAAATGTAGAGGGATCGAGGGATGCAAAAGTAAAGGTAAGTGCCCTTTTTTATTTTAATGGCATTAAGGCACAGGATGGCGTCTGCTATATATCGGGTGCTTATTTGAGGTTTTTATTTTGAACACACTACATCTCCTCTGATCATTAAGAAGACTTTATCACTGAGCCGTGACTGATCATCATACCGGTATTACCTGACTCTTTTATTCTCTATAAATACAAAATATCTTCGATTTCCTCTAAGCATCAATTTTGAGCTCAAGCCTGCGACAGTCACAAAAGATCAGCAGCTTATCACCCTGTGCTGTGTTTATGGTTCTATTCTCACCATTTTTCATTTACTTTCATCTCTGCACTGTATTTTTGAAGTGCTTCTCTGTTAGATACATGAAAATAGACAGCAAATCTCTTTAAATCAGCCTTTACTCCTCTCATCCTTTTTACGAACTCTGGAGACAAAAAAAAAAATAAAGTTATGCAATTCCCCCAAAACTTTGCAGCGCGGTGCCCAGACATCGCTATAGGTAAGAGGAGCCACTGACTAGAAAGATGTTAATCCTGACAAACTGCCTGAGCATTAGGCTGAACCACAGCTAGATTGAATTCTGTCTCCCTGGAGACTTTGTACATTGCTGAAGGTAACAAACCATCTTTGCACAGTGCCCTGAGATGCACATAGGCCAGCGGTTGAGATTTACGGAAGAACATTACTGCCCTCTAGTGATTACTCTCATGTTCAAAAAGAATAATCGTCAGCTATTAAGGTAACGGCGTGTTCACTGAAGTGGCTGTGCTCATCCACACGTTTAACTCTTTTGTCTCTCAAATTGGCAGCTCTGAAATATCCCGCGGACAATTCTACAATCCTTGTCACTAATTATCACACATAATCATATCCGTAGCTGTTTGTATTTTAAAAATAGTTTCCATGGACACTTCCGAGATTCAAAGTTGCTACATAGAAAATTGATTTTGAGGACAATGGAGCAATATTTGTCCAATCATGATCCAATTCTAAAGGCAGAATATATATTTTAAATGTTTGGGGTCTTTTAAATAATTCATCAAACATTTTTTGGTGGAGAATTTTCCAGGTCCATGTGTTTTCAATGGCAGAGAATTTTTAGTGAATGTCAGATTCACTGCTTTTTAAGTGGACCCCTTTTTTCTAGACAATGGAACATGCTGGCCAGTCATTATCAAAATCAGGACATTTAAAAAAATACAGTGTTTTCAGTTCAAGCATCACATCACCCATGTATGGATCCTCTTTCTAATGGATTTTACAATACAAATAATGCTTAAAGTGTCCCTGTGCACAGAATATGGACGTTTGGGCCTTAATATATTCCTAACAAGCAACCAGCTGACCTCTTTAGCTGCATGTATTGTCAAGTAATTCATTCTCAAAGATTTCTACAAATACTCCAAAGTTGGGTTTTCTTACAGCTTACAAACATGATGTGTTTACATTTGTTGGTTGGTACATTGCCTATATTCTTTCCATTCTTCCATGATGCCTAAGTTTGAAGAGATGGATAGGAACTTGTTTTAGACACCATCACTGTTTGTTTCAATCCACTGGCCCACCTAAAACTATTTTCTAAAGTAATTTCATCATGGTATTGAGTACAACATAAGGCCAGCCGTTCCCCATGTTCTTTATTGTATGTGACGATGTAGAAGTGCCCATCCAGTGCAGAAGAAAAGGGTGATGGTAGCAAATATATTTGTTTACCATCTCTTAATGTTTAGAATATTTATATGGCACTGTCCTGCTCTGAGGTTTTCTATAAAATCAGGAAATATTGATAGTAAAGGCAATGGAAATAAGAAACAAAGCGTCTGATTTACTACAGCTCTCCAAGACTGGAGATGACAGATTATCATGGGGGAACCTGGTTGATCCAATAAACATGGATCTCATAAAAATATTTTGCATTTTGGCAAATGTTTTCAATCCTGGACCAAATCCATTCTAGGTTTGGTGGATCACCCTGATTGTCCAATGAAAGTTTTAATAGATCTAGCCTTATGAAAATTTTTTACACTTAGTTTAGATCGCTGTTAAATTTGAGTTTCACATGTTTGATCTAGAAGACCTGATCCAGGACAATATTCCAAACCAGGAATTCCCTTGAAAGACAGGGGCAGTGGAGTAACTATAATGCACCTGTATATGGTAGGCTTCCTTTATCTGTCTATAACGAGCAATGCCTTTTATTCTGATCACAGTGGAGGTATGCAGTACAAAGACTGCAGCAAATTCAGAAATTGCAATCAATCCAGGTCTAGCAGAGGTGCTTCACTGGGTGACAACAGTGCCTCTACATGCAGGTATCTTATTTTTAGGCCTTGAGACATTAAAGAACTCCAATACATAAAGTATTACATGGATTAAAAAAACACTTTTTGTAAGAATTCAGATATATCTAAAAGCTTATTGTTTCAGAAGTGATACTCTTGTTCTATTACCAGCATTAGACATAAGAATGTCCATACCTTCCTGAAGAATATGCCTAAAATATCAGTTACCAGAGCCTGAAAGCAGAAGGAATATGATGAAACTATGGGGTTGGGAGCCAGAAGTATAGTGAGAGGAAGAATGCTATTCATATTGCAAAGATAGTAAGGGTATAAGCTGAATGAGCAATATATAAGGAACGCTGTTGTAATGTAAGCAAATGTGCAAATGTGCTGGTATTTTTGGACACAGTTACAGAATTACCCAAATAACACAAATTTTCCATGTTCTTCATAAAACAGAATATTTTAGGTGTACATGCATCTAAATACCTTTTTGTTAATCAGTTATTAACACAATGGGCATCCTACCACCTCCATTTTGCTTCTCCATGGACAATTTTCCATCTTTTTTTTCTTATTATTAGGGTCTTACTTTAGTTTTACTGACCTTTTATTATAATGGACATTCTAGTTTGGGTTATGCAGACAGAAAACTGCAAAAATAGGATTGAATATTATAATAAAATACATCAGTCTCACTATTAAAATTGAAATGAAAAAGTGATCTATCTAGCCAGGAGGGTTTCTGCAAACATCTATAGTGCACTAGAAGGTCATGGTATGTTCCTTCAACCATCACTTTCTCTGGGTGTGGTATGTATCCTATGGTAGAATCACAAAAAAAAACATACAAAGGGTAATCACAGATCAAAAGGGATACAAAGCTTTAGGATGTACCAGCATCAGACCAGTGAACTGCGAAATCCTCAGACAAGAGCCAAACAAAAGGTAAGCACCGGAGGACAACCCGAAAGGCTTATTGGGATCTCTGTGCCGGAACTCCAGGTCTCCAAACCTTTTATGGAATAAAGTTTCCTGCCATAAGCTTCTGTGGTCCACTGTATCGATTTGGATACATCCTGCTTCTAACAGCTTTGCAAACACTTTGAAGCTACGTGCTTATTGGCCTTGTATTTCAGAATATTTTTTTATTCACTTGCAATGCTAGCAAATATTACTACTGCAAGAGTCAATTCCCAAGAACAGTCACCTCCCTTCTTGCATACCAAAGCCCTTCCTACTTCCAAGACTGTTTATTTACAGCTGGTGCTGGACAATTCTAAGCCCTTACCTCTCAACATAACAATTTGTGTAGCATTCAGGGGAAGAAGTGTAGGCGAGTAATGCAGAGATTCTGCTGGACCTGCTAATATCACCCCCAAGATGGCGGCACCTTGGAGCAGTCCCAGGGCCTTTCAATAAATACACAAGATTTTTTGGAGAACAACCAGATCATGGCACAAATATATCCCTATATGTTCTATCCCCTAGAGATAAGAGCTTGAGGATCATGTCTCTGATTCACCCTCCTCCACCACCATATCTGTTGCCGACTTTTACAGATCCTATGACAATCCTCTGGACAAGCGAGAAGTTACATTGCCTCTCCACCCAACTGTATGCTTGGCATGAGTATAGAGCCAGACTGTACACAGAAAGCTGAAAGTTAGCCAAGAAAAAGGCTGTTTTTTCTGGAGCAAAATGGATTTTGAATGCCAAAGCCAACCTCCATGTGACAATGTTACAGTGAGTTTAGTTGTACTTTCATCTTTTTACTTATTGCCTACTTTAGTATTCCCCCCAGAGTTGATTGAAGCTGGGTGGGAAGAAACTGTAAGCGGTTGGTGACCCCTATATTGTGACTCAACCTTTCAGTAACCACCCAAAACTAAAAAATGCCGGGCAGTGCACCCAGCTAGAAGGGGCTAGGGAGAACATTGTACTTTAAATCACGTTTACATTAGAATGTGAGCCCTTTTGAGGGACAGTTAGTGTCATGACTATGGGCTTTGTAAAGCACTGTGTAATATGTCAGCGCTAAATAAATAGTGTGTAATAATATTAACACTATTATTAAAAGGACATGTCCATAAAAGACTACATAGGGTGTCAATGCTGCTGTGTGATCACACTACGGAATGAAAAATGGTCATTCATCCAAGTAACTTTGTTACAAAGGGACTCAGGAAAGCAAAACAAACACACACTACTACATTACTGACATTTGTTCTACTTTTATATATCTTAGAAAATCCACATGAACACAAAGAAACTCAATGCAGGCGATGCCCTATTTGCAAATAAAACCTGGAATCTTCTGCTAAAACCACTTTTCCATCATTCCACCCATTTCAGCATATTTAACCAAATTGCTGGGACATTAACCATCAATGTTCGACCAATTCAGACATTTTTAGTATGACTTACAAAAAAATGACTAGCTATCGTCCATACCTGGTTTGTATTTAATGCCCATATTTAGCCTCATCCAAAATAGCCAAATAATAGTCAGTAAGTGCATTAAAAGCAGCACAGGGTACTTCAGCTGAGCTGGAAAACCTGTTGAGTTGTAGTACTCTATAAAAGACATGAAGCATGAGGACCGGGACAACACATACACAATCTAAGCACCTAAGCATTATCTACAGAACAGAGAAGTGAGGCTGTGGTTAAGCTGATGCAATAGGATTACTGTGCTAAGTATCTGTGTGAAAAGAATTATTAATAGCTCTGCAGAAATAGTTACAAACTTTGTCCAGAAGCTGCCAAGAACAAGACAATAATCCGCAATGATCGGGAATGGGGAAGTATACAAAAAAAAGCAAAATAAAAAAGTTTTATATCAGTCACATTCAGCTGCAGACTATTACACATATACAGGGTGGAAATTCTTCTTTGTTGTGGGCTATATTGGGGACAAGAACAGAACGCAGACAGGGGAAATTCCAGCTTCTCCTTTGGTCCATTCTTTATCATAATTATTATATAAGGTGGCTAATATTTCCGAAAGCATTGTATATTACAAACAATTGCTTTGCATTTTTTTTTGGGATCCCAAAGTTGCTGATTGCCTTCAGACATTTTATGTCTATAGGTATGTGATACAAAATGATCTGCACATGACTGTGGGCACAATATGTCCATGCAAGAAGGGCATGACTACACAGCAGGGCAATTAAAGAACAAGAACAGAGCGTTGTCACCCCATAACAATAAATTATTCCTGCAAAATATTATCTTAGTGGAAGCTGCAGATTTAAAAAGTTAAAAATTATTATATAATATTGTTCAGATTATATAAAAATTTGAACCATGTGGTGCAGTAGTAGTGTAAGATTTTTAGAACACATTAATAGCACTTTGCATGTATTACTATAATAGCACTAATAGCATTGTAATGGAAACCGATACAGTTTTCACATATCTAAAGCACAGAAGTCTAAATCTTAGAATAGAAATTTACAGCTATACACAAAAATATATGAACTGTTACAGCTGCAGAAACCACAACAACTAAATACAAAGTTGTATTACATATATGGAAAATGTTTCACATACCAAAGGATTTGTAATTCTGGTTGCCTGCCAGATGGCTTGGCCAGGTCACCGACCTCCACTGCAGATGTAATACAGACTGAGCAAGAACACAGCCCCAGCCTATGGACTGGACAATAAACAATCAGCTTGAAGACTCATCATGCTTCTCAACTTCACATCAGCACAGCTTGGACAACCCAACCCTCCCCACCCCTGCATATAAGTGCATAGTAAAGGAGCATCAGCAAACTCATCATGCTCTTATATTTCTTATGAGCACATGTGCACCAGCCTGATTAGTTCCTAGTGCTGCTTCTAATGCTGCAACAGACTAATATCAAGGCAAATTCAATAAATTGTACTATTTGCATTTACCAAAATATTTTAATACCTTTATAAGCACGTTTATTCTGAAGCTCAGCTCTGCATGAAAGAAACCTAACCCTAACCAAAAAAAAAGAATGGGAAGAGTATGCAGCTTCAATTATTTTATATATGTGGATATTATATAACACTCCAATTTATGGATTATGAAAGTTAAATATAGTTCATCAATTTCACAGTTCAGAAATAAATACTTTATTAAGTGAACTTCAAACTAACAAATACTCTTGGTACACGAGTGCATTTGAGGCAACTAGAATCCTCCTGTATAAATTTTATTTTATTGTTATGCATTGTATGAACTATCATGGAAATACATGTTCCAAAAGGAATAGTTATTGCCTTTAAATAATGAAATTTGTTTAAATGTTTACTGAACAAACACTATGGCTGTCTATAGAAGGTGGATATTGCCTATGTTCCTCATTCTACAGATTAAGCTAATGGGTGAAACTGTAATCCGTGTTTGTTGGCGATCTCTGTAGGGTGCACCAGGGCTGTCCTTGTGTGAACTACATTCTACTGATTGATGAATTCCAATACAGCTATTAGACTTCTGTTGACCAAAAGTATTGCTGCAGTGCAATTGCATCCAGAGATCATTGCTCGTTTACAGGTTTGGTTGCTTTAAACCACGTTGTTGATTACACCAAAACAGGCATCAGTTTTTTGAAGCCGCTTAGCTTCCTTTAATGCTGTGCCCTTATCTATTTATTCTTCCATTCATTGCCGGCCACCACATTTCCTTTTGGCAAAGAGGAAGCACTGGGTAAGCTCCAAGTCACCTCTCCTGAACTGGATTTAGCATTCTTTTATTCACCTCCAGGTGATAAGTTCTGGTGTTTGGCTGGCCATTTACCCAAGTTTTCATTGTAGGAATAGGAGAAATGTTTCACATACCAAAGAATTTCTGGTTGTTTGCCAGATAGTTTGACCAGATCATTGACCTCCACTACAGATGCAACATATCAAGCACACTGCCCAAGCCTATGTAATACACAATGAAGAATCAGCTTAAAGAGTCAACATGCTTCTCAACTTCTATCACATCAGCACCACTTGAACAAGAACAAACCAACCCACCCCTCCTGCCATTTATCCACGTCTTCATTGAGGGTGGAATGGGAGAAAGAAACATGCATTCCATACCCAGAAGTATAGCCTACATCGATGTTTCTCAAGCATTGTTTAGTGGAACTCTAAGGTTCCTCCAGAGGTTGAGGGGTTCCTTGATTAATAAGAATATTGTGACTCTCCGGTCAGTTTAAGTGGCCCCAATGACCTTTTTGGCTATCTGTAAGGGTGGCATTCTTCCCAATGCTCAGCAATGTAAGAGGAATTCTTTCCCCGACCACCATGACCAATTACCACAGTAATCATAGTAGGGGTTACCTGAAGACCTGAAAGTTATTTTAAAGGGTTCCCTTCCATGTAAAAAGGTCAGGAGAGGCTTGCCTAGAAAATCAGAAGAAAGGTGAATAAATATGAAGAAGTTATTGGATATCAAAATAAATCTTTTGATTTCAGTGGAACTACATTTCCAATAATAAACTTTTGTTGGCTTATCATCAAGAAACCGGAACCTATTTACTTACTCAATCCCCTCAAGGGAAAAGGTTGCCAAAGTTGGAAGCCATGACACGTGTAATCAGACTATACACAAAACCGCACAACCTGATGAAGCTGTAATTACCATAAACAGTGCACATTGTACCAATACCACAAAGAGGTAACATTATAATTATATACAGCAATGTGACTGAATAAATTCTATAAAAATAACAGACAACAAAACCAGACATTACAGGATGAAGGAGAAAATAGCCAAGTGTCAGACTGCGAGATCTAGATTTAAAAAATCCCTAAACCTCCACAAGTCATATATACAGGAGGGGAAAGTTGGAGGGCACAATAACTCAGCAAAGCCAATCACATCACCTTCTAGCAATCCTTGGAATGGAACTAGATTTCTGATTGGTTGGCTGCTAAGGATTTTCATACATTGTCACATCTACATGAACCATGCATTGATAAGCCATGTTTTTGGCCCTCTTTATACCATACTGGTATCACTATGCTAACAAAACTCCCCTTGGGTCTCAGTATAGAGATCTCATCACTCCAGGCCACCCCCATCCCTTCAATACGATGGTCATTTATTAGTCAGAGAATCTGGCAACTTACTAGTTTGCTGAATGTTTATACCAGCTTTGTTCTGACAGTCCCTCCTGGGCGGTCCTTGGGGAATAAAAAGTAACAAAACGAAAGATATGCAAATCTATTTATGACAATCTTGCAATGTATCTTGCGGACCAATTTATGTTAAAGAGGTTGAATAGGAGAGCAAACAAAGCAAAACCTGTGTTTAGAGATTTAGTTTGGGTTCCTTGACCCCATGGGTATCAAACATGATATAATAAATTGGCGTCAATGTTGGCCTTATTCTCATATTGATGGATATGTGTAATGTGTATTTTGAACCAGGGTTATTTTATCTTACTGTGCATGACTTACTGCCCTACTTTGTGAGTTCTTAACATAGAAGTTATTAGCTTGGTTGAGAAAACCACAATTGCCACCCTGTGCTTTTATACAGATCATCAGATACAAGAAAAAGTCCTTTACCTCTGTAAGGATTGCCCTTCATGCACAAGTTGCCTGGCTGCCATGCTGATCAAGGAGTAATATTACTCTAAGGCTATGACCCAGTAAAGTTTGCAGATCCAGCACTCCAACTTTATGAATTTTTATAGATTGCTTACTCAGAAAATGTTGAATCCAGAGACACCCTACAGAGAGTTCAACAATGGCAGCCTACCTATGTATTCTAGTACAGGTGCCTGAGAGTACAAGAGAGTACATTCTAGTACAAGAGAGCCTGTCACAAAGCAAAGAATGTTTGGGTTCTCAGTCATTTACTAACTAAATCAGCTACCATTTTAAAGTCATTTGGTGTGCTCATTTAATATAATGGTGGCTCAGAGATTAGCACTCCTTGCAGCGCTAGGTCCCAGGTTTGAATCTTGACCAGGACACTGTCTGCATGGAGTTTGCAGGTTATCCCTGTGTTTGCATGGGTTTCCTCCCACATTCCAAATACATACAGTTAAGTTATTTGGCTTTCCCCAAATTGACCATAGACTGTGGTAATGAGATATGATTATGGTAGGGACATCAGATTGTGAGCCCCTTTGAAGGACAGCTAGTGACATAACTATGGACTTTGTAAAGTGCTCCTTAATATGTTGGCGCTATAACAATTCTGTGTAATAATATTAATAATTTATGGTTGAATATAATACAATACTCAGTTTGCAGATCTAAACAGAGGGAGCCAAATCTGCTGGTTTTGATTAGGAAACAATCGAAACACGAACTTAAAAAAAAAGCAATTTCTGATCTGCAACATTCCGATCTGGTATCACATGTCACGGGTTGGCTTTAAACCATCCTAAAGAACAGGCAAACCATAGCAAGCTAACATGCTGATGCCCTACAGAATGTATAATGATTAAAAAAGAAAAAAATGGCCTCAAACTAACCGTAGCCCCTTCACAAGGCAACATAAGGCCTTCATTAGGCCCTGGAATGAAGAGAACATGAGCGAAAGAAATGCAAACGCCTGAAGATTCTGGAGTAAAGTGCCTATGTAAAGGCAATGAAAACATCAGACGGACCTGTGAGGGAATTATTACCAGATGTGGAGATACTGTAGCTCTAACCCCTCACTCCCACCCCCACCAATTCTGCACTTCATACACCTCCTCACACTTCCCCCCACAAAATAACAGTCCGGGGGCTTGCTTGTGAGCCTTCCAGGGTCTTTGACAGCCTTGAAAACAATATGCCTTGCAGGAATTTTTTGTCTTACTGCTGAGAACAAACTCTTTCCAGATGAAAAAAAGGGGCATTGTATCTGCATATTGAAGGTATCAGGGTGATGGGGCCAGCCAGGAAATGGGAGTCAAATGCCACAACTCACATAACTATTGTGTCACAAAGTGCCAAACCTTCATTAAAATACCCTAGATTTTTTTTTCCATTGCACATTAAGTCGGCGCTATTGTTGCCTTGTCTGGAAGTCATTAAAGAAGAAAAAAAAAAATGAATGCAAGTAAACAAAGGAATAGTTTGACTTTTAGTTGCTTGTTTCAATGTAAAACACAGAGGGTCTCACTTATGAAAGTTTGGAAACGAGGTTCATGCGTTGGACAAAGAGACCATCGTATACTCCCCTTCATTTTTATAACCAGCCAAGAAGACCGAAGCTGTTGGAACCGTTTGAACGCTAGGAGCTGACTTATTTATTGGGTTGTTGTACTATAAAAGGAGAATGCTCAGTAATAAACTTTCTTTGGATATAGTTTGTTCTTTATTGTTAGTTAATTGACTATACAAAGCTATGGTGACCCATATACCATACCAATAAGTAGGAATTATTATTAAACCTACTCCAGGATCATAATTTAGTTGGCTCCTATAGGCTTGGTGGACATTTTCTTCTTATGGTCATTTTTAAATATTAACCAGAGGACTATTCTTGTTTGGACCCATGTTCAGTGATGTCCTTGCTGGGTAGGGCTTGTTAGAACAAAGTGTATTGCTATTACATACATCCATTATATACATGAAGAAATGCTCTCAGGTTTCTACTCACACTTTACTACTTCTTCTTCTACTCCGGATACAAATAGATGCCTAAAATTCCTAATTCTCTGTCTTATAATATATAGACCCCACCTCTTAGATTGTAAGCTCTCTCTCTTGCTGGTCTATTGTATTAGTTTGGTATTTGCAACACCTATTTAATGTACAGCACTGATGGCGCTTTATAAATACATAATAATAATAATATTAATTCAAATTTTAAGGGATCAACACATGAAGAATTAACCCAAACTGGTGTTTTAAATTTCCAAACTACTTATTAAATGCAATGTTGTCATTCTATTATGATGGCAATAAACAGCAAAATATTCTACATACAAATTGCATTTTTAATACAGTGGAAACACACAGCAATCAACTCCAACCAATTGCAAATTGCCAAAAAAGCCAAGTCATGAATTCTAATTTCTGATTGGTCACAATGAATAAATGTTAATCACATTTGTGAAATAATGCTCCAGGTTTGCCAATTCATCCAACTTCAAAAGAAGCATTTTCATCCAACAAAAGGCCCTTTGGTGGAACAACTAACCATAACTTCTTTCATATACTTAACTACAAAAAAAAAAATGTCTACTGAAAGAATGCTAACTTTTATGCTGTTACACATAAAGGCCGTTTTATATTGTGCTACAAGACCTGATCATCAATTCACAATGTTATTGTTTCCTTGAGACTTATTAAATAACGCTGAAGCAATATTCCCTATGGCACATTGGCCTTTCACCTTCAACGCAAGTCTGGTACCAGAAAAACACAGGCTGCATTGTATAGTCTACCCAGATCATTATTTGCTGTTGGAGGGCATAAACTTAATTGTTTGGAGGAGAACTCTAAACTTAGCTCTCATTGGTTAACCCCCTACTAATTAGTCACAGACAGATTGGGTGCAGGCTTCTTAAACAAAGCCTTACTTTTTATATATTCTTTGCCAAACTACTCTTGTAAAAAAAAGTAAAGTAAAACTATTTATCAGAACTAAAGGGCAAAAAGAAAACTTCACAATTCAAGAATACCAATAAAAGTGTCAAATAAAATAATCCAAAGGTAGTTTTTTTTTTTTTTTAAATCTGCATTACATTTTTTTACTTTTTTTCTAAATTCGGCAGTGTGAAAATGATCAAAAACAAAACGAGAGCTAGTGATTTATATTTAATGTGCCATCAGTGTTTTAGGCCTGAAAGTTTGAAAGAAATTCAGCAACCTTTATAAAAAGTAGAGAGTAGTATAGGCTGATACAGTTGGATACCACTTAAACTACAGCCTTTTTGTATCTGGAATTCATTTTCTCTTCCGGTAAGTTCACCTCTTTGTGTAAAAGGGGGGTCGGATACACGGCTTGCTGAAAGGTCATCTGGCTACCACTGGGGAGCTGGCCATTCTTGGTGAAACTTTAAAGACGCTCAACATAATCATTACAACTGGAAAAAAAATCATTACTGCATCGTTTTTTATAACATCAGAGGTTAATATGGAATATATTTAGCCAAGGTTTGATTCTGCACCAATTTTCTTGTCTTAACTGCCCAGCCTATTGAACCTGGACTAAACAAGGTATATGTATCATTGTTCTTGGTGCGTTTTGCCTCAAGTGAAACATTTTTAGAGGCTCCTAACTCTTAGTGATACAACAGTTGCATTTAATAGTTGATTGCTATTTTTTTTTAACAATAGTCCTTTTACCTCCATTACTATGTATCCCATAGTCCAGTTTATGGGAAGAGTATAATAAAGTGTTAGTTCTCTGTTCTGCTGAGGTCTCCAACTGTGACAGTAATAAAAGAAAGGACCTAAAATTCCCTTCTCGTAAAAATTCAGACACTTCACAATCATCCACTTGTCTGCTGTGTCCTCAGCGGAAAAAAGAATTGATTTAGACACACTTTATAATAGCAGCTGAGGACTTGCCGGTTTTAATTAAATAGTAAGCTTATTTTATTGACAGAGTACAAGTGATATGGAGGAGCGATCAGTAGGGCTGGGTGTCTACAGCCTGAAATATATATATTTATTAAAGAGAATAGACGGACATGGCAACAGCTAGGAGGGTGAAGAAGAGATGAGTCTTTCGTCGGTCTGTTATTCTTTCTCAGTCAACTGTTCCATGATTAAATAATTCACAAGAAAATCTATTCTTTGTGGGGGATGTAATTTCGACCACAGTTCTATCTGTGATCATTTGAAAGGCTATTAAGGCAGATGGGGCGAGCTTTACTATGCAGTGCTGCAGCCTTCTTACCAATCATAACTGCTAGACTGGATATAATCTAAGCAAAGGGGTACAGACATGCGTTGAATGAATATGAAAGGCCACCTACCCAATGGGGTAATGGAAAGTATTGGATGCTGGAGATAGGAGCTACCTTGTCCCTCTGTTACCTAAACAGTGCAAAATGCAATAGATTCTTCAACATTTTCTGCTCTTTATTGGGTCACCCCCTCCACTGCAAAGAGTTTGCTAATAAAGATACCCTAAGGATGCCTCCGACTACAGCCACAGGATGTGTTCTAAATTAAATATTTAGGGTCCTTTGCATGAAATCAATGAATCTGGGGGAAGGTTAGAGTCGTTTGCATCATCTGCAACCAAAGCTCTTTTCAGACTATTTTCTTTGGCAGGGCTTAACCCTTTCCAGAGCAGAAGGCCTTTATATTAAAGGGGCTCGGTGGTCAAATAGTTAACGGTGATGGTTTAATGGCACCGGTATGCAGCAGCTGCCTCTCCCACCATGGCAGCCAGACCCCCCAAACACATGAACCCCCTAAATAAATATCAGCATCACACATGCAGAACAGATGCTGCTAACCCCTGCTGTGCCAAAGGGCTCTCTAAAGCTTCCCCTGGTGCAGAGTTTAGGATGCACAGCAGGAAAGAACTCTTCAGCCATTTCATTGTAAAAGGTAGATGAGTTGATGAGAGAGTTTATATTCAGATATCCCTCCACCACAGGAGGGGTTAACTCTTTCTTAGGCAGAGGGAAAGGCAAATGTGTATTGCCGTTACCACTTTGCCAGGAGAAAGGTGATAACAGCTGGGTACCGTTAGATCAGTAAGATGCCCTGGAATGCTTCCTCCTGGCACAGAACTGGTTAAACCTGAGCCAAATTAATTGAAAACTGGATTTTTAGATTCCGGAATATATCCTCTTTTGCATATCTCATCCCAAAAAAAGACACCTCCTTCAGAAGCCAACGTATCCAGATATCTCAAAAACATAGAGGGGGAAAACCAAAAATAAAAAAAAATGCATTATAAAAAAAAAAAAGTAAACACAGCCAGATCAGAACCACAATGACACAAATCAGCCAAGCCATAAAGATTCTTCCTTTTTGGGGAAGTATGGATAGAGAGGTATTATAGCTCCAAGGAACACGTAAATGGCTCCAAGGAATACGCAAATGGCCAAACAGTTGCTCCTAGCCCAAGCTGGCTTCTAAGTTCCTCCAGGAGTCAATACATCCCCCAGGTTTGTTCATTGCCAGCTTCGCCAAGATCCCCTTGTGGCATCCACTCAACTCGCAAGAGGATGCAAAGAGATGGGAGATAGATAGAAGGTCCCTTCTGGGTCCTTACCTGGGTGTCTTGGCTTCTTCAGTTGGCAACCACAGAGGAATATTAAGGTCCCAGTCACATGGAGAGCTTTTGGAGACCCAGCAGCATCTTAAAGTCCTATACACTCCAAGCCTAGGAAGGAGGAGATCCAAGTGAAGCTTGCAGCTTCTGGCAAGGAATGCAACAGAGAAAGAGAGACAGAGAAAAAGAGAGAGAGAGAGAGAGAATGAAGGGGAGGGAGGGGGCCAGGCTAGAGAGCAAGCTGCTGACGGAGACAAGGAGTGGGGGGCAGTGAGAAGAGAATTGCATGAATAATTGTAGGAGGCAGGGGTCTCTGAGCCTCTTTCTTGACTTGTGAAGATGAGGAGTGGTGTCCATCAGAGGTGACCCCTTAGCTCTCCTCTGTATCTCACTTACTGATGACAGATGCTATCTAGAATAAAGTCAGCCAAAAAGACCGGATTGATGCAAAGCAGACTGGGCAGCAATGGAAGCATATTGAGAAGATGGGAGGGGTGGCGTGGGATGGGATGGGGTAAACCCAACGCCAGACACCGGCAAATCCAATTAAGCTTTGACAAAGATCGCACACCGATGGGCACGTTGGCGACTCAACAAAGGGACGTATTTTTGGCCGATGGATGGACCCGCATCATCGTCGTATAGAAAGGAATTGTCAAAACTTTGCTTAGCTTTTGTAGCTTTTGGCTACCTTTCCCATCGGGGACCGGAGTTTGTGATTACTAAAGATTTGCAGAAGATTGGACCAATAAGTATGGACAATGTTTCAGTATTATAAAGGCGCTAGATAAATGTGGTCGATCTCCAAGTCATCTTTCTCTAACTGTTCACGAAACGATAAGGACCCATATACATGGGATGATCTGTTGTTATTATTAAACAGGATTTATATAGTGCCAACATATTACGCAGCGCTGTACATTAAATAAGGGTTGTAGGTAACAGACAGATACCGACAGTGACACAGGAAGACCCTGGCCAGAAGAGCTTACAATCTATTGTTACCTGGCATGTGTACAGTTGTGTAAATGATGGGGCGTTTAGGGACGCATGTGCTGGTATGAGAATAGGAAGTGACGTAGTCATTATCCAATCTCTTACCAATCACATCTGCTGTCTGGCATGTTCTGCAGACGATTGTATCGTTATAGCATGTATACTATTGGAGCTCACAGATATCGTTCTAGCATATCGGTAACTGTTCATTTGTGATGACATTTGTGTATTATGTGTACATAGCTCAGTTCACTAACAATTACACTGTATATACAATGCCGGATATCTGTAAAAACCATTTCACCTAAACAATCCTCTCGTTTTTCTAGGTCTACTCCAGTGACCCATGACCGGTCTAACCATCCATGTTCTGGGTATTCGAGGTTCTTCATCCAGTTCTTAAGGACACCATCTGTGTTGGGTTTGTATGGGTTTAGGTTAAGAAGCTCTAATCTAAATTGGCTACACACGCTACAATCCTCTTGTACAATCTGCAATACATTTAACAATGGCCATTTTATTGGAGGGCCAGCCATGATTGCACAGCCAGATGAGTAGTCCTTCATATATAGCTGTTTGTAAATCTGAAACTGCCCACTTATGTTACCATCTGATCGTACGATCACTATTATATTTACCACCGACTATAATGTAAGGCTCTGCCTGATTGCATTTTATATGGAGGCTTTCAAAACTAAAAATCTGCAGGTAAAGATATAAATAATTGCTGAGAGATGATACAATACAATTGCAGTGTCAGTGGCTAGCTTAAAGGAGATTGTACAATCAGATGGTAACTGTGCCTACACATATTGCAACCAAATACAATTTGAACAACCTTATATGCAATAATCACAGCTTTCAGTCTGACGCAGATAGGATCAAATCTAAAAGCCAATTTATCTAATCGAATAGTATCATTATTCTGTATTTATATAGTGCCAACATATTATGCAGCGCTGTACATTAAATAGGGGTTGCAAATGACAGACAGATACAGACAGTGACACAGGAGGAGGGGACCCTGCCCCGAAGAGCTTACCATCTAAGGGTATTGTGTATGTTCTTGCACGTATGGCTATGCCATGTGATCACATGTCCTGTAGTGTGTGCTGTGACCATTCACACCAGATCCTTCTTTGACTATATCGTAAGGAATAGACATCTGCAATTAACAAATATATATATAATTATATTTACTAATAATACCTGTGCTGGATCAAGTGATCACAGTTTTTTTTAATAAATTGATCATTTAAATTGATCCCTCCAATCAACTACAAAAAAATCAATATAACATTGTTGGATAACTGATCTAAATTATGATCAAGTATTGATGATAACACAAAAAGTAGATTCGATGTCAACCTGATGATTAACCAAAAACATCAATATCTGCTCAGAAATTGATCATTACGATTGATAATGCCTTTTTTATCGATTTTGTTTCTTTCTAATCAATCAAATAATTGTAATCTATGGCTATCATAAAGTAGACACTCCGTGTGACCATTAGATTGTGATGTCTTAGAGGGAAATGATTATTAGATTGATTATTGTGTGTTGTTTTTATGTTTTTTTTTTATTACAATGTTATTGTTATGACATTTTGTGTTTGTTTTATTCTTCTTATAATGAAAAGATAGATTACATGAGAGATAAACATAACACCAGAATCCAGGGGGCCTTCTTGGGGTGTAGATATTCCCCAGAGGTTCCCCTGTGTGTGGGATGTCTGTTTGCTTTCATTACATCCAAGAGGGATTGGGATTTGCATATATTATGCATTCATTGGGAGAGACGGATGGAAGGAGAATGCTGGGAAGGAGGTGGAAACGGAGGAGGGATGCTGCCAAGTAAACTGGAAAGTGTTGAGTTCAAGAACGGTGAGAGGATGGGCCAATGCAGGTCAAATCCATGAAGGGTACAATGGGAGAGGCGTGAATTTTAGGATCTGATCAACAGGCAGCCTGGATTCCCTCCGCCTGACCGGGATATGCAAATACATCCGATTTTATTCTTCATTCATTACAACATCACGGAGAGGAACTCATTATACATTGTCAATATTTCCATTTCTCCAGGTTTATTTGGTTTCTCCTAATGATTTTTTGGCAACCGGTTTTACATTTGGAACAACAATATATATATATGAATAATATTATTACACAGTATTTATATAGCACCAACATATTACACAGCGCTTTACAAAGTCCATAGTCATGTCACTAGATGTCCATTAAAGGGGATCACAACATATTTAAATATTTATTTTATATTGTATATGTATACTTATTTTGTATAAGTATAAACATTTTTATATGTATAAACAATCAGCTTGCAGCCTCCTAAAAAGTCACATTGCACATATGAAGCATTCAACTGCATTGTTGTAAAATAGTCTGGTCTCCAAAATTTGAGTATTTCATCCAGTTTTTGGTAACTGCTGCATGTATCATACACCAATGTTACATTCACCAGTAATTGATTCCCCATTTTCAGGCAAAGAGCATTGGCCCACAAGTGTTGCAAAATCAGCGCACATGGTATGATGCCCCATGAAGTCACATGAATAATGGAGGTGAAAGCTACATAGAGGCAGTAAATGTTGGTGAATGGAGATTTTTCTTCAACGATATGTAATGGTGTGCAGTTAGAGAAGTGCAGGTGGGGCAAACACAGAGATTTTAGGAGGAGGGGGAGTTGTAATTGGCATACTTTTGGGCATGGCTAGGTGGGTAACAAGGTGGGTATTGCTTCATGATGTGTGGCTTGCAGTGCTGGTACTGGTGTCAGTGCCAGCAATAACAACCCCCACTGTGTAGGGCCAGCAATAACCCCAGCAAGTGTCAGTGCCAACTTTGATAATCTCCAAGTATGTATGAGGACCAAAAATAACCCCCAGCAAGTTGCCATACCAGCAATTATAACTCCCACCATGTATCAGGGCCAGCAATAATCCCCAGCAAGTGTCAGTGCCAGCTTTGATAACCCCCACCATGTATAAAGGCCAGCAAATGTCAGTGAAAGCACTGGTAATCTCAGGTATGTATTAGGGTCAACAATAACCCCCAGCTAGTTGCCATGCCAGAAAAAAAAACCCCACCATGTATCAGGGCCAGCAATAATCCCCAGCAATTGTCAGTGCCAGCAATTATAACTCCCACCATGTATCAGGGCCAGCAATAATCCCCAGCAATTGTCAGTGCCAGCAATTATAACTCCCACCATGTATCAGGGCCAGCAATAATCCCCAGCAATTGTCAGTGCCAGCAATTATAACTCCCACCATTTATCAGGGCCAGCAATAATCCCCAGCAAGTGTCAGTGCCAGCTTTGATAACCCCCACCATGTATAAAGGCCAGCAAATGTCAGTGAAAGCACTGGTAATCTCAGGTATGTATTAGGGTCAACAATAACCCCCAGCTAGTTGCCATTCCAGAAAAATAACCCCCCACCATGTATCAGGGCCAGCAATAATCCCCAGCAAATGTCAGTGGCAGCAATGGTACCCCCCCCCCCAGAGTGTATTGGGACCAGCAATAACCCCAGCAAGTCCCCATGGCAAACATGATAACCTTCACTATATATCAGGTCAGCAACAACCCCTAGCAATTGATAATTCCAGCAATATTAATCTCTATAGTGTCAGGGCCAGCAATGATAACCTACACCAAGTACCAGAGCCAGCAACAACCTACCACATGGAGGAAATCAATGCAAACATGGTAAGGGCAATAACCCCCTTTATTGACCCCCAGCCAGCAAAAACCACCAGCTCAGCAATGATCCCCAACCCATAAAAAACCCTCAGCCAAGAAAACCCATAGCTTTATTTTACTCCCTAGAGGCACCTAGAGGTGTCTAAGGCTTCTTCCCTGCACCAGGGGGCAAGTCAAGGTCTGGCCATACTAATATGTCTAATTACCATTTATCTGCCCCTGGGTAGGGGCTACAGATGCAAAGTTGTTGGAAGGGGTTCACCCTTTATAACACTATTGCCCTCATGGCCAACAATCAGCTAGTGGTGACAAGTGCTGTGTGTGATTTCTTGCAATGCATAAACATCTCATTCATTTTATATTCATGAAAAAAGAAAACTAATGCAGTCATCAATCCAAAAAAACTGGAATTTACCTATTGTTTTTTTCTTTGCAGGGGCGTGCAGTTGGTTACTCTTGGGTGAAGCAAGTCAGAAATCATTGCTTCTTACTCCAGTGATGTACTCTAATACTACCCTTGGCTTCTGAACATGCTAGTTACCTGGCTCTTGTGCAGATAGTTCTCCAGACACCTCACATTGCTCTGTCCCCTGCAGGAGTTATTTCCACAACTAGATGTCCTCACCTTGGTCTTCTGGGTTAAATGACACCCAGCATAATTTGTCTCACTTACTAAAAGAGCAAGGTGTCAAAGTCACATACCCTGAGGGGTAATCACTATGGTGGCCTTCATTTATGTAGGTAAAGGACAAGGCTGATATCTCACTCACAATCCAAGACTGATAGGAAGAAATCCAAGACCATCAACTCAATATTGTTTAAATACCAGAAAATCAGATGGCCAGGTTGAGTTCAGTGGGGTTGTAAAAAGTATTTAGGTGAATGGACTGCATTCCACCTACATAACTCCTGCTGGTGTCCAGATGTCAGAGAATTCTTCATAGACTTATATAGATACATGGTAACCATAGGTCCTGTAGCAAACCCTCAGACATCATAACCTACGCCATTGTTTCTCAACCAGGGTTCCTTTGGAGATTGCTAGGGGTTCCTTGTACCTCTTGGGGTCAGGGTTTAAGTGACACCAATGATCTTTTTGGCTATCTGTAAAGTTGACATTCTTCCCAATGACCAGCAATGTAAGAGGCGTCCTTGCAGTTGACCACCAATCTAATTTATGGTGATTTAGTAGTTATAGAAGGGGTTCCCTAAAGACCTGAGAGTTTCAAGGGTATTTAAGCATTATTGTATTTTAGGTGTTATTTCACCCATGTTAAAAAGGTTGGGAAAAGTTGACCTACACAATACTTTTCAAATTCCTGGTGCAAAGAGTTGTTGGTCATCTTAATCAGGTGACAATCTGATGATCATAACCCAATTAATAAAATATATCATGTTAATAACCTGATTGGACCTATAGGAGTTCCGAGGAAACCAATATTTTTTTGGGGGAACAAGTCCCCCATTTTCAGGCTATTTCAAAACTTGTTTTAAATCTTCAGTTTTTATTGAAAGGATCTCTGGTCATCATTCCATGATGTCTCTTGGTCTTTGTTCAGCCCCTACCTACAATGAAGGTGATGACTTTCTGTGTCTCCTAAAATTTCTCTTTTGGGCTGCCTCTCCTTACGTTCTTCTAGAAGACATTTTAAGCAGTCGTGCCATCACTCCTTGAATGGGTTTGTTCCATCCTGAGTTTATGATGTGGATTGTATGAAATTAGACGTGACTGATATGACCTAATCCCGACCCAATCAATCTGTTTTTTTGCTAACTCATAGTATGTGCACAATGAAATGTTCTGCGGCACTTAAGCAAATGAAAGGGGAGGAGGGAGGACCTGTAGATTGGGGATGTCTGGCACATGCTGAGACTGAACTCACTCTAGCATGACACTCGCAGCCATTAAGCCGAATTTTATGTTGAAGAAGTTATAAAATTTCATAACAAAGCAATTGTCTTCTCCTTGAGCATTGCTCGATTGCGCAAGAGGTCAGAAGGAAAGTTTCCAGACTTTTTAGTCTTTTATAGGATTTTTTTTTTGTTTCTGGTTTTTAGCCCTTCTCAGGAAATCATTTGAACAGGGAAAGGTTTATGTTTAATGTGTTAGGTTTTCATTTTTTTTATAATCGTAAAACTGTAAGTATTACCGTAAATAATCTTCGTATAATGAGTTCATAGATCAGTTTCATTATTACTAACATATATATAACAATAAATATGCAATAGACAGAGCCTATATGTATAGTATGACCTGGAATAGACCTGCCGGCTTAGGGGAAGGTCCATAGGATTGGGATGGTATTTTGTGATTGTTGAGGAGTCGCAGGAAGATAGTCCAAGAGGTATTTTGGTGGGGAGGTTTCTTGAAGGTTCAAAGTATATTCATTACTAGAAGAAGACACTTGCCCTGCCAACCCAAGTTAGAACTTACATCATTGTTGAGGAGTTAAAGGAAAATGGAAGTCAAAGGATGTCTTTTGGTGAGGAGGTTTCCTGTAGATTCAGAGAATAGTCATTATTAGAAGCCGACATTTGCCCTTCCAACCCAAGTTAGTACTTATATCATTGTTAAGGAGTTGCAGGAAGATGGAAGTCCAAGGATGTCTTTTGGTGGAGAGGTTTCCTGTAGATTCAGAGAACAATTACTATTAGAAGATTCCCCTCCTTGCATCCCTAATAGTTGTTAGTTTCTTCTTCTTGAGTTTTTGGCAATTTACGTGATGTCATCTCGGTAGGTGTTGGGGTCTTTGAAGTTGTGGTGTTGTTGGGGACCCTTCTTAGGTATGGATCCTCTTTCTATTCTGTTGTTGGCTTCTTGGCTGTATTGTACTGGTTGTTCCGGGGATGGTGAGATGTGGCTGGGGGCCTGAAGAATGATAGACAGATGTGGCATATTTATTACACCCTGAGTCCTTCATAAGCCTTTCTACTCCTTATTTTATAGGTAGTTTCATTTATTTTAAAGTTCTGTATACATTTTGACCACTTAAGTTTCATATTAATAAAAAGTTTTTTTTTATCCATTACAGTTCAGAAAAAGTATGTGCAGTAAAGGGTCGTTTGGAGAGTTAGGCAAACTAATACATCCTGTATACCTTAGTCATGGGTTCTTCATATAATTTCAAACTAAAGCCCTGCAACTCATCTATCTGCTTTCCATGACAGGGCATACCCATCTTCCTTTCTTCCTTCTATAAAATGTTCCCTAAAATATTGCTGCCTACTACAGTGTTATTCTTATTATTAAACAGTATTTATATAGCACCAACATATTACACAGTGCTGAACATAAATAGGAGTTGCAGGAGTAGGAGAGGATCCTGCCACGAAGAGCTTACAATCTAAGAAGAGGGGGAAGTAGCATACAATAGTAGTGTTGTACTCCAGATCTACCCTTGGCTTTTGCGCAATGCTAGTTGCCTGGAGTTAGAGTAGATTTCAATCTTCAGGGTTAAATTATACCCAGTAAGATAGAAATAATACACTTGACTTCTTATTTGTAAATTTCTCTGACTGGTCACTGTTAAGAATGACCTTGGGGTTCCATGTCTCTAAAGCTGCGTACACACTTCCAATTTTTGTCGTTGGCAAGGATCTTTCACGATCCTTTCCAACGACAAGGGAGTGCACGATGCATGAACGGTGCTGTACATACAGCACCGTTCATGCTCTATGGAGAGGGGAGGGGGAGAGCGACGGAGCGGCACCCTGCTGCGCGCTCTCCCCTTCCCTTTCATTAGGATCGGCTCTCGTCCATCGTCCGTGGATCCGGCAGGTCGGTCGTCCGGACGATGGACGACACCGACTGTACACACGGCAGATTTTCGCCCGATAATTGGCCAATGCTGATTATCGGGCGATAAAAATCTGACGTGTGTACGTAGCTTAACAGATCACTGCGAGTTTCAAGGGTAATAAATAATTCTTTAATATAGCATTATGTCCAGGTAGTAAGAGGAGCAGACTGTTAGCTCTTCAGCCTAGATGATCTGGGGACACGGTCTCTCTTCCTGTTGCTGTCTTGTGCTGAGAACGCAAGGCTTGTGTGGATTTCCTGATGAAGAGTAATCATTCCAAGATTAATCTTTGGTGCAGCCATTGGCATGAATAGAGATATTTACCAACCTCTCCCAGCTGCATCAGGAAGGCAAAGCACAGACAACTCTCGGTTTTCCTGGACGAGGCTGCTGCTTTTGTTTGCAGGCTGGAGTTCTGGATCGCTCGACCCAAATAAAGAGACCCATGTACCTCCTAGCTTAAAGCGACCCTTTCCTTCAACAATATTTGCAGATAATCCTGCAACATTTATAAAGTGGTGCACCGGTGAATAAATTCTCCATTTTGCCCCAGAACTTCAGTTATTACCCCCTGCATCTCTGCCATTGCCAGCCTGTACATATAGGGTCCTTTCCAGGACAGTAATGTGTTTCTGCTTTCCATATACATCCACAGCCAGGAGGGGTGGTTGGAGATGGAGAATGGGGCTCTGATATTGAAGTCTGATAAAAAGTCAAAATTTGCATATCAGTAGTAAGAATGTTATTGAATCTGCTTAGGCTGCGTGTTTTAGGGAAATAAGGACCATGCATGAAACAGTCATTAATGAAGGTATCACTGTGTTTATATTCTTAGGGGATGGAAAGGTTTACTGTGATCTCATATGATCTTTATTATGTCAATGTATTTTTAGAAGTCGTTATCATTATGTTTAAAAATGCTGATTTTATTAAATCTGAACTCTGCTCGGAAGTTAAAACATACCCTCAGACCTCCGTCCCCCTCCCCTTCCACTATATAGTGGCCCTTAGTATTGTTTTTATTACCTTCACCCTGTTATGTGTAATCCCGCTTCTTACCCCCTGTGATGTCAATGCTGGGGCTGCAAATATCTATTCCCAGGAGAAAGAAGGAGACCAAAGTTTCTGCTACTTTTTGTGATCAGTGTCCAATCAGAAGTAGGGGGTGTTAGTGCAGGGATAGAAAAGAAGAGACTGCTTTTAAGCTCAGCACAGTCACCCAACTGATCTCTAGTGTCATTCATTGTTCTTGCATGCTGGACATTATCTCTCCCATTTACCGAAATCTGCAGAACCCCTAACTCCTATGCTAACTATGGGCAAATCTGTAACTTGCCTCATACCCCCCTCCACTTATGCTGAGCTTGTCCCTCAAACAGCTTTTCACCAAACTTTGTTATCATTTCTCCTCTGACACTGCTGACAGCACAATCACAAACCTTAGCTTCTTTGTAGTGTATTTGTGTTCATGAACTCACTGCTTATTGATTCCATTAGGTCAGTTTAAAATAAATCTGTAAAAAAAAAAAAAAGCAGTAGTAGTAGTAAAAATCAGCATGGACAGGGCATTGCCCAGCTCTTAGCAGTTCCTCTCACACACTGTATCAGCACAATGTCACTATGCACATCTATGTACTGTGTATTTCTCCCTAGAAAATGCTTAGACATTAATCAGAGACTAAAAGACAGAAAGCAAATCGCTGAAAGGGAAGGTCCAGGACAGCACAGATGGAGAAGAGTGGGCAAGATGAGGTGAGCTCAAGATATCTCCTGCAGCTTCTGATGTTTGTTCTGCGGACATTACAGTGTGCAGGGATATAAGACTAATGCTTTTTAGCACAGGAGAGAACAGCCTTTGCTGGTTCAAAACGAAAGATAAGGCTGGAGTTCAGCTTTAAAATATTACCTGATGATCCTGCCATGAAGATCACTTTCCTGGAATAAGATGACAACATTCTGTCCTTGTCTACCAATTGTTCTCCTACATTGTCAGCCTATTACTTGTGCCTTCAAAATTATCTATAATGGCAACACTAATACTTTGCAACAGTGACGGACAAAGACAATAGAAAGCCTCTGTGCAGCACTGACCTGGGGGCCCCTAGCAAACTGATTTGGGGCTTCCCTGTTAACTGAAGGGGGTCTGGGACCCTCGTGCAGTGGCACACTATGCACCCTCCAGGTCTGCCTTTGCTTTGCAGCCATTGTGTTTTAGTTTTGCTTTTCTATATCTACCAGAGAATGTTTAACAGTGTTGGAAAATGCCTGTCAATTAGACAAACCCAGCCACAAAGCAGGTTGTTGCCTTGGTCACTATGTTCTGGATATGTGTTTTCCACTGACCTGAAACAATTACGGAGATTTGATTTTACACGATGCACGCTTGTTCAGGGTCAGTGATCAGTGCCACAAACAAGAAAAAAGAAGAGGTTAGCAATAGAAGCCAATCAAACCTAAGCTTAGGTATTCTTTAAAACCCCTCCTACCTTGGATTCCCCCCACCCATGAGGATCTCCAACCATTGCTGACTATTTGCTTCAGTTTCAGCAAACTGAGAAAAAAAATGAGCAATACTAACTGTAGGAATGACAAAAAAAGGCTAGAATAATTAAAAACTAGTGCCCACCATAAACTTTTCATTCCCTATGCCCTGATTTATGCAGTCTTTTCACAGATATGAGTCTGCCAGACTATGATGATCTCTTCTAATGCCGTATTCATAGATTTCTGCACAGAAATTGTCATGAAATAAAGCCTTCTTCAAACAATGGGCTGCATTCTGGTAAAACAATATAGAATGTTCCTGACAAATCACAGCGTTTTCCTCAGAGGCTACATGAACTTTGCATTCCGCTACATGCGCACGCCTGTGCTCATCTCTGGGGGCCAAACTTGTCACCTCAGCTTTATTTTGGGGTCACTTGCTTTTCCTACATTTCAGTCTGAACACTTTTGAGCAGCTCTTGTCATTTTTTAAAGATGACTTCATCTTCTTGATAGATATTTTCCTGGTAAAGAAGATTTCAGACATCATTTCAAAGCGGCCTATATTTAACTTCAACTAAATATACACAGATGTCATGTCGGCAAGGTTTAGAATAATGAAAAAGAAAAATATAGAGAGAGAATTTTAAATGTTTCTTGCTTATGGGTAAGGAGATGCATGTGGAATAAATGTAACAACTCACAGCAACCAATCAGATTTCAGTAGCAGTCACATCTGGTAAAATGTGATTTCTGATTGGTTCATGTAAATAATACAAAAGCTATCCGTGCCTTGTTTAAAGAGTCCCTGTCACTGCATTTTATTATTCCTATAAAATAATATGGGCATTTATTTTATTTTAGGCACGTTTACCCTTTCTAGACATTTAAAAGCCCCAGGACTGCTGCTGGGTGCTACTTTATTGGATACGATATCAGCAGTTCCAAATCACTCAAATGACTATATAGTATTCCCATTAATGATTACCTAGGCAGCTATATTAGTTTGGGGAGGAGCAGAGGAGCTGGGCCAGTACATACAGTTTCTTAGATACTCCAGGAACGGGAATGGACAAGAAAGGAGAGAACAAATTTCAAGCAAATTAATTCTGACTTCACTTGCACCATGCTTGTCTTGGATAGGTTCTGGAGAATGTGTTAAAGCATGATACCCAGGAAATTAGAATTTAACAAGGCTTTTAAGCAGTAATAGCCAAGCTGTCACTAATGACCTCCCACCTGAACTAGCCAGCTGTCACTGTTGCCCTGACTAGGGTAGTTTGGATCTCCTGCCCCCACCTCCTAAAGAAAAACCCAAACAAAAGCTTTCTCAGCAAAAACCTTTCCCGCACCCCAACTTTTTTTCTACTTAACTTTTCCCGCACTTTCCTCCACTATTGCCTACCAGCCTCTACTCCCCCCAAAACAACACTGACACCTTCCTTGGATTTAAATTGTCTGGCAAGCAGCCGATTTATTAACAAAACAACCTAAATAACAATCAAAAACAATAAATAACTATAAATTACAACAATATTTAAATACCATATAAATATTACCTCCATTAACATAACCTAACATATGTAAGAACATATAATATTAATATACTCTATATACACTTTACAATCTTTACTAATATAAAACTTTCTCCACCCAATCAAACTGTAAACAAAACGCCATTTTCTCACTGTGCCCAATTGCACTATAATCTTAACCAACTCCAGTTTACTCCACCAGACTGCAGGTCTAGGAAAAAGGTAAAGTCCGCTCCAACCAAAGTTGTTTAAAACACACACTGGCCCCTAGCCACCCAGCACCGCCTCAGGGGCCACACCATATCACCATTTAAATGGGCACCCTACCAATGGGTTGCCCTTCCCAAATACCAACAGGACTCTTACCCTCCTAAACCCCAACCGCCTCAATCACCTAACCTTGCCCCAATGGGAGGGTGTGTGAGAATTTTCCTTTCCACTAAAAACTCTTACTTAAACCCTTCTATTCTCCTCCCTTATACTTCGGACCAGACCTCTTTGGTAATCCCACCCCTTACTTTCTCTCCCTCACATTAACCCATACTTAACCTGCAAAACACCCAGTCATGCCGGCCCTACGCTTAGTCCCATGCTGCAGGCCTCCCTTTCCATCCAGTCTCTGCCATATTAATGCATTACAGTAAATGACATATGAAGCAAGTCATGGTGCAAGTATGCAGATCAGGAAATTTGTGCCATGCTTGTTCCGAGCCTGTAACTTAACTTATTAAAGCAAAGGGCAGCCAGGTATCTTGCATTTCCCCCAAGGGATCTACAATTGCATATTATATGTTTGTCTCAGCACAGGACAAAGGGGTATTTGCTGAAAAGATGAGGGGTCCTATTCTAATTGTACCTGGGTGCTGCATTTTCTAAAGCTCACATGCATTGTTTGTGATCATTGCATTTGGAAGGTCATTTAAATAAATGGGCAGCCTGCTGCATGGCATTGCACAGAAATCCAATGCATGATATGCTTAAGATTTTATAAGAACCAGGACTAGGCAATTGGGCTGATTTCATAAGGTCCTTGCATCTTGGCATTTATTTTCGCCATAAATGAAACAGCTTGGAAAACGCACATCACATTTCCATGCCTTTTAAAATTAAAGCGAATGTGTGAACACAGCCTAAGATCTAGAATCTATTAAGGGTTAATGACTTTTTACATCACATGGAGTTATAGAGGGGAATTCCCTGCCTTGCAAAGTCATTGACCTAATAAGGAGGTAGTAGATTTCCTTATTAGGGCGGTGATGTCACACTGGGAATGCCCTCTGTGCTGTTATGTCCTTATAAGGACAAATACATTTTCTTTCTATTTCACAATTTTTTGCAGGTCCCCCTTCCTCTTCCTCCTGCTTTTAGCTTTGGGGTATATGTGCCATGCTGAGCTCTGGCCCTTTAATAAACTTTCCCATCCACCATGTCCCCATAGCTTTCCCTTACCAATCTTTTATCACATAGATTGTCTATACCAGACACTGAGCACCATCTAACAAAGCATGATAGAATTTATAGAACAGCCCTTTCACTTCACATTATCATATTCAGATATTAATGTCAGATTAAACTTTATGTGAACACAATCACTGCAACCTTATATAAGCTTTGACGTGTTAATGTCATTTGTTGTGCTTGTTCAAAGATTTCCTCTTATGGGATGACAATGCTCTGTACTTTTCCCCCAGTTGTGCTTCTATGTGGTCACCCCGTCATGAAGACCTTACACAAGCAAGATCTACTGGCTCTTGCAAATGCAATGAAGTGAAAACTGAAATGCATGCATGTAGATCGGAAACAGCTGCACAAAGGATGCAGGAGATCAGCATAACTAAGAATGAAAAAAGATAAAAAAAAGTCTCTTACATATTTGCACATCCACAGGCGGGTATGAACGGGCCCCTATAATTGGTACCTATTTGATAGCCTGCTAAAAAGCACCAGTCCAATGGAAAGGGTATTTTAAGGATTTAGGGTAGGTGACTACAAAATTTGGGAGTTTCCTATTACATAGATGTCTCTGAAGCTCTTTTCTCTTCTTTCTACACCTGACCGGAGATCTATATTGTACATGGAGTGATGGAGCTATACATACATAGTCAGGATGTCATTAAATGAATGTGAGTGCTGCAGGGCTGTAAAATGAATGAAAATAAGGAAATGACTTACACCAATCACAAAGCAATTTCCAGCGGTGTCCTCAATCTATAAGCCCCTTTTAGATGGCGGCCTTAGGCAATGGTCTCTGTAGGTTGTAATTTAATGTACAGTGCTGCATAATATATTGGCGCTATATAAATCCTGTTTAATAATAATAATTTATGACGTCTTTGTCATTTCCCACAGGTAAGGTGGAGGTTAAAAGGAGACTCCGGCTTCCACCCTGCTTTCCATAATCAAGATTCTTTAACCTTGCTGCTCACATAATAAATAAAATCCACTTGGTGTGAAATGCAATGGAGGGCTCTGAAGTCCTGATGGTAGTGTCACTCTGAGCTTTCACTGATGAAGCCTCCTAAGCTGCAGCACCGTGGTGTGGTTTACTTTATTAGGCTTTACATGCCGACTGTGACCCCCCCCAGGTATTACCCCAGGAGGGTCTCAGCTACCATCATATGATAATATTTCACCAGCACATACAAATATATTACAGATAAGCTCCAGCTGAAGAACTAAATACAAAGCTTGCATATATTTATAACAGATGTTATGCATGCAAAATATTTATTTTATTGTCTAAATTGACAGTCCTGAGATGTTTGCAGCGGTTGTTAACATGACTTCTCTATTGCAATAAGGGGGAACCTTCCCCCAGCTTGTAATTGGATAGCACGGGGACAGCAGGAGGCTGATTTACTCATCTCTTTACTACTATCAGCAGATCCCAGAATTAATTGGTAGTTGGCTATCAAGAGTGTTATCTTATGGTTCCGTGCCTGTCTTATCCTTCAATTTAATTACTGGGTACCTAAGATGCGACCGTGGATCTGAATGCAGAATAGTGCAAGCTGTACATAAAGAAAAGGTTCAAGCTGTGCATGAAGAATTTATCTGCTGCCAGGCATTACTTAAGCCCTGTCGCTTACTGGCACCAGGCAATATCTCCTGCTATTCAGCTGTCTAATGATAGAACTTCAAAGGGCAGAGTTTAGTTCTAGGAAAGTCGGAATCTAATTTTGACCTAAAAAGAAATCAAGACCCCATGTACCACCTGTGTGTAGAAACCATGCAGAATGGACAGAAGGTGGCACGAGTACTTACTCGTTCCATGGCATGTTTGCACTTCAGCAGTGGTTTCTACCTTTCAAACATTTTGGCTGGGTCAGGTTCAGTTTAATGTTTCTGCACCCAAAAAAGGCCAACAGAAAGCACTATACTGGACATGATTGGACTCCCAGCAGATGATCTTTACTAACTTACCATTATTTTGCACTATGCCTATGTGTGGAGCTGGCCACCCTGGTACGGGGATAGGGTTTTACTTCATAGGCCTCCTAATGACTGATAAGCATATAAATAAATACAAATATATATATAATATATAATATAATATATAAATAAGGAATGTATAGGGACTTGCACTGCAAGTCCTCAGGTTCAGCTTTCTTTCCAGCAAGGAGAACAGTGAGCAGCTTTGTTCACACTGGCCATGGGGTTGCAGTGGGGTTTTGGCATCCTCATGCCAGGGAACCACTGCCTCTGACAAGACAGCAGTGCCATAGAGAATGAACAGGGGTCGTAGTGAACGGTGCCAGTACTACTCACAAATGCCAGCTGTCAAATGTGCAGCAGCTGGTTATTTAGGAACTAGCACTGCAGTTTGAGTGACTGAGCGTTGGGCAATATGCCAGTTGCCGAGTGCTGCGTGGGATCGCTCGATCCCGAAGAAGGTCGGAACCAGCTCTTGATATCAGTTGTGATCATGATCAGCCTACTGAGATATAGGGGCCATGTGTAGTCCCTGACTTCACCAAGGGACTGTTCATATTATTCACTGTACAGAGACTGCATACATTCTACAGGAGCAGGAGAAGAGTAGGGGACATGGTGGAGATCACTGCCAATACAGCTTCTCTACAAATCCATGCACCTACTTCCACATTTGTTAAGTGGGACCTCTGAAATTTTTTCCAAACAATCATGTGTGCAATCAACAAAGATATAATTGTCATACAAACTTAGCCTGTTTAAATCTCAGCATTACAATATGTTGTGGAAAACACAGCCCACTTGACTTTTACTTAACATGCATTTTGAGCATTCATAGAAATGAATTTTATCGCAGTAAAAAAACCCTGCAATCTTGCATTTTGCAGCATTTTTAATGCAGTGTACCATATGATCATCAGACAGAGAACATATAAACACAAACAAACAAAAATGATAAAAATAAAAGAAACATGCTGCAAAAAAAACTGCTTATTTTCATGCCTGCACAATGCAGCAAAATCTCAACTGCATTTAATAAATTCAGGGAATAAGAAGAATTGCATTCAATGACTTCATCATTTTCCCCTCTTCAGTGCAGAAGTGAAAGGGTTGAAAGCGTTATCCATCATATCCCATCTACCCCTTCAATTTCATCATCTCATCTTGCCAGTATAATAAAAATACATGTACGTAAACAACGGGCCCCTCTGTTCTCATCCCGGCTCATCAAGGACTGACTTTCCAAAGCAGCTTGGTTAATAAGAATGGGATATGACTGTCACTGCACAGGGCAGCCAGGAAATGCAGCCTGCTGTCTCCGTCTGATTGATATATATTGATGTTACACTGAGGTCAGGTCTTGATGAGCTGAAGGGTGGGAAGATACCCAGTTCCAACTGAATCTTCTTTCACCAAGGAATCATCCATCTTCCCTGCTCCACCTAGAGCCTCCATGCCAGATCGAGTAAGGGGGCTACCTCAATAAAAGGCATTCTTTTCGGCCTGCCTGTTGATTTATGATATGAATTAGCTTTAGAGACAAGAGAATGCCATAATATTTTACCATTTAGTTGTGTATTTATTCCATGGTCATATAAAGAGTGAAATTAGTATTACAGACCAACATTCAAGAAGACCTTCCATGACAATATGCTCTCTGGGCCTGCTACCCTTTCACGTATGATTTAACCTTTTTAAGTGATCCCTCTACCTGTACACAACTTAACCCAATCTACTGCCATCCCATGAATCATAGGTGAATATGAATTCATTATCCTTTAAAACAGTGGCTGCCAACCAGTGATCTGTGGACCACTGGTGGTCAGCGAGAAAATTTTGGTGGTCCATAGAAAAATTTGGACATTATTTGCAATTTTTATGTTTTAATAATAATAAAACAAAAATAATATTGTAATAAATTCTTATATTCTCGCCTTTATATTGCACTAAATTCACAAACTGTACTAGAGGCGGAAAAACAGTGAAGGCGCAGCGTGACCTCAGTGTAGTCTTATGTTGTATGAGGCAGCCGTTGCCGAGGCGTACGCTTCAGTATTGTTTATACCATTACAACAGTCACCCTGCTCCGCCAATACCGATTCTCATCTGATTGTTTTATTTTATTTGTTTATTTCTCAGATGTTCTTTTAGGTAAGTATGACCTTCACTGTGTATTTTCTTAACTGTTATAACTGTTATATTTAATGGCATCAAATAGTTTGATAACTATCATTTCTTGTTTGGTCTTAGATTCAAATAAAATAAACTCATAATGAGTGAGAAAAAGCAAACAAATATTTTGTATTTCTTTAGTAATACCAAAGATAATGCAACTAATGATAATAGTAACAATAGTAATACTTCACTTAACCGTGAGCTGATTAATGAATCAGAACCTCCACAGTCCTTATCAGGCATCGTTAGGTAGATCATTATTTTACAAATGTATTTATCGTTTTAAAAAAATTCATGTTAATGGTCCACAGGATTTCAAATTATGAATTTAGTGGTTCATGAGGTCCAAAAGGTTTGCGACCATTGCTTTAAAAAGATTCCTGCCGAATGCAGAGGAAGCCAATGAGAAGACACTCCAGGCCATTGCAAAAGTGTCTACTTGCAAGATTTTGGCCACTCTGTGTTCTGCAGGAATCTTCTGGGAAAAACATCATCGCCCTAGCTCTGGCACCATGGAAAGAAGAAGGAGATAAGATCAGGTTTGTTGTTCACCGAGGGATTTCAAAGAGTGTAAGTGGGCCTTCAATGTTCCCATTTTTATCCAAGACCTATATGGGCCAGGGCATTGCTCTACTTAAGTATTATTTCTGGAGCTTTTAGAATCACCGTCTCTATGAACAAAAACAATTACATCCTAGCAATGAAGTTCCGATGTCTCCTTTCAGAAGATTAGAAAAATTATGATACACACCTGGTCACTCCAGCTTTTATAACGTTCAGGAACACTCGTACAGCCAACACTGAAGCTATGTACACACACCAGAATGATCAGGTTCACTTCGGGTGAAAATCTGATATGTGTATAGGGTCCACCCAGGTTGCTCATCAATCATTCATCATTGATAAGTGATAAACTGGGAACAACTATTGTGTTTTTGTGGAGGAGAGTACAGTGGGGTTTTGCTCATTCATCCTTCCCTCTCTTCTTGTACGGCACTTGTTCTTCATGTGTCATTGGAGACAATCAAAAAAGATCCAATGTCTGTAGATGTCTAATGTTTAGTTTTATATAGCATGAGATATATATTAGGTGATAGTCTTAGACTTGATAGAGGAGAGGACCCTGCCCAGAGGAGCTTGATAAAGTAATAGTGGAGACAGGCACATGAAATTAGAAGATGAAGTCACCAGCACTTAGAAGTAAAGGATTTTTGCTTTATTGTAAAAGCATTATTACAACATGTTGAAAAGTCAGCGTTTCGGATTACACAAGGTCCCTTCCTCAGGGCAACATAGATATGGGAACAGATACATTATGCTATTTATGCTAGCTATATACACATGATAAAAAATGAATGTTCATGATTTACTTGGATGAGAACCTAGCATGTATACAGTGGTGCCCTAACATTGTTTAGTGATCTACTGTAGCGAATCATTAAAAGACCATGCAGAGAAGATTGTGGTCATATCCTTTAGAGGAGGACGCAGCAGGGTGCCTCCTGCTCCTACCCCCCCCATACTCCTCTTCATAGAACTAAACACTGCAGTGTGTAAAACCCTCATCCGTTCTAGTGTCACCGGGAATGATCTAGGAAGATTGTCTCCGGTGGTAGAAATTTATCTTTAAAGCAGGGTGGTCACTGACACCAGATCAGTCTTGGTTTTATATCATCGACCATGCACAATTAGGAATTTTCACAGCGTCTAATCAGTTCCAGTTTAGGACAATGAGGAATTATTTTTGCTTAGACTGTTCTTTTTTTTTTGGTCCTAGTTATTGAAACTTGGCAGAGATAAGTGGTTGTGTTTAATTAGGGAACTGCTGCATGTCCAAATGTCAACTCACATAAGAGAAGTGAGCAGGTTGTTTATACTTTATGGCCATATCTCTTCACAGGGCAGATGTATCCAGACATAATCTCCTGTAACCACATGGAAAAAAAGAATCCCAACCTCTCTATTTCAAGTGAATGGAAGCGGTTGGGACCGTTCTTTTGCTGAACTCCAGCCTAAGGGTCCTTTCGAACCCACAATGCCAGACTACACTGTTGGCAGCACAAACCACACTGTGGGCAAAAAGATCTTGTAGATCTTTGGTCAGCAACCTAAACAGGCAAAAGCGTCATGTCACTTGTCAAACAAAGGGTCCCAACTTTTCCCATTGACTTGAAAGAGAGATTGAGACCACAGTTGAGCTTGCAGCAGAACACTATGGCTTACCGCTAGCCGTAATTTAGCACTCACATTCCATCTTGCAAATTTAACCGGCTACTTATGTCTGTTGAAATAGCTTAGTCTGATGTCACTGAATATGATGAGCTTCTCGCAGTGTGCATTAGAAGCTACTGCAAGTCAGATAGAGCTCACCTCAGTTCATGGCTGGAGGACATCTGGCAGCATCTAGTCTTCTACTGCCACGCCTGGCTGTCCCTGTCACATCCCATTCATTCATTGGATTTCCGTTCTTTCAATCATGGAGCCTTAGCATCACACGTGGGGGTTAGCTTGAGTGCTTTGCAATCTAACATCCACCCATCAAAGCATTTAAATATTTGTGTATTTCCAGTACCAGCACACTCATGCCACCATGCTAAGGGTATTTGGGAAGAGTACTGAGGCAGGGTGCTGTAATGTCTATGAACACCCCGCCATCTCCTACCACCAGCCATGACTTTCCTGTATTACACAGAGATGCACAGAGACACAATAAGGGCATAAATATGTAAAGAATAAAGTATATAATAAGAACATTAAATGTTTTTATTTCTTTAGCATGTTGATAAAATGAGGCAGCATGGTGGCTCAGTGGTTAGCACTCTGACCTTTGCAGTGCTAGGTCCCAGGTTTGCATCTTAGCCAGGAAACTATCTGCATGGAGTTTGCAGGTTCCCCCTGTGATTACTACCACCTTGGGGTCCACCAAAAACCCCCATTTTATGTTTATAAATGCAAGAAAAATGGAATGGAAAGTTTGATCTCTCCAGTTTTGAACATTAAAGTAGGTGTGTATGTTGTCTATACTGGAGGGACAATAGGCAACCTGTACAGGTTGTCATGAGGGGTTCTGCACTCCATCGTTGGACTTTTTTATTTTATTATATGGCAGATATAGGAAAAATTAAATACCAATGAAGGCAGGAATACCAACATTCCAAGGTGGATAGGAAACAAAAAGGATCTAAATATAAGATCTTGCTATGGGAATAAAAATCTTGCTGTGGGAATATCTTGGAACATCTAGCTGTAGTGGCCATCAAGCTTAATCTATACTACGATAATAATATGGTAGAACTTTTAAGAATCATATATTTTATAGGAAAATTGAAACAATTCGAGTTAATGGGGTCCCATGCATGTGATGGAAAGAATTGTGGACCTGCACATGGTATTAGCTGGGTAATGCTCACTTTCAGTGGACTGATCCTTATAACTGCAGCGATCCCTTTTGATAAGTGTTAGGAAACGCTTATCAGGCCAGCGATTCCATGCTACCACACTATCCCACACAGCATATTTTGCCCAGTAATGTCACTAGCAGCAAAGAGTAAGGAGAAATAGTGGCAGCCCCTGCTTCCCTTTAGCCGTGCAGCCTGATGGATTTATGGCATCCCCAGCATCCACTGTTGTGCACAGCTGAATGGGAATCTAGAGGCTGATCAGCTCCTGACTATATCCTGCACTGCTATTGGCTGCTGGGACCTTTTAGCCTCTCTGCTCCCAGTCACCAGCGCCTGTTATAGCGTTGAGCTGGGATAATTTGTGCTGGAGAGTTTCTCGGTTATTTTTCTGTTGCTGCCTGTTTGTGACCCAGTTTATGGTGGCTGGACCGACCTATTGCCTGTGACCCCTGACTCTGATTGTGTTTTGCCCCTGTGTACTTCGTCTGGTGGATAGATAATCTGGTATGATTTCTGGCTCTGATTTCTGGACTTGTCTATTAGAATCTTGGTATCTGTGGGCTCCTGGTTTGCTGCCAGCCCATCTCTGGACACCATCCATTGCGCAAGTCCTGGGGGCAACCATGTGCTGGGAGACACAACCTCTTCCAAGGCTGAGCAGAGGCTTACTAAAGGCTGCGGGAGATTGGGGGACTGGTGTCTGGGGAATACTGGTGCTGACCAGGGCCTTACAATAGGTCTTTGGGTGACTCTATGGGTGACTTTGAATGACTGTCCATATTTCATATATTCCTATATCTTCTACAGGTATACTATTCATTAAATAATATTCAATTGTTCTATTTAACTTAATATGTTTTATTAATTATTGGCTGATTGAGTTATCGTTGTGCATAGTGTTGTTTCCAATTTACTTGACCCCCTGAGGAAGGGTATTTGAATTCCATGAAACGTGTAGAGTTGGTCTAAGACACAAATACTGATCCTATGTAAATATGATTGTGTAATATATAAAACAACTTCTGTCTGTCGTCCAAAAATCTTTGGATTTATTTAACTTGTTGATGGTATAACTTTAATCAAGTTTAAGTGCCACTCAAGTCCCACCTCTGTGTTTTTATCTCCAGCTAGATTGTCCAAATTTTCTGCAAAAGAAGCTGAGGGTGACTTTATAGCATTACAGACAGGGAAGTGATGCTTCCTCTTTACCCACAACAACAACACATTTAATTTTCCCATACAGCCGTGAAGGATTCAGATTAAAATAGCCTTACGCCGCCCAACTTCCTTCTCCAACTGGAGTTCTCTGCTTTCTTCTTAATAGAGACATTTATTGTGAAATGCCGCTAATGTACATATAACACAATAGCCTGCTTAAACCGTTCAATTATACACACAGGGTCTGTGCAGCAGTCATCAGCCATTCTTTTCAAATGCAAGCAAGTAAATTGCACCAGCATCTAATACAGAATGTCTTCTTACAGCCAGAAGAAAAGCTTTCATTTACTGAGAATTTGTCTTTTTTTAAGATGTTTGTGTTAATGATGTGTACTTAAAGATTTTTAACTGTTGTGTGTTTTATATATTTATCACACGATGCTGCAAAGATTCTCCTATCCGGCGGCAAAACAATGATTTTCTTTGCTGTTCTTTTTTATGAAGTCAATTTGTTTCTCTCTTTATTTTTTAATGCACTGATATATGTTAAGAGGCACGCTGTGTTTAGGTATGATACTATGGCTTTTATAGAACATCATAAATCTGCTATGATTTGAAGTTCATGTATAACCCCCGAGAACGGGAAGTTATATATCTTTCGAAGGGCAGAGTCTTTAGGGATCAATGCTGTTACATTTATTATGGGGGAAGACGATGGCTGAAGACAGAAAGTGTATTTAAAGGAGAACTCCAGGCAACGTAAATAATAATCCCTAAAAGGAACATATAGCGTGATTTACTGAAGGAATTTTAGCTGGCCACTTACCAAGGTGAATTATCACCTAGCAAGGGATAATTCACTAAATTTAGGGAATGTGGTGATAGTTCACTTTTTAAAGAATATCTGATAGCCCTCAAAGAGATTGAAAGGTCAACAGGATTTTTCCTTGCATGGTATTGGATGGTTGAATTGGCAGAGATAATCTCACCGGCTAAGCTAAGTAAAATATCCTTTGCAAGCCTATAGCAGCCCTTATTTCTTTAGTCAATAATGACTATTATGTGCTATGCAAAAAGCTAGTACATAGTATAGTTACAAGAAACACACTGTAGGTGAAACTGTTTTACCTGCTGAAGGATCTGTAATTTTCCAGCTTTGTGATCCACAGGGCAGTCAGAACAATGGTGATAGATGATAATTCCATTTGATATGTGAACAGCCTGTTTTCCTTTACTAAATCAACCCTGTAATGTCTAGTTTTATACATTCATTATTCTATTCTATTCAAAAAAAAGAACTTGTCTGTTAGGACTGGGGGTCCCCAATCCCTGGTCCGCGGCCCACCTGTCAGACCCAGCGGTGGTCCTCGGCTCTGGGGAGTGCAACCCCCAACGGGGTCAGAAGAAGGATCCCCCTTGGGGGGGCGCAGCGGCCAGAGCCGTGGTCCATGTCACCCGTACAGATCGCATGCTCAAGGCGGTGGGCAGGTTGTGTTTCTGGACACAACCCACCCACTCTCCCATCTCAGGCTTAGACCTGTGATGGGAGAGTAGGCGGGTTCTGCCATTATGATGTTACTCAGGGGCGTAGATTTAGTGGTTCATGAGCTCCAAAAGGTTGGGGACCACTGTGTTAGGTGATGCTTATGGGGCCAGCAATACTGTGCTGTGCGCCACCACATTATCTCTCCCCATTTATTTTATCCAGCGGTCTTACTTGCAGCAGCAAGGAAATAGCAGCATGCTTTGCTTCCCTTTAGCCGTGCAGCCTGAAATGTACTTTCTCAGCATCCCCAGCACACCCTTTGAGGCTGTGCACAGCTAAAGGGGATTTCAGGAGGTGATTAGTGCTCCTGTGCTGACGTGGGTGCTGGGGCTTTATAGCCTCTCTGCTCCTAGTAATTTGTGCCTGTTGTAGCATTTAGCTGGGCTAATCTGTGCTGGAGTATGATTTGTGTTATTTACTGTTGCTGATTATTGCCTGTTCCTGACATACCAATTATAGACAGCCTGGACTGACCTCTGCCTGTGACCCCAACTCTGCTTGTGCCTACTGCCTCTGTACCTTGTTTGGTGTATGACTTTGGCTTTGTGCTCTGCATTTGCCTTGTAGATCTTGTACTGCTTAATCTGTGGGCCCCTGTCTTCTTACAGCCAGAAGAAAATCTTTTATTAACTGAGAATTTGTCAAACCATGCATGCGGGTGGGAGTTATGCTATTCTGCATGGCCAATAAAGATGGCCAAAGACCCAAACCTGGAAAAAAACTGGGTTAAGATGTTGGTGCTGGAGTGGAGTGAGGAGAGATGAGTTTATTTCCCCCACCATTCCCTCACAGGAAGCCTCCTTCTTCTTCTTTCTTCTCTTCATGTAGATGATCTCCAGCCATCTTGATTGGTTGGGCCAGAATTCTGTAACTCCCAAAGTATATATAGCAGCTATATATAGCAGTAGCATATAGATAGGGCATTTTGGCTCATTGATGAATGTTAAGAGGGCAATAAAAACAAGTAGGTAACACAAAAAGCAGCAAATGCAAATTTATAAAGGTTTAAATCAGGAGGGTGGAGAGATTAATTAGGATGTGCATGAAGGGAGTTGGGTTAATGTAACTAGAGGGACTGGTAGGGGACCATAGAAAAGGAAGGCCAGCCCTGTGTTTGAGCACCCCAACAAGTTTGCAAAGTTATGTGAAGATGTGAAGTTATGTGAAGAAATTTATGTGAAGAAAATCAGGGGTCTGACTTAAAAATGCTCTGCAAGACTGGACTATAATGGGAGAATCTGTCTGATCCTCGAATGGACCTGGTCCAGGAATAAATATTTGCAAATCAATAGCAAAGGGTCTGTAAGAAATCCATTCTAGATTTGATGGATCACCCAGGTTCTCACATAATAGAATTTATTCTCTAATCTTGGAGAATTTGGAGGAGAATCAGTTGGTCAAAGCCATAGTCAATGGTCTGATACAAAGTAGTACCAAAACATAGCCCCTGTGAGTTAAACATACAACATAAAAGATCCATGGGTCAGGCTATGGTAACTAAATATGTGTTTTTAATGCTTAAAACAATTGAGGTCTCGGTTTAGGATTTTGCCCGTACCACAGCGTATAAGTTACCCTATTCCTTTCTGCGCTGTATATTGACGGAAACAAGCAATAAGAAAAGCTTGTGTTTCTCCAAAAGTCAATCAATTTTATTTTTACTGAACTCACCCTTGGTTGACATGTAACTTAGTAATGACACAGTGCCGGCACTTCCCATAATCCCTTGCAACATGTATGACATTGAACAATACCTCCTGAGACTGGTCTTGTTAGCTCTCTGCCAGTTCTGATTTAATTCACAACCATTTTTGGGTCACTAAACATTTGTAACTATAACATAAGATGCCTTGTCATTTTGTTTTTTTTGTTTTTAAATTGCTGGTGAGGTTTAAAAGGTAATGGAGTAAGTATTTCTTTTTTATCATCAGCAGCGGTACAAGGAACGCGGGGTCTTTCTCATATACGGTTTTTATACCACTGTTACAGCACAACCGATATAAAATCAAAACAAACAATCTGTTAGGATCAATTATCTCTATTCTGTCCAAAACAACTCCACTCATACAACATTGGAAGCCTCTAATCACTTTCAGTCGGTTGGAAATGTCTTGATCTGTAGTGGATCAGAACTGGATGAGAAGAACAGAACAACTGAGCAATTTACTGAATCATTATTTCCCTGCTACAGCCTGAGAACAGGATGCCCCTAGAAATACTATAGATCGGTGGAAATGAAAATTGGTTTTAAAATAAATAGATAAATGCAGGCACCTGTTATTATGATTCAGGCTGAAATTATACTTCCTGCCACCTTAGGCCTTTGGGGCCGTGTAAAATCGAGAGTAAAATCTGCTTTTAGTACTATACAAGTCAAAGGAAATGCATGATAACTTAAGCTAGAAGCTGGTGACAAGGAGGTCATCTAAAGGACAGAAGAAAGTCATCCACAGGTGGTAAGGAGGTCATTGACAGGACAAATAAAGTCTTCTGTTGGTAGTAAGAAGGTCATCTGCAGGTCAGAAGGAAGTTTTTGCAGGTCTGCAGGTCAGATGCACCAGAGAAGGAATTCTAATAAAATTCTAAAACATCTCAAATTGATCTTAAATGCAAACTGATGGTAGTTGTAATCTAACTACATTTTCTAATCTACATAAACTCTTGATATTGATTAAAAATAACAGATTTCTGAGCTATTGATGAGTTAATCTGCCTATTTTAATTTCAATGGGGTTTGGTGTATATCAGGGTCTCATTTAAAATTTAGAGAACTCTAATCACATTGATTCTATGGGATTCAAAACATGTATTAACTTGTTGCTGGTGCAGACAGTAATCCTATTAAAGACTTTGGGGTTCAGAGTTACAAAACAAGGTACAGTGCACAAAATTGAAGCACAGTTCACTAAATGGCTCCACGCAGTTTGTAATCTATCTCTATCCTGTAGTTGTACATTTTAATGTACTTATAATATGGCTGAGCTGAGATCACCTTTCCATGTACAGATGGCTGGTTTATCCAAAAGCCCCCTTCAAGCCTGCCAAATAATGTTTAAAGTTCAGAAAAAGCATTCAGGTGTACAAAATTAAAGAAGGAATCACCCACAAGGAGATTGGACAAATGGTCACCTGACTGTTCTGGCAGTTTGGTCGTAGGTGTACAGTCCTAAAGTGGGTGAATTGTATGGTAACAGGTATATTTGTACACAAAAATGCAGGGACACCAAAGGTGAGGACCCAGAATCAAAGCCTGACCTGCAGGGGGTTGTATGCTGCATCCTAAAGCCCTGCTGTCCATGGGTGGCCTATGTTGGCTATACAAATATTTAACGCTGGTTTTATTGCAAATAGAACAAAAAGATAGACAAGCGGGGCTCTTTTATGCAAATGTATGTTCAGCTGTATTTAGTGATAACTTCTCATAGAATACATATATACAATATTGCAAGGTAGTGATCTCTTAAACAAGGATCCATTATTTAACCAGTCAAGTTGGTACTAGACATAGGCAACCTACTTGTGATACTAGTGATAACCGTGGTAAAACTGCAAATACCAATTGCAGAATCGTTTGTGTGCAGCTGATAAACCCAACGCGTTTCGCCCAATGAGGGCTTCTTCAGGGATTGCAGTACACTAGCGAGGTAGTCACATATGTTGAAGGCAGTATAAGCCAGGAGGGAGTATCTTTCTGCGTGGGTTTGCGAGATATTAATAGGAAGAGGATAATCTGAGTGAGTATATACCTGGGAGTCCAAAGAACAAAGTTGATCCAGACAGCAAGTAGGGAGATGGGAGCTGCAGCTGCAGCTGGCAGACAGAAAGACGAGCAGCTGAAGAAGCCCTCGTTGGGTGAAATGCATCACGTTTACTGGCTGCACGCAAACGATTCTGTTATTGGTATTTGCGGTTTTAACACAGTTATATCTGTACAAAGTAGGGTATAAATGTCTAGTACCAACTTGACTGGTTGAATTATGGATCTTTGTTTAAGAGATCACTACCTTGCAATATTGCATATATGTATTCTATGAGAAGTTGTCACTGAATAAAGTTGATTATTTGCTTAAAAGAACCCAGCCTTTATATCTTTTTGTTTTTTATATATATACGGTTGGCATTATCACTTATAATGGAAATTTCCCATCCTCCTTATTGCACTATCATCCCATTATTACGCCATTGTGTTTACCTTAATTATATTGCAAATAACACAAAAAGCACTTTGAAAGGATAGTCAGTGTTTTTTCTGTGTCATAAAAGTTTTCCAATACTTTGCATTGGACAAACTCACCCCCTCTATGGGCCCAATTTTTATAGCTTTTCAATACTGGAGAAGATAAACTATCATGGAAGAACCTGGGTGATCGAGCAACCCTGAAATGGATTTAGATTGAAAACATACTGTAGGTATTAAGTAATAATGTATTAAGTAATAACAAATGATGTTACAGGTTTGCTGGATCACCCAGGCACACCCATGATAGTCTATTTTCTCCAGTCTCGGGGGGCTTTAATTAATCAGGTCCTATTTGTCTATGTGATTATTGTCAGTTAGATAGAAAGTGATAGTAGCCAATGAGTTATCACCAGGTAGGAGTAAATCACAAATGGTCCAGTGACACCTACCTAGTTAGCAGGGCCCCTTGTTTTGTAGAAATATCCTCCTATTTTCTGGTGCATCTCCAGGACAGAAAGAGAAGGTAACTCCCTCCTGTAAATTCTATGAACAGGCAGAGCAAAAAATAAACTGACAAGGGGTGTACCTTATCCTATGCAATAAAAAAAAATTAAATACGCACAATACACACAAACAAAAGTTTGAAAGGCCAAGTGTAAAAAACTGAGAATTACATCAAACATTATTTAAGTTGCACATTACCATAATAACTCAAAGTATGAGCTCACTGGAAATACACTAAACTCTCCCGTTACTATAATCAGTACTGCTGAGTATAAAATATGACTTAACGCCTTATTATATACCATGGAACATACTTAATTTGAGTGTGGCGTCCCCTTACCTATAAAAATCTGCAGAATGAGTAGTTTAGTATTTATATAAGCCTCGGCCACCTGCCCGGCTTGGCTGTATAAGTGTGGGGGCTGCAGCAACTGGCAAGTTCTCCAATGAATAAATATATCTAGTTTCTCATCTGCACATCCCCCATCGAGGTTGGCTAAACTGTAACGGCAACATCCAACAGTGCAAATGCAAAGCTTTCTGTTGTAAGCATGCTGGTGTTGTTGGGTTAGGTACAACACTGGTAAGAGAGCCAACCATTTCCACCAGAAACAGCTTTCATTTCATCATGAATACATGAGAAGAATATGGAAGTGAATTTATTCCAGTAAGGGTAAGTGTGTACAGCAAAAAAGGAAATACTGCATCTAAGGTTACATTTTTAAATTATCTTCACCATTGAGCTCTTTTTAATTCTCAAATCATAAATACATTATACATTTCACAAGCTGTAATTCAAGTACTTAGAAACCCAATGCCTAAAATCCCATGCAAGCTTCAACCTATTATTTTAATCTCAATAGTCAATTTATATATATATACAAATCTGTAGCTTTGGTTGTGACCCCCGGGGTATTCTGTCTTAAGGGGGCTTGTTAGGCCATTCGCTGTTTTAAAGGTGACAACACTTTGTTCTATTTTCCCAGTTGTACCCATGAGTTGTCCCATGGGCCACCCAATAGGGATTACTGGTAGTTTTTTCAACAAACATTGTACAGATATGGTGTAGTGTTGTCGCTTTCAGGAAAACCGTCCCGAGAAATGGCATTCAGCCTTGATACAACAAAATTGGGAATTTTATTTTATTAGAAAGTTAGAAAATTGTTTACACAATCTTTTGAGCATAGTAACAGTTATTCATTTAGAGATGATATATAAACTGAATAAGCACTTTGGTGTGAAATGCATTAAGGAAGATCATCACTGTTTGAATACAAGATTTGGCTAAAATGTATTTTAAAGTATTTTAAAATAGCATTTTCCCACCCCTACCCCCTCATGCCACTTACCCATCCTGCAGGGTTTGTTTTTTACCTAAATCCATCATCCAGGCCTCTTGTCTTTTGGGTACAAAGAAGAAACTGCAGATCCGGTGACGTGCCAAATGATTCCTGACATTCCCCTTGAGATGAAGTCACATGTCTTCCAGAACCTTAGAGGACCCCACCACTGGACAGCCAATATGATGAGGGAGGAAGACATATTTAGGTGAATAAAACTTAGCTTTCAATAAGCTTTTTTATGCCAGTTGTCATTTAGAAGTGGATGGAATGGAGGACTGAGGAGGAGTAAGTATTATGCCCAAGATAAGCTTTAATGGTTAACTAGAAATTTACCCAAATTTTAATAAAAGGAAGCAATTAAGAGAAAATCCTTGAAAGTACAATGTATTACATATTTGGTCTTGGGATGGGATGTGCATTAAATGTTTATTTGTAAAATAAATACAGTATATATTGTAAAAAAAAAACATATAGACCCATTAAAAAAGTTTATTAACTTTAAAAAGTTAAAATACTAAAAGAATTCTAATGGGGTCTATTAAGTTATTAGTGGCACTTCTAAAACTTTTAACCCCATAGGGTCAGTTTATGCACCATATAAAAGGGCTGGTCCACATATTGGGTTTTCTGTGCACAACTGGCCTCAGTAGTCTAATTTTTGCCAGAACCGAGGATAAACCTCAGGTCTAAAGACTACCCATCTTAATATAATAGCTTTTAAATTACATTAACTTCATCAGTAATTAATTATTCGCTAACTATGACTTCATTTTTCACCGCTTACTGCTTTTCCTAAATTAAATCGACCAAGGACAACATACCCATTTGTCATAAATATGTCAAAGGCGTTGCTAATTATTAGAAGGGTTACTTTGTTTATATATGAGGTTCTGACATATCCACTTTCATTTATTTTTAATTTGTCATTTCTCACAGTTTGACTTATTCCACCCAACTTCAATGGATCTGAGAAATACTGTTCAAAATCTTTGTTTAATATTTAAAGGCAACCTAAGACAAAAAGGAGATTATGTCAAGAAATAGTTTACCAAACCAATGCCATGCCACTATATCAGGGTCTATTTATAAAGCAGCAAATCTTGGATGCAGAAACAATCACTGCTATTGAAAGCACATGGACTGGGAAGCTTGTCCACCATATAACATAGATATACACCGTAGCCTGGGTAAACCTAAAGAAAATAGAAAAAGGGAATTTTTATATGTATTCTTTTGGGTGGTTCACATTGTCCTTGTCCTGGTGGGACATTGTGACCTCTACAATAAGTGAGAAATGTCCACAACTGGACCTGTTATCCAAAAAAGGTAAAATAAACTAGTAATACTCAATCCAAGACTATTTTTTTGGGTTTGTACTTGATATACTGTTTATGTTCTACAGAAAGTGTTAGGACTCTTTCGGACCAGCAGTATGGCAAACTTCTGCTATGCTCATGGGAGAGGCAAACTGCACCATGGGCAAGGCAGAGGCGACCTGCACCATGAGCAACCAGATTTACATAAGAGCCATCATAGTTGGCTACCTGCTCACTTGTAGTTATTTTTTACATTTTGTTACACTTTCAACTATGAGCCCATTGTACCATAGACATGCCCAGGAATGGGAGGGAGCAGGGTGTATTTCATGACATATCTAAGTATTACTAGTCAGAAGAAAGCGAAATAAATGTGTGTATGTATGTAATATATGCAATTTATGTGGCTGACTTCAGGGTATTTAAAAATTCTGAAGACTCCAGCCCTGTTGAGGTATTGGGCCTGATTTATTAAAGCTCTCTCCAAGGCTGGAGAAGATACACTTTCCATATTGGAGCTGGGTATTCCAGCAAACCTAGAATGGATTTCCTAAAAGTAATTTGCTATTTGTTAGCAAATGGTTTCAATCCTGAACCAGATCCATTCCAAGTTTGCCGGATCACTCAGCTTCACAGATGAAAGTGTATCATCTCCAGCCTTGGAGAGCTTTCATAAATCAGGACCTTGCCCACTGGCAAGAGCCATATTACCTGCCATGATTGAAATCATATCTTCTTTAGTATAACAATCAACATTCACAATCATTCACAGCCATCGACATATCGGTACCATTAGAATTCATAACCTCACTTTACCTGTGACACCGGTGTTGTTTAATATTGTTTTCTCTCGGATACATCTAGCTCTAGTGTCTGCTTCATCAGCAATGCTTTGTGTTTGTTTCACATCTGTGTCATGGCATGGTTATGTTTATATTACACCTAATTATTTGCATTTTACACCTTTCACAGTTTGACAGTTTTTTAGCTTATCACAGACAAATATTTGTCAGGTACACAGCTCACCTTAGCTTAAGAGGGTAGGAAAAAATACATAGCTATCAAAACACTGCTATGCAATGACTGTTCTATTTTAGGTAAATTTATTAAAAATGTCCTGCACTGCCTTTAGGTAATTTTGCTTAAGTTTGCTTAATTTTGCTGGTTTCCTGGTTGTGTTACAGATTAGTGAGTTTTTGACTCGGAACAGGTAATGGAATTGGAACTGACCAATGGGAATCGTAGCAAGGAATCTATCTCTCAGCCATTTGATGCTCAAAGAAATGAAATCTAAAACTTGTACCCAAAAATATCCAGCAGATGGAAAAGGACTAATCACCAGTATTGTCTGTGGTCACCTAGTAGCAGATTTTTCCCATTATTGACTTACCATGCCTTGTTTTGCACTGGTTGTATTAGGAGGCCACCATCTTGATAGAGGTAGAGCTTTGCATGTTTTCATCAAGGAGAACGTTGAACAGTTACATCAGTCTTAATCTACTGCCACTAAAAGTCAGCAGGAAGGCTGAGGATGAGCAAGGGGTATATTTGTATCTGAGGGTGGGCAAGGGGTATATCTGTATCTGAGGGTGGGCAAGGGGTATATCTGTATTAGGCCCCTATCAAAAAAGCTGTACTTTTGCAATGCTGGAACTTTTAGGCTAGGTACACACGTCCAATGGTTCTCGTCCGATTTTCGGCTCAGGGCAAATATTGGACGCGAATCTGGTGTGTGTACAGCGCAGATCCACGGACGATGGACGATGAACGATCGTAATGAAAGTGAAGGGGGAGAGTGCGCAGCAGGGTGCCGCTCCATCGTTCCCCCCCTCCCCTCCTTATAGAGCAAAATGGTTCTGTACAACACTAGTTCATGCATCCTGCAGTCATTAGTCATTGGAAAGGATCGTGAAAGATCCTTTCCAACGACAAATATTGCATGTGTGTATGCAGCCTTAGGGAAGCCCAGGAAGTTTACCTAGTATGGGGCCCTGAAATTTCTGATGCTGGCCCTGGGCAGAAGTTCCATGGACATGCCATTCACAAGTCTATTTTCCTTGTCAAGCAGCCAATCATAAAGTCAATGCTTTTATTGGAAGAACAATGTATTGATTCTCTATTTCTAAATGAATTGCCCAAAATGAGTATAGGATCAAAGAAACCTTTCTTGGTCAGATCGGAAATTTTCTGTAGTTTGTACAGTCTAATGGATGTTCGAGGCCTTTCCTTTATTCCAATTTACTTTGGAGCACTGGGACATACGCCTACCTTCAATAATTGAGAAATTTAAAGAAAATATATGAATCATATGCATTTGAATATGGGGAATCAACATCAGACAATCAATAGTGCATCAGTACCAACAGGCCCGTTCTAATAAAGCTCTCCACGACTGGTGAAGATAGACTATCATGGGAAAACCTGGGTGATCAAGCAAACCTGGAATGGATCTGGTCCAGGATTGAAAACATTTGCTTACTAATAGCAAATACATTCCAAGTTTGCTGGATCGACTATGTTCACCTATATTAGTTTGTCTTCTCCAGACTTGTGGAGCTTTATTAAATAAGGCCCATTGTGTGTGGAGTGATTGACTTGATTGAATTGAAACTGGACCGAACCAAAACCAATTTGTATATATGGCTAACTTTAGATCACACACTGCAAACCTACCTCTGTAAGGCTGTATGCACAAAAGCGCCTGGACGCTCCCACACGCCAAGCAGTGCACTGCTATTTTTTGGAATTCCAGGCAAAAGGCACAGTTTTTAGGCACGATTTACATTTCTAAACATTTCCTATAATAGTAAATTTGAGTTCAAATCCACTTTAACTTATCATGCATGAGTACTACTGACTGTTTACAAAGCAACAAAGCATATTTTCAAGTCCACCAACTTTAGTAAGCAAAGTCACCTTCAAGGAATTCAGAGTTTGCTTGTAAAGGTTTTTTTTGCAGATTAAAAAGTCATTGGCAAAACATCTTTCAAAGAGAACTATAATAGTAAACTGCTTGCTCAGTTCATACGTGAATTTTGCTCCTCTGAAGCGGCGATCTTTTTTCTTGCTGTAAACAAAGGATGTCCTTTTGTTCCTCTGATACAAACGGGTTTCTTTGGCTTCAGTGAAATATCTATAGTGAAGGACACCGGCCCTAGAACGCTATGACATTTCTACATTGTGTACTGAGGAGCTCTTTAGCAGAATGGACACATGCAGCAGCAAAAAGAACATCCTGACGCATTCAGTTTTAAAAGAAAGAGAGATTCCTCAATAGAGCAAGTTCTGATTTCAAGCCAGGAGAGGGATCCATGACTTTCAAAGCAAATTGAACAAACTAAAGTATTGCCTCTGGATACACAGGCTGAGGGTCTATTGAACATTGCTTACAAATTGCGTTGTCACTACGCCATTTGTTATGTGCTGCTTGAAACAAAGTCAGCTTTACCATATTTTTACCTTCATTTCTACTTTAAATTTAGGAATTTCAGGAATAAATGCAGGATAACCAAATGATCACTTTTATTAATTAAAATAATTGCCCAAGTATTTTATAGATATATATCTCTACCAAACTTCTCTATCTGTTCTTCAAAAAGAACATTGAGGTCAACTGGTGTTTGTAAAATCATTTTTTTTTTAGTTTTTTCTAGAGTTGAGAGGGGTTAGATTATGGATTTTTATTTTAAAATATTTCAATGGGGATGGCCTTTTTGGTGAACACTTTCTTCTAACTTCCAGTTGGTTGTCAAGGACAAGGGCCCTTACAGAACTTTAAACTCAACTGTGCTCTATTGTGTTTTACATTTTTTTATTTGTATTTATAATATATATATATATGAATAGCACGTGGTCTATTGCTACAAAGACAAGAGTTCTAGCCACATGCTTTAAAGTCTGACTCCAGCGATTTCATCTTTAAACAGCCCCCCAGCAGTGGAGGAAACTCAGAACGCAGCTCTGGCTGCACTACTAGCATGTCAAGTGATTTTTTAGTACAACTTTAGGACAATTGCAGATGTCCTTAGTTGTCTGGGTTAAATGATGCCCATTGTCATTCAACCCAGAAAACTGAGAACATACTGTGAGTACATGAGTACAACTTTAGGACAATAGCAGATGTCCTTAGTTGTCTGGGTTAAATGATGCCTATTGTCATACAACCCAGAAGACTGAGAACATACTGTGAGTACATGATGTCATAGACTTTGTCTCTGGAAGGGTATCCCCTCTAAGCCATGTACTCTTTGGACAATGACGCAGAAAACAATGCTGACATCATCACATCATAGCAATTATTTTTTAAAATAAGAGAAGATCTAAATAGAACCCTGAGCGTAAAGTGACTAATCCACAGACATCTTAAAGGGAAGGTAATAAAAAATAAAAAAAATAAATCACTGGGGTAGGGGGAGCTAACAGCCAGGTTGCCTTGGGCTGCAAAAGTTTGCAACAAAGTATTTACAAGGGTAACTTTAGTGATTTTTTGCATGCACATAGGATTTAGGAATAACTGTTAAGGAGGAGTTTAGTTTTGATACAGAATGAATCTCAATGAACAAAAACTCACCAGAAGGTAGAGGGTTCATGCAAACTTTTATCCGGTTCCTTGTAGTTTTTTATTTTTTTAGCTTACACTGCACCTGGCTCTATTCCTGGCATAGACCTACATTGACCTGCTGGGGACAATGACACATCTGCGTATCAATGGGCACCCAGTGACTAAAGAAGACTTCAGTGGACCTAGAGAACTCTGACAGGTTCCAGGACCCATCATTGCTGCAGGGTGCTTAGCATAATGTGTGTGCCAAAATCAGAAGTGATGCCCTGAATATGGCCCAAAAGCTTACCCCAACCAATGAGAATGTGGTTCTGTTTCAGGGTTAATTGGTGAATTTAGTTAGAGCTTATGGTTATGTTACTTTTCACTTGTGTATTCAAAGTCAATTGTGTAAAACGGAAGGAAAACTAAGGACATCCCCCCAATTAAAGTAAAAGGAATAGAAAAAAAATAAAATAAAAGGCATAGATATTAAAGAAAATAAGAAGCTCTGGTCTTCCCATTCAATCTTTACCTTTGTGGCAAAAAAAACTGAATGGGAAACCCAGCAACTCCGGGACCACATAAATCCCAGAAGGCTTTGGGTTGTTCTGGTTTTGGCCAAGTGCACCATGGGCTTTTTTCGCAATGTAGAAAAATCATGTCAATCTCACACATGCGCAGTTAATGGGGGTGTTCGCTGGTTCCTCAGCACCTAAAAGAAGATGGTGCCGGACCGAATAGAAACAAATTTCGGGGGGAATCGCAGGCTCTGCCAAAGTAAAGGCAGATGTAATTTTTTAAAATGAAAGTTTCACTTTAAAGCAGAATTAAATCTAAGAATACAAAAAATGCAAGCAGGCGGGTTCTTTATTGAGGAAGGGACAGCCTTTGTTTTTTGCTGCAATAAAATAAACTTACCTGCCTGTTCACAATGTTTTGCATATTGTACACGGAGCTATGTCTGCTCAGCCTAGTTTACGTTCTTGCCATAACTGGCTGCTAGGAATGAATTTATTTATTAAGTCGTTCCAGCCTAACCAATCAGGATGGGTAAAGATTCCAAACCTTGAAGAAGACTTGGTGCAATGGAGCAAGAAGAGGTGAGTGTATTTAAAAAAATGTGAGGTAGGGACCCTTCTGCAATTATTATTATTATAATTATTATTATTATTATTATCATTATTAATTATTAATAAACAGGATTTATATAAATAACCTTCCACAAATTTTTTTTTCTTTGACATTTCTTTGAATTTCAAAATTCCTCACAATTTTTTTATTTGACATTTTGGTATTTGTGAATTTATTGGACATGAAGGTAGCAATATCCTTTCCCTTTTAGCTCATTTCTCCTGTCCATCCAAATTCTTGTTTTTTAGGAAACCTAGGTATGATGAAAAATGCTCTTTCACCTGTTAGAATATTACAGATGATAGAACCTCAATCCCAAGCCTATGGCCAATCTAGAGGTTACCAATCAAAGTCCAGAAGGTAAATGGAATTCATGTGTAGTGCCCCTCTCATCCTCACTGACAGGAGGTATTCGGAGATAAGTGTCCCGTGTACTGAAGAAGTGGAGTCACTCAGCAAAACAGGTGACACTTCAACAGCAGAGACCTGATTGATGTCACAAATGGTGTTTAAAAGTAACAGCTGAAACTCCTGTCAACATTTACTTCAGCTGAGACTTACTAAAGTGATAAATCTGGCCCGCTGGTGTTGATTAGCCAAAATGTGGGGAAGAAAGTGTCGGTATTGGATAAATTGGAAAAATTAAAGACAACACATAGACATTTCCTTTCCTATTATTATACTATCTAGCTTAACTTTTCTCAACCTATCTAACACAGGGAAACCATTGAAATAGCTTTTAGATCTTAGGGATCCCTTGTTATTATTACTATAGCCACAATTCACTGTATATTGGTATGGTGGTCAATGAATGTCACCCTAAAGCTGCGTACACACTTGCAATAATTATCTATGGAAACGAATGACTAACGACCGATCGTCCGATAATCGTTAACAAAAAAGTGCACAACGATTGACCAACGATGCCAAGGAACGAGGATTGTCGCTGAAAACGACTGTCCCGGCAAATCTGATTGGGTGACGATTATTCATTATCTATTGAGTGTACGGGATCGTGGATGTTTCTGCAGCACACTTTCTCTTTTACACGTCACTTACTGCATCGTTCAAACGATCGTATCTAACGTGTGTACACTATTGGTGGAATATATGTGAACGATCATATTGTTACAGCATGTAAAGAATTGTGCACAATACGATCGTAATATTATTATTATTATTATTATTATTATTAATAGTAATAATAATAATAATAATAATATTAATATTTAGTATTTATATTTCAAATGTTCCTCTGGGATAAAAAGACTGGGAAAGGCTGATCCAACATAACTACTTGAGTAGATTAAAACAAGCATATTAAGGCTTAGTCTTCACGGACTGTTTCCCAGCATTTAAACCCCCATGTTTGAAACTCCCATTAATTCCAATGGGCCAGTCCACAGCAGAGAGTTTTTTGATGGGAGGTAAAACTGCCTAAAAGAATTCAAAACACTCCAAATGCACTCGTTGCCATGAATAGATGTTTTGGGTAGTTTTTAGGTTTTTTTTGGCATTTTTAGGGGAGCTTGGGAAGCAGTTTCCCCTATTCTAACCCTTCTTTGCCAGATATCTTGGTTTAAACGTCTTTATGAAAAATCAAAATGCATACAAAAGCTGCATGGGTTTATTATTGTTTAAAATTTAAGTTGGTGTAAACTTAGCCATATTGGGAATTTATTTTGCTAATAAAGTATAAAATTATAGCTGAATTAAAAGTAAACTATCCTGATGACTGTTGAAAATACTGTAGGAGTGATAAAGGGGAGGAAAGGAAAACATTGAAGCATTCCTGATGTCCAGGACTTGTTGTGGTTACAAGTCTCCATTATCTCTCCAGTCCTCCTCAATAAACCTTTGGTGTTATCTTGTTTTGTGAGACAACAGAGATTAGTGACATCATTAATGAGATGTCAGCATGTTCCCATCCAGTGACTCAGACCCCACATGAAAGAAATAACTGTTGTGCAGTAAAGCAAAACAATGATGAGGCTCATTACTCACGCTACAGAAGAACATAAACTTGTACTGCTGCTTTGTTACTATATTGTATACATACAAGGACATTGCTTTATGTTGTTTTATACCTGCAATTTTATTGTTTTATATCACAATGTATAATAGTTTAGAAAAACTTTACTAAAGAAGTTTTTCATACATCTAGCTATTTAGTCTAGAGTTATTACAGACATATAATGACATTTACAATGTGCATCATTGCCGATCCCCCTGGTATTCAATAAGGATGAGAGGAGTGATTTTTGTCAAAAATGATTTTGCGTATTAGTAGAGATAGTACTGTCAGCAAAATGTTATGAAATGAAAATGATTAAATTAACTCACTAAACTGCTTTGATAAAATTTGCTTAAATCTGAAGAGTGTTTCTTAATCTGAAGATTATTTATTTAGGGTATTGTATTTTATTTTGTTTAGGGTTTATTGTACTTTTTTATTTTATTCATTTTATTATAAATTTAATAATATTAATATTACTATTATTATAAACTAATACATTTATTGTATTTTTTTATTTTTTACTGCTCATTTTTTCTGTTCTTTTTAGATTTTTTTTTTATATTTGCAGGATAGTTTACCTTTGTTTATTTTATTTTTTTATTTGTTTTATTTAGTGTTCCGTGTTCTTTTTGCTTTGCCAATTGTTTTTTTTTTTTGTGCACAAAAGCTTAAATGAGTTTTAATAAATATAAGAAGCTATCATTTACCTATCACACCTAACCGTTTAAAAAAGGGAAAAAAAAAGACATTTTGGATTACCTATTGACTTTTTTCTATCTCACTAAAATGGTCCACTAAAACAACTCTATTTAAATTGGCAAAAAACTCCCAGTTTATAACTGTTTCTCTCAATACCAATATTGATATATGAAAATGAACAGTCATGCTTGTTTCAGGTGAAGATGTGTACTGCAATCCCCCACGCCATTCATCAATCTGCCTGGTGTATAGATGAACAACCAAGCAAAAACAACCAGTGTACTTTCCTATGGATGCACATTAAGGTTCCGCTTCCTCATCCTTCCCCCTCCCTTCTCCATAAAACACAATGGGGCTGTGTGTACAGCACTCATTCATTCTCCTATCACTGGAAACGATGACAAAAGATCATTTTCAATGACAGTATTAACATATTTATTTAAGGACCAATGGCTATATTTCCATATTTGCAGAAAATCTACTTTGTTTGTAAAAGAAAACCAAACCAGTCACTACATCTAAAACATATTACTTGTTACAGTTTAGATTAGTGCTGTCCTTGTTAAGTTGTTAGTGGTTGTTCAAGACATCTTTGGTTAACTCATTTTTATTACACCCTCTGTGCATACTGATTCCCTTAGCCTCCTGACCACTGGTAGGTAGAATTATTATCAGGTACACGAACGACCACAGCCAATGAAAACAAACACCGCTAATAACCTTGACAATGGGCCTACTGCTTTACCCTGCTTACCAGCTAACCGGAGGCAGCAGGAACCTGCTGTTAGTGTACACAATGGGCTGCAGCTGCTTACAGTGTACAATAAAAGGGCCCACAGTTAAGTTACCCTGTAAAAATGGTTTGCAAAGTAAACTTAAAGATTTGGACAAATTGGTAAATTTGAGCAATGCTAAATATATTTTTATCTATCCCATTCTTCGTTTGGGCTCATTAATGTATACAACTCTTTTAAAGAAGACGTCTAAGGGGCCCCAAAAGTCTCCAAATATTTTCAATTAGCCAGCAAAGACTTTCACTTATCTTTCTATATTAAAAAAATACAAGAGTTTAGCATTAGGTGTTTTGGTAAAATAAATAATGTATCTGCTAGTGATAAAATAGTTTGTTATGTGCCGGGTAAAAAAAACTGGGAGTGCATCTTCCCGAAATATCTCCCTTTTTTAGTATGCTGGTTGAATGAGTTTCAATTTGAATTTCCCGCACACGCGCCGACGTCATCACGCATGCAGGGAGGAGCCGTCCGTTTTTTTTTTTTTCCGCCGGACGGCTTCTTGCTTCAGAGGTCATCGGGCGCTGGAAGAAGAAGGACGTGGACGATCAGCGGGACCAGGTAAGAAGCCGGCCGGCATCTCGTGGCACCCGCCGAAGGACACCCGACGCTGGAGATGGAGATCGGCGGACGACGATCGACGGAGGACGACGCTGGAACGCGAACACGATGCTGGATGAGCACAGCGGGACCAGGTAAGTAAGGATGTGAAAAAACTCGGGGTTAACCATCCTAGACATTTTTTTTTGCCCGTACGAAGGTCGGGCTTAACGGCTAGGAGGTTAAAGATTTGGACAAATTGGTAAATTTGAGCAATGCTAACTATATTTTTATCTATCCCATTCTTCTTTTGGGCTTATTAATGTATACAACTCTATTAAAGAAGACATCTAAAGGGCCCCAAAAATCTCCAAATATTTTCAATTAGCCAGCAAAGACTTTCACGTATCTTTCTATATTAAAAAAATACAAGAGTTTAGCATTAGGTGTTTTGGTAAAATGAATATTGTATCTGCTAGTGATAAAATAGTTTGTTATGTGCCGGGTAAAAAAAACTGGGAGTGCATCTTCCCGAAATATCTCCCTTTTTTAGTATGCTGGTCCTACATTTGCAGTGACATCACCTTCTTCAGGACCCATAGACTGCAAGGTACCCATTGACTTGGAGCCCCATACTAATCCCTATTGAGTAAATTCTTGTACTGATCCCCATTGAGTAGAGTCCTCTAGAGATCCCCATTGAGTAGAGTCCTCTTCTGATCTCAATTGAATACAGTCCTCCACTGATCACCATTGAGTAGTGTTCTCTACTAAACTCCATTAAATAGAGTCCTCCACTGATCCCCATTGAGTAGAATCCTCCACTGATCCCCATTGAGTAGAGTCTTCTACTGATCCCCAATAAAAAGAGCCCTATACTGAGGATCTCCAGTCTCAATATTTGGACTAAATTTGCTAAAGTAAGTATACAGCTTGGATAGGGTTAGTGCAGGTTAGCTTTGAGGGTATGGGAACGGGGCAAGGAGATAGGGCCAGAAGAAAATTTAGTAAAAAGTAGACATACTTTAAATTTATTTTTAACTACAATTAATATAAGCAATGTGCTATTATCAGTCTCAAATAGGACTAAATACCAGTCATACAAGCAAAGTCTAAAACTTTTAATAAAAAAACAATAAATAGACCATGACACCATGCTTCATGGCAACTTAACATTAGGTACCCCTTCTAGGCAACAGTACCAGGTCTAATCAGTGATACAGCATGATCTCATGTATTAGTGCATTAGATGAGGTTTTCACCACCAAAGAAAGACCCTGCTGAATGTACACTAGGAAACAAGAGGACACAAAGCTGGAACGTCAATGATGATGAGTGCTGCAGTTCATGTTAGAAGAAGAGTGTGGAAAGCTTGGTGCAAATACAAAACTATCAATTGTGTAGTTGCACGTACACTAACGTTAGCATCCCCTTATGCATAATGTAAGGGAAACCAGAAAAGCAATAAATAATGACACACAATGGGCCAATTGATTTTGGGATTTATGATGAAGACATGTGCATACCTAGGAAGACTTTACTGTGCCATTTAGATTGACATCTTTTTGTTTCCTTTGGTGCCTTCTCATCATAACCTGTAAGGTAATACTGTCTCAGTGACAGCAACAGGTTTGCCAGATCCCCCAGGTTCTTCCAAGTAAGTCTATCTTCTCTATTAGGCCCAAAGTTTTTATTTCTAGGTCCACATCTTATCTGATAGGTAGACCTAATTAATAGTTTTAGATGCTTACAGGTTTTATATATGTGAGCTGATGAGGAGAGCATGGTGACTCAATGGTTAGCACTCTGGTCTTTGGTGCGCTGGGTCGCAGGTTCAAATCCCAGCTAGCACACTATCTGCAAAAAGTTTGCATGTTCTCCCTGTGTTTGTGTGGTTTTCTTCTGAGTACTCCCGTTTCCTCTCACATTTCAAAAACATGCAGTTAGGTTAATTGACTTCCCCCCTAAAAAAACCTTAGAATGTATTAAAGAGTTCCTTCAAGGGAAAGCTAGTGACATGACTATGGACTTTAAAAACTGCTGCATAATGTGTTGGCTCTGTTTTGAGGAGCTTATGGGGGGGGGACACTCTGTTAGTGACTCCTACTTTACAAAGACTTCTGGTAGAGCAAAATCTGCTTGTTGTCTATTCACCTGAATAAATGCATGGAAACCCCAGGGTGCCTCTACCTTGTGTATGGTTTACTGGTGTCAACACCAACTGAGCATGTTCCCCTTACAGCTCATAAACAGAAATCTAAATATTCCAGATTTGGTGCAAAGGATGATTTTAAAAGCCATATACAACAAATGTATAGCCGTAACCATACAATAAATACAATATCAAGTTATGATAACACACACGTATATGTATGCAGTGCTGGACCACCACTCACTTTGGGTTACACCCAGATGAACATGATATATAGAAAACCCAGAAGCTGGGCAACATTACTCCCCATACTGCAAACCTTTAAGGAAAGGGGAGTATATATATATATTCATTTGGTGTCCCTACATTTTATGTTCTAATTAAATTTAGACCTGCTGTATTATTATTATTATTATTATTATTATTAATAATAATAATAATAATAAACTGTATGTATATAGCGCCAATGAGAAGCAGATACAAACACTGACACAGGAAAAGGCATGGACCCTGCCCAACAGAGCTTACAATCTAACAGTATGCAATGAAGACATTTACTGTAATAAACACATTTCCAGCTTCCACATTATATTGCTGGTTCTAAGATCATATGACATATATATCTAGTCTAACCACTGTAAATGCCATTTCACTGCCCCACCACCTGTGTCTTAAGGTGCGTACACACTTCCAATTTTTATCGTTCAAAATGAACGACGAACGAACGACGAACGATCGATTGGGCAAAAATCGTTCGTAAAAAAAGTAACCAAGGACGCCGACGAATGAGGAAAGTCGTTGGAAACGAACGACCGGACCGGCGGATCGGATTGGACGACGATCGTTGACCATCGTTCGTGTGTACGATCGTTCGTTGATCGTCCATGGTCTGAGCATGCGTAATGAACGAACGTTCGTTCACTTTCCTGTCGTGCACATAGTTCCTCTATCGCTCAAACGATCGTATCTATTGTGTGTACAATATCTACGAACGATCGTGTCGTTATCTGTATGTGTAGGATCGGTGCTATACGATCGTTCGTAGATATCGTGCAGGATCGTTCGTCGTTCGTTTTCCAACGATAATAATTGGAAGTGTGTACGTAGCTTTAGACTGCTATTAATCACAACCATGCTGGTGTCACTGACAATAATCTACAAAAGTACCTCCACTTCCATCAACTTGCAGACCAGAGAAGCATGCAGACTGACAGCAAGATTTTCTGTTGAAAACTTTATATCAATCAATTTATGTGTATCAAGTCAGGATAAAGACATTTTATTTTAGTACCTTGTGAAGGAATACATTTAGGTCAAGAGCTAGCTTGTAGCACTGAGCTGCAAAATTGTAATCTTGATCAGCTGAAGAACAGCCTGGAGCAAAGGTTTTCAACCAGGGTTCCTCCACAGGTTGCTGGGAGTTCTTTGAGTAATGATCAATCTGTGCCTCCCAGGTCAGATACCATTGACACCAACGATCTTTGTGGCTATCTGTAAGGGTGACAGCTTTCTATGGCCAGCAATGAAAGAGGCATTCTTCCCATTGACCACCACACTAATGCACTGTGAGCTGTGTATATAGTATTTATAGCAGGGGTTTGCCTGAAAGCTATTTCAAGGGTTCCCCAAATGTTGAAACAAAAACTGGTATAAGGTCTTATTAACTTTAAATCCTGGACCAGTTAGAGCCACAAATATGGAAGAAAAAGTCCATATAAATCCCAGAAAACATCAGGATTTGTTTGTGTTGGGTGTAGATACATGTTTATTTCATTGATGCTGCTACAGTTCCTAAATATAGTTCCTACAATACTTTAATCAGAATCACAGAAAGTTTGCCAGTAGAACAATAGAAAACCATGTCTAAAAAAAAGTACATTTCCAGCCACTTTATAACTCCTTTGAGAAAACTCAGTGTGTCTGGATTCTGTTCATACCCAGGATAAATAGTCTATGACATAATGTAATATGGATAGTGAATTACTCTGCCGTCATGCTATACAGTCTAAGATTTCACAGATTTCTAAGGGGCCAATAAATTGGAGAATTTTCTTAGGGTTTAAATAGAAAGTTTTGTGAATTGAATGAAGGGAAAGGCTCAATAGCTTATTGGATCAGTAGTTCTCTGTATTGGCGTCTCAATATCTTCAATGCAGAGCTTGCATTGGCACTGAGGCTTCTGGTACCTGTACAGAACAAAGGTGTATGATTGTATATTGTATAGTACAGTTATGCAGCTTCTGTGTTTTTCTATACAGTTCTATAAATGTCTTCAATGAAAAAATGTGTGGTTTAGGGGTTAGGTCAGGTATTATGGAGATTACATCTTTATTGTTAGGCATGAAGTACGTTTGGTGTCAGAAGAAGTTTGGAAGTGTTTAGGGTTGGGATTAAGTGTTACATACACAAGCTAGGTGATTGTCGCCCAAAATGAATGACCGTGATTGTCTCAGCCAAAAACCTAGCGTGTGTACAGCCATCCCCTCAGACCATTTTTTGATCCATCTTGGTGGATTTATGAATGGTCAAATGTGGACGACCTATGGAAGAGGATATGGTGGAGTGCCCATTGCTCGTCCCTCTGTTTTCAATAGAACTGAACAACACTGTGTGTACAGAGCTCATTTGCTCATCTGTCACCAGAAACTCTGATATCATAGAAGGAATATTTTAAGTGACATTAATCCAACATTTGTACATATCTTTAGAGTCAGAAGGCCTTTATGGACGGACATTTGGTCACTTCCATTGATTTCAACATTCCACGACTAGTTTATGTAAATGCAAATACAAAACCCACTTAAAGAAGGTCAAATGATTATCAGAAGGCAGTGAACTACAGATCAAATAAATTCTGAATGATCCCAGAAGGGTTTTAAACTGATGTAATTGATACAATCAGAAACCTCATCAACACAGGGACTTAAATTCATGTGTCTCTCCATTTGGCCACCAAAAGAACAAGGATTCCCAGCACTTCCGTGTATGAATAGGGCTAGATTTCCCACAAAGCTACCTTGGCCTAAGCTTAGGGTACCATGGCCACTAGGGGTGGCATGTGGGCCCCTGTTATCTTTTCACCATTTCCAGCTGTCTTCTCAGCCATTCATGACTTGTTGTGGTATCGTGTGCCTGCCACACAGTTCCTTTTCCTCTGTACTTTTTTTACCTTAAAAGCAAATCCTGTGTCCCTCTAGAGCCATGTAGGCTATGCAACTGATCTGATCATGATGAGCTGATCATTGTTCTGCTTCTGCTTCACTGTCCATTCGCAGGCTGAGTATGTCTTTATGTCTGCTTAGGCTCAAGGGATGCTGGCCAGCATTAAATCCAGAAGAGTTATTCATCTGTTGGTGGTAAAGTCGTGCTTGGAGGTCACCTATGAACTGAAGATGTGCATTGTAGTATGTTTTATGTTGGGAAGGGGCCTTCCTTTGGGAACCTCTGTACATTTTTTATTAAAGCTTTTGTTTATTGATTGCTAAACTACCTTTGAGTTGGAGATTAGAGAATTGGGGCAGCACGGTGGCTGAAAATCCCTCTTTTTTGAGACGTCATCACACATGGTTATGCCACTGCTCCAGGTTTTTAGGCTTAGATGCAGATACAGTTTCAAGTTCTGTCCATGTTTTTAATAATTCCTGGTTATAAATGATTAAGTATTAGAAAAATAAAGGAAAAAAAAACACATACTTCGAACCATAACTTTAGGAAACTTTCTGTAGAGACCAGCGATGGTGGAAAGCCCTAAAAATTCCATGAGAATTTCCTCCTCAACAAGAGGGTATGGGGAGCAGAAGGAGCTTAAAACTTTATGAATAAAAAAAAATATTAGTTTTCTTGATTTCCTGGCTCGTCGCACCTATTTACCATTCTGTCTACATTTAGCAGATGTATAATGGTGAGAAGTGTAGGTAGGAGATGTTGGGAGTTTGAAGACCCATTATAGGTCAAACCTTGAATTTGTAACCATCTCTTTTCTCTTGTTTGGCAGTCTGGATGGTTAACAAATGGCCGTAACTGTGAAGCAGACCCCATTCCTATTGTAAAAGAACATCTAATATTTTTTACATTGACATATTCATTGAGTCAAAGGCTGGAACTTGTATGAAAGAATACCATCATGTGCTAGGATGTTGTCCTAATACAATTCTAATAGATAGCTGTAGTGGTTGTGATTTGCTTTGGTTTATAGTGACCTATAGAATCAAACTTGCTTTGTACCCAAAATTTTCCTCTAATAAAGGCAACCAAATGTAGCCATTAGAGAGTTCCCATTTCCGTCAGCTGGGTATTAGAGCCAGAATCTTGCACTGCATTGGCACACCAGCCAAGGAAATATTGGCAGAAGAAATGAATTTACATTTTTTATATGACACTCTCTTTTCACCAGCCAACAATATACTTTTTTTTCAGTATAAAGATAGAAAATGATGGTATTTTCGGACTAATCAGGAAGAATGCAGAAAGGGAAAGGAAAGAGTAGAGTTCAATTTTCATATGTAAAAAAAAAAATTATCAGTGAAAAAAAACATATTTCTGGAAAGAATGCATAATATTATTTCATTGCCGCCTACATTTCTGCTAATAATTTATATTTCACAGCTGAAGTAAAAAATAAATAAATAATTTTTACACCTTAAGAAACAGCACAAAGGATGTCAGTAAAACTGCCAATTCAAGGTCACTGAAACTATCAATATGATAATGGTTGTGTATCAGTGTGACTCTGCCTGTTAGACATATATTAAGGTTGGAAATGGCTGTTTTATGTGAAATATCATCTCAGGGGACATAACAAAAATAAAGGTAAATTGCTTTAAAGCTGAACTGCGGACACAAAAACTTTCATTGAAAGATATTTATTATTAGCCACAAAGGATATAAATCAAGCCGGTGTGCATCAAATGCCATTCATACCCAGATATTATTATGAAAATGTAGAAGCAAATACAAAAGTGTTTATCAAGCAGGGTTCAGTGGAATCCAGTTCCTCCAAAGGTTGATCGGGGTTCTTTTGGCAATGAGAAATGTGTGTCTCTCTCTCATCAGTTTCACAGACACCAATGATATATTTATAAGGGTGACATTTTTCCCAATGTCCAGCAATGTAAGAGGCATTCTTCCTACTGACCACTATGCTAATGTACTTTGAGTTGTGGATATAGTAATTATAGGTTGGTGCTCCCTGAAGACCTAAAAGTTATCTCAAAGGGTTCCCTGTGTTAAAAAGGTTGAGAAACACTGAAATAAACTGCAAAAATTAGAGCTGTGGGGGTGACCTAACAGTTCCTACCGCTACTGGCTGCCAACTGAAAAGCACAGGGGGGGCAGATACAAGACCAGTTACCCTTCACAAAGAGGAGAAGCAACATTCTATATGTCTTGGTGATAAATGCCACTATAGCAAGGGGCATATCTCTAGCGGGTACACAAACAACAATAAAAGTGTTTCTCCCCCAGGGTTCCTCTAGACGTTTCTAGGGGGTTCCTTAAGCAATGTGTGCCTCTCAGTTCAGTTTCCACTGACACAAATGATCGTATTGGCTATCTGTAAGGGCGACAAACCTCCCAAAGGTCAACAACGTAGGAGACATTCTTCCTCCAGACCACCAGGCTAATGTACGGTGCCTTCTGGATATAGTAATTATAGGTTGGTGTTCCCTGAAGATCTAAAAGTTATCTCTAGGGGTTCTCCATGTTAAAGAGGTCAAGAAACACCAGGATAGACTATCATGGGAGAACCTGGATGATCCATAAAACCTGAAATAGATATGGTCCAGGACTGAGAATATTTACAGTTAATACCAAATGATTTTTTATGAAATTCATTCAAGGTTTGTTGTATAACTTAGGTTCTCCCATTTTAGTCTATTTTCTCCAGTCTTGGAGAGCTGTAATAAATCAAGCTACGTTTCTCATCGCATAAACTCATAAAAATATAAAAGTATGCATGAAACCTGACTTTAGAAATAGTCCCTTCAAAGATCCACTGGCAGTCAACTACGAGCCCAGCCACTGGCCACTTCATTATTATATAGGTTGAATAATATATTAGCCCAGTGGAGCGAATAATGGGGTTCAAGTCCCCGGCAGAGCTTTTTTATATAGCGTACTCATCTCTATAGCTGACCATAATGAAAATAGTGAATCAGTTGACAGGCATCTGATGCCTGCAAGCATTTTGCAATAATTGTAGATACACACGTATGCACAGCACTCATTTAGGTTTAAGAATATTTACCTATTAATGAGTTTTTGAATTGAGGAATAGGGAGATGTAAAGAGAACACACAAATTCATGCAAATGGAATTTAACCCACAACCCCAGGAGTCCAGCTCAGCACTACTAACCACTGAACCACCATGCTGCTTTAATCATTGAAATAAAAGATGAAGAAAAAGAAAAAAACTTAATTTTTTTAAACAAAACATAATACCTTTATTCTGCTTTCTTTAGATTACCTGGAATAAGTTATGCATTTCAAATACTTTGGCAAGAGTAGGTAAATCTTCATTCCAAGCTGCTCATGGTATTGTCTTTGAACACAGTCGTCTAATTAACTGGAAAATGTCTTATAAAGGGATCCAACTGTGTCCAAGAAACCACAAAGCCTTTTGCATACACATAATGGTGGAAATTAGTCATATTCGAAGCCAGGAAAGACACTAAGTGATCTGTTAAATTGGATATCCTCCCACTGGTAGAAGGTATTTAACACACTGAAAATTATAACCTCTCTTTGTCTATTGCAGAAGTGTCAGGGTTGAGATGTATGAAGGTTACAACATGGCCGCTAAGGTAATAAATCCTAGTGATGGAATGGCGTTTCATGAATCGGTCATGGACATGCAGAGGCCAGCAGTCATTCCTATTCAAAAGGGCATTACTGCTGGGTTGCCAGTGTTATTCAAAATTCATGAGAATGCCAAGACCACCGTCAGCGGTTGACTAGGGACGGATGAAATGGATTTGCGGCTGGCAGAAAATGTATAATGCTTTTTAAAGTGGATCTCTAAGTAGATCAATCTGCATGATTACATTATTATTAGGAGTCTATATTTCTTTTAAATCTTTACCTTTCACTTTTTTAACCTAAATCGATTCTTAACTTTTAATATGGGTAAGCAGTCACACAATGGTTTCTTAGTGGGTACTCCAATGTGGCAGCATTAGGGTCCATTTTCTTTTTTACTGTAGAACTAAAGTTACACTTTCAAAATCTGTGCTCAGGCAAGGCTTTATTTCAGAAATGGACAGGAAAGTTTCTGTGAACTACAAATTTCAGTATTACTCTTATAATAGAGATAACCAAAGGCAGAAACCCAGCTTGGAAAACAGCAACAACCCAACCATCCATATACACAATATCAAATAATGAAATTTCTTTACCAATATGCTAAAGTCCATGAACATTGCAATATGTAAAATTGGTGGTTTGTTGTGCCAAGCAGATAAAATGCCATAAAACCACATTCACCAAGCCTCAGTCTGACTCTTTTATATGTAATACCTAAAGAAAATTGTATGTGTCTCCTACATGCTAGCTCAGGATGTTTGTAAATATCCAATATACAACCTGTTCTCAATATATATATTAAATCAGATTTTCTCTATGGCCTATTATACTTGGGCAGATTTATATATCAAATCAAATAAAATGAATGGATCTTAAGTAAATCTGAGGGAAATGTAGATGTTGACTGATCGTATAAGTCTATAAGATTTATTTGTTGGTTACCAATTAGTTGGGCATATTGGCAATTAGTGATCAAAATGACTCAAGTTTGTTACTACAAAAGTTTGGGTATTTGCAATCAGAATTCTGATTACTTTCTATCCATTGCATCCATGTGCATTTTTTTGGAACTTCTGACCAATGAATTATCAACTGGATTGGTCAGTCAAATGAAAAGATTGGCTGATAAAATGTTTAGGACTTAAGCTACGTACACACTTCCAATTATTATCGTCGGAAAACGAACGACGAACGTTCCTGCACGATATATATGAACGATCGTATAGCACCGATACTGCACATAGAGGTAACGACACGATCGTTCGTAGATATTGTACACACAATAGATACGATCGTTTAAGCGATAGAGGAACTATGTGCACGACAGGAAAGTGAACGGACGTTCGTTCATCACGCATGCTCTGAACATGGACGATCAACGAACGACCGTACACACGAACGATGTCCGGTCGTTCGTTTCCAGCGACTTTCCTCGTTCGTCGGCGTCGTTGGTTACTTTTTTACGAACGATTTTTTGCCCAATCGATCATTCGTCGTTCGATTGGAACGATAAAAATTGGAAGTGTGTACGCACCTTTAGGCTGCATACACATGTTCAATTTTTGTTGATTGTTTAATAATCGACAAGCTCAATTTTTTAACCTTTGTGATCATTTCCTGCAACAAAAGAATGACAGATGAACGAATGAACACTGGACACACGGCACTGTTTTGTTCTTTGGAGTGGGGAGGAGAAGCAAGCGTCACCCTGGTGTGCACTTCTTCATTGACAGAGGACATTTTCCATTGGTCGTTCAAGGATTTGTCAGGACAGTCCAGTGGACGACCTCGGGTGGCCGTTGTACACATGTCAGATTCTCACCTAAGACAAGCCCGACCGTTAGTATTGGGTGAGATTCTGACATGTATACAATGGTCACTTGCTGTCGTTCATGGATCCATGAACGACTGACAGTAAATGACTGCAATATAAGTCCATAGAGAAAGGCACAGCGGCGTGCTGCTTGCTGATTCCCATTCCTCCTCTCTCCACAGAACAGTGCTGTGTGTACAGCGCTCTTTCATTTATCTGTCACTCTTCTGTTCCTGGAAATGATCATGAAAGATCATTTCCAGCAACGAATATTGAACATGTGTACATAGCCAATGATCAGCAGAATAAAAGAAAAGATATACACGAAGTATGCCCTATTGTCATACCCTACAGTACTTATAGTGGCAGACTGATTGTCTAGCTTATGTCATTCAGAAGCATTGCTAGATAATAACTGCAACACTCTTTAAATGTTTGGGAGTGAGATTAGGAGGGAGTGCCGCATTTGGCAAAGGATCAGGATAAAAAAGAGGTAGCAGCTGTTGGATTAGGTTAGTGGCTGAATTTGCTTTTTTAATACAATGTTGTGGCTTTAGAAGTAGGCTAAGAGGCTTCCATATCCATTGCTTTGCTGTGAAGTGTCCATTTGATGCTTGTGAAGTTAAAGAGAGTTTGATGTTGTATCTTTGGGCATTCCATAGATGTTTGCCTCTTATTTAAAAAAAGCAATTTATTTAAAGGGGGCTTCACCAAACCCTGTGAACTGGAGTTAAGAGTCTCAATCTCTTTTACATTTCACTTGTGTCATTTAAGTATAAAGTCCAGGTCATCTGGCACAGACAAAGATTCTCCAACTACATCATGTGGGTGTATTTAAACCTGATAGCCCAAGAATGAAGAATATAACATGAAAGGACAGTAGGAAAAGACAACCCCTGTCATGTAATGTACTGAAACCTTTCTTAGCACTTTCCTTTATCTCTCTCTAGGCCAAATAATTCATCATTCCATGAACTTTGCCCTCCCAACTTTGATAAAACATCTAAGTTCAGCTGCCATGAAAGTTTTAAAGTTTCAGATTACTATTCATATCTTGACATATTTCTTTCTTGTCTGTTGAGTGAAGTTGCAAACCTCCTTTACTAAGAGTGGATGGACATTGAATTATACAAAATTAAATTAGAACATCCAAAGCATATGTTTTATGTGGTTCTATTTGTCTTTCAATAAAGTAGAATTCATGCTTAGGGAAATTTAAAACCCCCTTCATGTTTTATTGCTGTCTGTGTCCTAATTAGGGAGACCCATCCACCTAATTGCTATAGTGGCCATTATCATCGCTAGGAAAAACTATGACTTGCCCCGTCCACCAAACACTACATCTAGAATTTACTCTTGGGAACATTAGTATGTGTTGGGTTTACTCTTGGGAATTAAAGTATGTGTTGGTTTTTTTTTCATGTACTGTCACCCTCCAAACCACCCACCACTGTGCTAGATGAGTGGCTGTTACCCAAATGTCTCAATTGACTTTTCCATAGAGTACAGCCAATTTTACAACCAGTCTGAAAACGTATTCCACAATAATATTAATAATAATAATAATAATACAAAAAACAAGTTCCGGACTGCCTATGAATTCCAAGAAGATTGGAGGTATGCATGAGAATGATCAATAGATTTTCCACAACCTTCTCCTTGAAAATATATCTATAGCTCACAGTATGTCGCTGATGTCTGCCACTTCAGCATCTGGCACATATCTCCTCTTATTGTTTATTTAAATGTTTTATGGAAGTCAAACACAGAATTCCTAGCATTACTTGAGAAGACACTTAAGCCAGCGCCACCCTAGAGTGAAACCTTACACAATTTACAGTACAGACTAATACATGGCAGCCTACGTGTAGCCGAAATACATCAAACATCTGTTCCGTGGTGGAGGGAGAGAGAGTGGCACAGTCCTGTTCATATTTCATGGTGAATCATCCATTAATAACCCAAGTGAGGGTGACACATGACCTTGGTATGTGCAGATAATCTGAAGGCTCTCTGTCTTTATCTGCCATGTTTGTGCAATACACATTTGTCTTTACAGAACCCAACGTCAAGGATGACCATGGATGAGAAGGTATCCAAGAATGACTGGAGGTGAGACATGTGCTTACCCTAGAATGTCTTGTAAGCTTACAGGACTAACGCAGATTCTCAAACTCAGACCATATATGGATGCAGAGTATGCCATGTTGGATAATTTTTTAAACACTTAGAAGAGTCCTTATCCTAAATCCTAGAGTCCTAGTCCTAAGAGTTCATCTAACAACTGGCTCATTTGCAGTGCACCACCTTTGTTGTACAATAGAATCATTTATATGTTTTCTTTACCATCTCAAACCATATTACCCAACAAATTTTGAGAATAATATCAATCTGTCCCATATTTTGCAATGTATTTAGCATTTTTATCTAGATGGTAATTTTATTATTTTGTGCATTATTAAAAAAATGTGTTTTATAATTATAATGTTTTGCAAATTCAAACTCCCACACCTGATGCATGGTTTTTCAGACTTGCATTGAGTACAGGCCCTTTATTATTATTATTGTTATTATTATAAAACAGGATTTATATATCACCAACATATTACGCAGCGCAGCGTACATTAAAAAGGGGTTGCAAAATACAGACAGTGACACAGGAGGGGAGG
>NC_092866.1:14437213-14442757 GCF_032062135.1 Pyxicephalus adspersus | reverse complement strand
TCCTATGACAAAACAAGGACGGGGGGTATACCAGGTTTAGTTCCACTTTAGGTTACACTTACAGGTCTTGTCCCTCCCTTTGTCTTTGACCAGACAGTTAAAGAAAAAGCAACAGGTTGATGAGATAATCTCTTCTCCACGCTGTCCTCTCCTTCTTTCAGAACATCCCTTGTTAGCATATACACACTATAGTGCAACTTTTTCTGATACTTTCTACCCCCAATAATGCAGAGCTGGAAGTTTAGCTTTAAACATAACCATAGATTAAAAAGAGATTGGATTTCCAAGCAGCGTTCTTTGATGTGTTTTAGCCCAGCAATGCATCGGTAGTACCACAGTTCCTATCGAGGTTGGGTAGAAGGGATGCCCTGCACGTACGTTACAGAGAAAAAAAACAGTACCAATCCAGCAACAGTCTAACCTTTCAGATGCTTATCCTCCAAAACCCATCCTGAGTTTTAAAGCTGCTTAGAGTTATGATATAATCTCACATTGTGGCAGAAAAAATTAGCAGATCGCAAGACAGCGATCTCATGTATATGGGCACCATTCGCAGTGTCTTGAGGAGTCACCTGTTGCAGACTCAGACTACAGATAATCCCCTCGTTTACAGTGACTGACAGACCACAAACTGACTAATCCTGGATGTCTGGAGAGATATCAGCTGCCCTGTCACGCCTGTGAAAAAGCATTGGTTGCTTAGAATAGTGCAAGTATAATAAAAATATGTCTTCTTTTATTCTTCATAGAAAATAGAAAGATCGGAAATTGCTGTAACATGTTCTAATATTCCACAGTTCAAAAATAAATTCTTCGAATACATATTGATTTTGATCTTCCAAAACTGTATTATTGAAAAAAATATTCAAACATTTTTTATGATTTTTATTGATTTGTTTTTACCATTACAATTGATTCGGTTTGAATTGTTATAATGGTTTAGAGCATGTATTAAAGTACATGTTAACATTATGACATTTAGTTTTAAAACACATGTCTGGTAGTTTTTATAAACAATCGTCAAGGTTTTTATTTATTTTAATAAAATTGTGTTTTTAACCTTGTTTTTCTTTTATTTATCTCAGTGTACTTGTTGCTGAACTCATGTAGCCTCCTATAGCCACTTGTCTATTTTTACTCTAGAGATGGCTACATGTAATTTATCAGGTGGGTTTCTGATGGTGACAACAGTGGATCATGTCTATGACTTAGCATAGCCATTTGTAGTCTCCAATGGAAAAATATGTAATGGGTGGCAGAAAAAAGAGCAAGCAGGGGCATTGTGTCACACATAGGAGTGGGTTCCTCTGAAAACCCTTCATTGCAAAAAAAAACAGGTATTATTTTTTCCAAAGCTGTATATTTTAAAGCAATGGAAATTACTTTCAAGATGTCATCACTGTGTTAAATGTTATCTTAGATTTTAGTAGCTGGGTTTAGGTTTACTTAAAAGTGGATTTTTATTAACTTGCATTTATATAGTTATAACATATTATGCAGTGCTTAGTACCTAGTCACGTTACTAACTATCCTTCAAAATAGGTCAAATTTTATTTTCCCTACCATAGTTATATGTCATTAAAACAGTCCAAGGCCAATTAATATAATTGCATGTTTTTGGAAGAAACCAGAGTGCCTGGAGGAAACCCACGGAAACATGGGGAGAACCTACTAATTCTGTGCATAATGTCCTGGCCGAGATTGGAACCTGTGACCTTGGTACGGCCAAGGAAAAAGGGTTAGCCAATAAGCCAAGTACATTGTAGTTAAACATTTAGCATACATGATCATAAAAAAGATTACAAAATGTAAATGTGTGATATAATAATGGTAATTTGTAAAATCCCTCAGCATTGTTCCCCTGCCCAAATATTGTAAACATAAAGAATTATTTTTTCATAGGCCAAAGGTTTGTCCTCTTTGGTTTTTTAGGCCAGGATTTGAAACAAGCATCTTTTAGGTCCAGTTTTATTAAGAATCATTCCACTGACTAATCTGATTGTGGCTTTAGAAAGGAATTTTTACCTCCCCAATGGGACAAATTAGAGGTGGCTCCAGAAGGGGATTTGTTTGCTTTTCCCCTGGGTCAACAATGGGATAATTGAAGACAAGCTGACCTTGATGGATTTGTCCTTTTTTCAACCTTGACAACTACAAAGCAATTTAGCTAGGAGTCATTGTTCGTCTGTCAAGTGCCCTGGTTTCCCAGGCTTCAAGAGCTAAACAATCAAGGACCTGGACATCTTTAAATGTTAAAGGCCTGATCCAAAGCGGTTGATATTATTAGTGGGCTGCGACATTGTTTTTATGTTTAGTTTACAAATGAGTATCTGTACAAGTTTTTTGAACACTGTTGGAGGACAGAAATTTCAATCTGGTAGCTGACATATTGTAAAATAACATATAGTCTTCTCACATTACTTGAGGGCTGCTCAGGTTATCTGTATTTTCTACATAGTGAGATGTTGAGATTATGCACATACACAAGAGAAGAGGTAAGAAGTTTAGCAAGGTTATAAACAAATCAGTAAGTTGTGTGTAGTCCATGGCACTGATCGCAAAAATAGCCTGGAAAGCCAAAAGAAAGCCAAGCTTTAGGCAAGGGTCACAAGCAAGATACCTAATGGATTTATCCATGATATAGGAAGATATATATACCTATACATACCAACAACCTTCCATCGCTCATAAAAATGCACTTCCTATTTCTTAAATGTCACTGCATGGAGTATACAAACAAGATTTGACAGGTGACATAGGAAGTTGCTCTTGGAGTTGGAAAATTGGTGTAAGCATTTAATAAAGGACTCACTAAAGACTTTTTGGAGACAACCTAACATTTATACACAATGATTGTATCCATATTATTGTAATCCAGTAAGCGATGGCTGCAATGTTCTTGGTGTAGCAGTTATGTGTGACCATGGCTTTGGTGTAAGCTACTGTTTACTGAGATTCAATTCGTACGTGAGTTTCAGCCTCTATCTTTGAAAGTAAAATAAATACATCTTTGGTACCACTGCTATAATTTTTTTTTCTCATGTACAGTAGTTTTTTTAGAATTTTTTAGAACAACTTCCCAATTAACATAGTATCCCTTCCCCCTTTAGGTTGTAGGTTCTCAAAAGCATTATTCACATCGGCCATACCGTCTGCTGTCTGCTACCAATGTTAAAAGGGAACTTAATCGACAATACTCACCTGTCCCCATTCCCTTACAGGGCACTGACATATTTCTCTTCTTCTTTCATCTCTTCCTGTTGGTGATGTTGAGCAATTGACTGGCCGGGAAAATTGTGGGAATTCATTTATTCCCGAAACGTGCAAGAGAAGCTGGAATTGCTGGGTTTTCTGGTAACCAAAGCTGGAGCTGTGCATGTGCAGCTAAGTTTGTTGCCAGATACGATCCAGCAGGTAAGGGGGGTGATTGAATAAAAAGGACATGGCCTGTCCCTTTCTGCAAGAATGCTTTGCCTGATTCTTAAAAGTGGCATTTATTGTTCCCAGCCACATTTGTATAAAAAGAGATTTACTCCTCCTCACTATATGAATGTGTTTATATGTTGAGCCACCTCTATATGGTATTTAAGTATAAATGAATAGAGAGGAAAGAAAGACGTTTAAGGCTCCTAGGTTTTTCATGCAAAAAGTGAAGTGTATTGATTGATTATCCAGTGCATAAGTCATCAAATACACATAAACATATATTGTTTTCCTGTTACTAATTCACAGGGCAGAGTAGTTATACATATTAATAGTATGGATTTTGTCATAAATTATTACATAATAACCATAAAATTGTTCAAAAGGCTGTGCCGTGGCATGCAGTTCCCAGACACATGACAACGCCTTGGAAATTATATTCGTTTACTTAAGGCCCCTCCGAGAACATCAACCCCTCTTGGCTTGATCACCATGGGATGGGATCTCCACCATTGAAAACATTACCAAAATTTCTGCCCTGGAGGACCACAAAACACCCCCATATGCACAGTCACTAGAAAATATCAAGCTACCTAAATCCCTAGTTGAGTAGGAAGGAAGATTGCTTTTTGCAGAATGAATAAATACCCTCACTGGCTACCCACAACACATACACCTTTTACTCCCTACCCCCCTTTCTTACTGCACTTAACCCAATTATCTCCAAGCCCTTTTTCTGAACTCCTGCTTCACTATTACCTCCTACTACCACTATTACCCCTTTGCCCTTAGTCATGCCGATCTTCCATATATCCCCTTCCTCCCACTGGATTATAGGATTTCTGCTGGAACAGGGATGCCTTATAAGTTAGGCAAGCATGAATTGAAATGTGTAGCCTAAATAGTTGCAGCCTGAGCTATTAGTAAACTAGCCAAGAAAACTTTTACTGACACATTTCAGTTACTTTTCAAGGTAAAGATTATACTTTTACAACATATTTTATTTTCATGCAAGGTCTGCTTTCAATGGTCCAGATGAATATGATGTAGCGGCCAAATGATTTATTTTTCATTGTTCAGGGGCCAGTGAATTCTTGCTACATCTTTCTTAGCCATTTCACAAAGGACCTGGAATGGAAAATCTTTCTGCAGCTCTGTGTTACATTGTACATGTCATATCGCACATAGCATAGGAAGATTGATGCTTGTTAGTGTAAAACGCTCAGAAAGGCACAATGATATCCCATGTTGAACAAGGCTGCCACACCATTATATATTTTCCTGCATGAAATGGTAGGTAAGCCTCATTGCTCAGTGAAATATCTGTAATCAGAGACCTTGAAGGCAAGTATTAAACAGCGAGGAACCTAGAAGCCACTTAAAATGTGAACTTACTATTTGCATCCAGGGCAAATTCGTACTTTGCCTTAGTTAAATATTTATTAGAAATAAAATGACTACACAAGATGATGTGTGTTTCATGTTTAAACATGCTAATCCTTGTAAGAGAATCTGCTGCATTATACTTCTTTTAGTTAATGCATTAGAGATTTTCCTCCTGCTGATAATGGACAGGCATTTAAAGGAAAAATGCTATTTATTGATGTGATAAAAATATATATGAGTTTACTTCCATCTAGTATATACTTCAGGCACTCTAACTAAAATTATGCATTTCTTTCCAAGGAAAACATTGAGGGTTGGAATGGGAATCAGCTTTGTCCCAAAGACTAGCAGTAGTTGAATGAGCTCATTTGTACCCAATCCATGCCCATTAACCTCACCCTGGTAATTTTTACTACTAATGCTGTGCTGCTCCATAAGCTGCCTGCCCCGGTCCACTCACCTAACCATGGTAATTATCAACACTAACTTTGTGCTGTTCTACCCACTGCCTGCCCATGACCTCCAACTTTACCAACTTTGAGATTGTTAAAACTTATGCTGTACCATTCTATCAGCTCACTGTCCATGTCCACTCATCCTAACCTGGTGAATATAAACTCTAACGCTATGCTCTTTCACATACTGCCTGCCCATTCCCACACACTCATCTAATTTTGCTGATTTTCAACATTAATACTACACCCCTTGACTTACTGCTGGCTCATGATCACTTAC
>NC_092866.1:14395087-14436523 GCF_032062135.1 Pyxicephalus adspersus | reverse complement strand
CGTACTTCAAACCCTTTCTATCTGGGTAATCACTGCACATACTTATATTTTTAGGAGTTCTGGTACTGAGATACAGGGACATTTCTCACTTTCTTCACTCTCTTTCTAATATATGATATGTACAATAGAGCGTCAGCTAATCAGTTTTAGGTTCTCAACACTCCCCTCCATAATTTTATAACCAGTTGATGCCTAAATAAATCCATTATTTTCTACATCCTGTAATGGACGACCAACTTGTGCAGCAAAAAATGTCAGTTACAAAATCAAATGGCACGTTGCTCATAGCAGTCGGAAAAACCTCTGAAAACATTTAAAAATATGCAAGTCCCTATAAGACTACCCTGTCCACATGGTGACAACCCTATTACAGTAAGCAGAGAAAAAACAACCCTACCGGCAGGATGAAAACTTCATTTAATTGTAATGAGTAGACTCAATGAGGGACATCAAGCCCTGCTGAGCTAATTCTAGAAACAGATTGTATCATATATGTCTTTTCGATTTTACCCAAACACTTCACCATTGGCTAATTACTGAAAATGAATCAAAATCTATTCACTAAAATCTCATTAGAACATTATTTAGGTTGAGGTCTGTTTCACCAAACTGAGCCAAGTTTTAGATTTGGAATATAAGTCATAAGAGTTCTTTCAGACCTGTGGTGTAGGATCCCATGCTTACCACCCCTGGGTGCAAAGCAAACTGCTGCACTGCAAGATAAAAACCAAATAGGCAAGCAAATGTTGGTTTTAGATGTGGTGCATACCTTACAAAACAACCATGCAGCCATAAGTGGCATGTCATTTTTGGAAGCCTCACCATGATCCGCCATGGTCGTAGATGCAGCCATGTGTAGGCAAAAAATGATTCCCAAGCACTCCTATTTATTTGAATGGAATAGTTTGGGACTGTGATTAAGCCCAAGGCAGAAAGCTTTTGTACACAGCAGGCAATACAGTAGCCACAGTGGTATATTGTCTCTCTTCATATTCCTGAAACCACACATGCATAAGCCCATATATCTTGTCTTGTAGTGCTTTGTGTGATTTGGGCTAACAGGCTCCATATTTATGAGGACCAAATGTCATTGTGTTGTTAAAGACTTTTATTATAGCCCATTGTTGCAGAGAATTAATGCTGCAGGTTTGTCAGAGGTTATCCCAATCCCCTGTATGTTGCTGAACACATTGTGTTTCTGCACGGACCAAGCTACCGTAATCGGCTAGATCCCAGATTGCCACCTTGCTGAAATACAATAGGGAATTTCCAACTCCATGTGGGAGAAGAATGGTAATGCAATATGCAGAGCAAAAATAAAAATATTACCATGGGGCTTACTTGCTATTCAAACAATTTCTACCACAACTGTAACTGTGTGCTCTGAACTTGCAAAGCATATGTGTACAATGTGCACCCCAGTTGTGTCGTATGTCTGTTCTCGGCCTGTATGCTATGTACTCAATGGGGCTTATTTATAGAGACTGCCACTCTCAGGTTCAGTTCACAATTTTTTTGTTCTCTGTTTTTGAAATTCTGATCAATGCTTTTTTAATAAAGCCAAATTTATAAAAGTGTGAACAATTTTCTTTCAAGATTTTGAAACTAGTAATGTCTGTGATGTATTCATTCTAATTAGGCTTCATTCACTTAACTGATCGCTCTATTGAGAAGCAGCCTAGGGCATGCGCTTCTATTGCGGCCATGTACCGCTACTTTGTAAAATGACGATCTCACTAATGAAACGCTATTGATTGTCATAGGGGTGTTTTTGGACATCTATGTTTTAAAGCCCATTATGATTTTACCTTTCATTAGAGTATGGAATTGTTTTTAGTGCTGTTAATGACCTTATTTTGAAGGTCTTTTATTTATTTGCCTTTGACACCAGCCAACACCAATAAGGTCTGGTGAACACGAGCAGCTTCCAATTTTCTACTCAACTGAGAGATCCAATTCATTTTCTGTTCTAACGGATCAAAAGCCACGGAAACTACATTCATGGGTACAATATTTTGAACCCTATCAGATGTTTATACACAAAGTAACATGTATACCAACACGTCCCATTGCCTAATAATGATGGAAGAGAGGACAATTGGTTGTTTATTATTGGTTGGACATAGATTTAGATTCATTTCAGAAATGTTTATTTAATTAAACTGGAAATTGATCAGAACTGAAAAAAAAATGTTTATGTACCCCAACCCTTAGTGTCTTGGGTGTCGCAATTAAAACTTACTAGTCCAGTGTTTTGTTGATGACTGTTTACCTTTTGGAAAGATCTTCCATCACTTTACAAAGTCATTCTGTCTTTGGATACATATAGAGCTATAAAACGTACTAACTCTTTTGCACTATTTTTGGTTGAAATGCACTAAGTACAATTGTTCTTGATTTTGAATGGAGTTGGCCAGGACTTCTTCTACGCTACCCTGCCTGGTCATAGCAGATGGTCAGTTGGCTACGTAACCCAGCTGTTTATCATCTCAAATGTTGTTTCTTTGGTATGTGATTGTTCTGGAAATAACCATTCCTGGCAAATAAAATATACTTTAAAAAATCATAACTGGCATCAAACTGATTGATGAAAAGCGACTAATCCACTTTAAGTCATTTCTTCAACCTTTGCTGTTTGCTCCTGCCGATGTCAACTGTTTTCATTGGGCTTTAAGAGACATAAATTCTTTTCTTGAATGATCTGTGAAATTAGCTTTGATGCATATAAAAATGTTAAATTGTTCTCTATTTTCTTCTATAATCTTCTCACTGTGTTGAGGAAGTTGAAATGATCATCTATCCAGCTCTTGAAAGCCAATTTCATTCCTCAGCCAGCAATTCACAGCACATTAACTGCATGTTACACTTCTAATCTGTTTGAATATGCCTTCCAACTAGCAACTACATACAGAAGTCATGCAACATAATGGTGCCAGCAAAGTCAAGGGTGCTAGCTACTTTTACTGCTCTGCCATGATTGCTGTTACAAATCATGGCACGGGTCATTGGCACTTTGGGACCTTGAACTATATAACATGATTTGGAGTAATTTGGCTGCACAGAGGGCAAATACACTCCTAATGATGGTTGTGGGAAATATATTGATGACCCTGCATGACTAAGTGATCCCTAAATGTTAAGTTTTTAAAGTACCTTTAAAATCTATAATCAAAGGAAATGCCATTGTGATACAACCCCTCATTGTTATTTCCCACCCCTTCACTGTTTTCTGTTGCTACCCTATTTGATCTATATATATATATAACTATTTTCTTTAATAAAGGATGTAGATTTATTCTACAAATTCCCCCAGCATCTTTCCATGTTGGCTTTGCAACATTTTGAGGTCCCTTTACTTCTTTGCTAGAGCTGATAGACTTCAAAAATATGGGGATGGAACAGTTTTGCATTTTGGAAAAGATCAACATTTCTTTTGCATTTCTTGAACCAATATAACAAAATGTTCCTAATAAGATATTTAGCAGACCAAAAAGAACAAATATTATTTTCTTCAGTAATGGGATTGCATGACTCCACTGTCCCCAGTCGAAAAATATAAAACCATCAACAGGTGCAAGGTTGACCATGGGTCCTGTCGGTTCCCCGCATCCAAACACAAATGAAGCAGGGCACAAGCCATAAATCAAGGCCATGCTAAAAACTCTGTTGGTACCAACTGAACCAAGGTGATTATGGAACAGGTATACTGAGACACCTTTTGTCCCTTAAGAGTGGAGTACAAAATAGGGGCAAAAAAGGGTTTCCATTTTCACAAAGTTTATGGCCCAATTAGATGTGTGTTGTGCACTCACACATAACATTGATTGCCCCTTTCAATAGTGTTTATTGTGCACGGTGCCAAAAAACACCTATTGCTTATTTAGCATTTTTCATGGGCTGGTTTAATGAATGTATGCTTTTTCTGAAAATAAATATCAATTAATTAAAAACAAAATTAAAAAACAATAATACATGTGCCACACAGCTCCAAATGGGCCCCATAGTACATATATTTATATATATATCATATACTTTTACCTTGAATATAGCCATCATAGGGGTAAGCTCTTCAGGGCAGGGTTCTCTCCTCCTGTGTCACTGTCTGTATTAGTCTGTCATTTGCAATCCCTATTTAATGTACAGCGCTGCGTAATATGTTGGCACTATATAAATCCTGGTAAATAATAATAATAATAAGAGTACAAGCAAGAGGTTTATCCAGGATGAGCCCCATTGGGTTATTCTTGCACACATAGCCAACGCCATCAGTTGGGACCCTACAGCATGTCCTTCCAGCCAGCAAATCTTGTATTCTTAGTACATTAGTACCAGGTTCTTGAACTTTTTTTTATACAGGAGAAGAACTACAGGTTGCAGAAAGCTGCCTTATACTTTTTCAATGCATATGACCTTGAAGGCCGTCCTGGCTTTAGGAAGAACAATTCATCTCTCATAATCCACCTTCAAGCGGATATTGGTTTGGGTCCAATAGTCTTATCTTTGCTGCCAAGGTTCAATAATCCAGACAAGTTACATTATAAGTTTTGTATAGAAATGACATTTGAATGGAAAAACTTTTTTTTTCTTTTGTATAATGTAGGACAAAGTTCTGGAAACAGTGAAGCTTAAAATGAGTAAAGCTCAATCAAGGCGGGGGTAACATTTTAACAGTCTGCGGCTGCTCGGCTACTTTGTAATGATTTTCAGGCTCCGCTGGAACAGAATTTAAACAGAGAAAGAGAGAGAAAAAAAAAGAAATAAAAAAGGGAAAAAGTAAGAATATGAATAGTAATTCAAGTTCCACTTGGTGATAAATAGACTACTTACAGCGCATCTATAAAACGATCACATTGAAGTGACCTACAAACCTGAAATATCTGCAGATTTGGGAAGACTAGACTAGGATAGCAGGTAAACTGAGATCAAACACTTGATGTAATATAACGAACTGTCTGTTTTTGCTGTAAGGCAACATATAAAGGTGAAATAAAAGGAAGACGTATTACAAAATGAATGAGGATAAGGTGAGACGGTACTGCTGTGTGATTTTTAAAACTCGCAGGTTCCTCTCAGTTCTAATTTTCCAGTGCATGAATTTTATTGTGGTAAGTCTGAGCAGTGACAGTAACGCTTTTACCATTGTGTTAATAAATAAAAAGTCGATATTAATGCACAAAAATATATAGAAAGCCTGGCATGGCTTAAATACAGTAAGTAAAAAAAGAAAATGATCATAGGTTCTTATTTCAAGAATATAGCGGAGTAAATTATGAATTTTAGGGAGCTCTTGTTAGATGAAGCTTGAAAGGAATCCTATATGGGGTGAGTTGTAGGTGCCATCGGGGACATTTTTAAAAAATGCTAGGAGCCTGGTTCTCAGGCAATATTTTCTTTTTTAATACATTCTGAATGTCTAATAGAGCCATTCTCTAGCAGGGTGCTGTGGAACCCAAAGGTTCATCCAGAAATACAAGGTATCCTTGAGCTGTGGCCTAATGACCTCCCATAAGATACTGGGTCTGTTACCATATATAAAGAGAGTCGAGCATGGCTTAAATACAGTAAATAAAAAACAAAAATGATCAGAGGTGGTTATTCCAGGATTAATATGTAGTAAATTATGAATTTTAGGGAGCTGTTGTTAGATAAAATTTGAAAGGAAACCTTTATGGTTAGAATTTCAGGTGCCAATGGTGGGTTTCTTTGAAAAAAGCTAGCAGCCTAATCCTCATGCAGTTTCTTGTGCTGTAACATTCAGGATATTCAATGCAATCATTCACAACCAGGGTTCTGGGGAACCCAAAGGTTCCTTCAGAGGTTGCCAAGAGTGGAAGAATGACCTTCCATGTTACAATGATCTAGGGCCAACACCACTTGGAAATGCCAGCTACGTTAAACCAAGGACTTTTTCAGCTGTTTGCAAAGGTGGCACTCTGACCACTAATGTATAGAGGGCATAGCTTGTACTGGAAACCAATGCAAATATTCCTAAACACCTGCAAACTATGTTAAGGGTTTCTCAGGGGTGATCTTATGCATTGTAAGCAGTTTTGAGTGTTCTCACCTATTGCTGTCTTCAGGTCAAGGTTTGGAAATTCTAAACCCTGAGTTAACTTGGCAACTACCATGTTCAGAAAAAGGCCAACAAGGGCAAGTTATTAAGAAAGCCTAAATATCATCTTGTTTTAGCAATCACATCAGCAAATTATGTCACAGCAACCAAAAATCATGCAGATATAGGAAAGAAACTGCAAGTAATGCTCACGTCAAACACCAGAATGGGAAAAAAGTGATCTGTTGATTTTGACTATAGCATGATTGTTAGTACCAGATGGGATGGGTATATCTGAAACTACTGATCTCCTGGGATTTTCACACATATTTTTTTTTAGGTTTACTTAGAATTTGAATAACAGTTCTGCATACAGAAATATTGTGTTGAGAGGAGAGGGGTCAGAGAAGAATGACCAGTCTGGTCTGAGATGACATTAAAGCTTTGGTTACTCAAATTACTCAAGCCACTCTTTACAACTGTAGTGAGCAGAAAAGTATCTCAATGCACATCACATAAACCCTGAAGCAGATGGAGTACAGAAGAAGAACACCACATAAGACTTTACCTCTGTCAGCCAAGAATAGAAAGATTAGGTTGCAGACCAGAACTGGACAGCCGAAGACTGTAAAAATGTGGTCAAGTCTGATCACTGAGACACACAGATGATACACCAGTCATTAGTTGAAGAACTCCTTTATTATGTAATATGGAAGATTATGTCCATTACCATTTACCATTGTGTCAATATGGACTGAAATCTCTATGGAATGATTGTGGGGAGTGGAATCCATATAATGAAGAACTAATTCTGTCTTAGGACAAATGGGCTATATTATTATGATAGCCCTGGTGAGTGCTCATCTCACGAATATGATCTTTTAAGGGATCCTGTAATAAATGTATTGTCTGTGTCACTGCATTTTTAATTCAAGCCCCTGATCGTCCCGTTAAAAATTTTGTTTTATTACAAAGGAAAAATTCAAGGGTTTTCATTTAGCTTCAAGCTTATTGAAAAAGTTGTGATCTCTCTGCAGTGGTCCAACCCTCCTATAAGTCAGAGCTTAGGATAAATATAGACACTAGGCAATTGTTAGTGATCATTTCCAGAGACAGTGCTTATCATTTAGGAAGAGAAAGTGAGTGGGAGCTATCCTACTTCATAGAAAACAGAAGCGGTCTTCCAGTGGGACAAATCACTGAGCCTTGAGGAACAACTTTAAAGATTATAGAATTTGGGAGAGGATCATAAATGTGATCTGTGCAACAAAAATCCAGCGTCTGTACGTAGCTTAAAACACTTCAATCAGAGGCAAGCATGGTGGGGGATTACTTAGAAGAGGATGGGTGTGCAGGTAAGAAGTCCAAATTCAGATTTAAAAAATGGTGTTTCTGAAAGTGCAAACAAATGAAAGTTGGGCCAACTGTAAGGCAAGCAACAATACTGAAGGATTGTGTATACGGCAGCGGTATCTATCAGCATGGCTGTGACTTGTCACTGTCTAGGCTCCTGTCCAGCACCAGAGACCGTGATTGTTTGAGATTGCATTGGATGGAAGCCACCACATTGACAAGTAACAGTTATGTTGACAGGTTCACTTTAAAGCTTCATATGTTTTTTGTATAAACCCTTTTTACCTCCCTTGTGCTTTGCCAGACATGTATAATCTAACAATGTCTAATCTGCATTCTCTTCCCACAGCTCGCTTCTTAATCTCTCCCAGAAAGTAATATCTCAGATTTAAGTTAGGAATCTGTAGAGAGACAGAACATCAGACTTACATATGCAGAACGTGTTTCCTCTGGCATCCGTGAAAGTGACACAAATAGAGAAATATATGTATTGTGCCAGGTAAATTATGTCTCTACAGTGCAGGAGATTTTAAGTGCAGCAATCATTCCGCATTATTAATTTCCGTTATCCAGAAACACATTTTACTTTTATGCCTCTTGTTTTATTTTACGCTTTTACTGATAGCGGAGTTGGGTGCTTTTATAATGATTAGACATTAGAGAAAAGCAACAGTGGCTGGTCAGGTTCAAAAATGATTATCATAGTTTTCAAGTTCACTTACCTCCACCCACATAGCATGATATTTATTGTAATAGTGTTTGGGAGCAAAAAATTATTTTTAACCTGATAAAAAAATGAAATGTTTGAGAAAAAAGGTCTTCATATTTATTAGTTGTTGCTAACATTGTATTTGGAGCTAAATGAAAGACCAGGATTTCTCCGATTTCACCTTCTGCAGCTGCTGTACTAAAAGTAGATATAACAGATAGTCTCCTATCAGAGACGCAAAAAATATTTACTGTGTATTTTAAAATAAATGGGGCAAATGGAACTTCCTATTTCTGACAGCCCCCTACTACCTCAACCCATGTAATTTTACAAAGGCAAACGGTTTGACCCAAAAATTGAAGAGATAAAATTTCCCTTTTGGACTCCAACACTAAAAAGTGGCACAGATTACGTCATTGGGCATAATTTATTAAAGCTCTACAATGCTGGGGAGGATACACTTTCATCAATGAAGTTGGGTGATCCAGCAAACCTGGAATGGATTTTTCAATGTCATTTGCTATTTGCCAGCAAATATTTTTGAATCCTGAAGCAAATCCACTCCAGGTTTTTTGGATCACCCCGCTTCAGTGATGAAAATGTATCCTCTCCAGCCTTGAGGAGCTTTAATAAATCAGGCCCATTGTGCCTTCCGACAAGAGCTGGGAGCTGGAAATCCAATAAGAAAGTTCTTTAGCTCATTGAAAGTGTAGATTGTGAAATATGCCACTGCTGGCTCTCCACTTTCAGAAGCCTGGCAAGGTATCATCATTGGACAGCTAGCAAAAAGTGTCCACATTAGATAGTGGTGAATGCCCAACAATAGACCCCTCTTCCTGCAAACAATAGAGACTTGGAGCTGGTGCAGCATGAGACAGTGGTTGTAGGTGAAAAAAAAGGGCAGGTAGATAGTTTTTTTAATGTCAGGGATGGTAAGGGGGTAACATTAAGTTTCCCACAATTTCCTTTTAAACTAAAGACAGCCTAAAAAATGATTTATGCCATCCTGGCAGTTTATGTCCTAAAACTGTGTTCCACAGGTTTGTTGAGCACCCGCCATAGGCAGAGGGTTTTCTTGCTGGTTCCTATATGTTTACAGAACACAGGGGCTGGCCACAAGAACTACAGAGCATGACATAGGAGAATCTGCACAACTGAACTCCAAGCAAAAAAACATTTACATTAATAAATAAAGAAATAAATATATGGGAGCTGTTTAACTGAAAAAAAAAGTGTTTATCAAGCCCTATTGTAGTTTCACTTACACTTATGCCACCTATGCCTTGCGACAGTGGCAGACTTTGCCAACAGTGGGCACATTTTCAGAACTGATTTGGGGTCCCCCTGCTCAACCGACTTGGAGACCTCCGTAAGGTTGAGGAGGGCAAATCCCTATGCCTGCCCAAGCCTTGTACTGTTGAAGAAGGAAAAGCAGACTAGGGATTTTATGTATTTGTTACTCTGTTGTCTCCTCTGATTAACAGATGGCAGCACATGCAATGGCCTGTTCCTCCTTCCCTCTCTCTGATACCAGGTCAGATTTAGGTACTTATACTGCTTTCATTAAAGAAATAAAAATGTAAACCTCATCAATTATAACAGAGCTGTATTATTATGTGACTTTTATTTCTCCCTGGAGTTCACCTATAGGTTAGACCAGTGTTTCTTGACCAGGGTTCCTCCAGAGGTTCCTAGGGGTTCTTTGAGCAGTTTATGACTCTTGGGTCAAGTAAACTGTTATCTATGATCTTTTTGGCATTATTCTCACTGGACAGCAAGAGTCATTCTTCCTATTCACTACCACACTTAAATAACGTTAGCAGTTAGTATAGTGATTATAGTAGAGGTTGCCTGAAGACCTGGAAGTTATTTCAAGGGTTTCTCCATGCTAAAAAGGTTGAGAAACACTGGGTTAGATTTTGTATGACTTATTAAGAAATCTATGCCATGTGAAATATTTAGGCTGGTATTGCCAACTTCCTGACCTGAAATGCATACCTACATACTCTCCCATTACAAATTTCCTTTAACATCTCATTAAGGACAATTTATGATGGGAAACAAAAGCAAAATAAAACCCCCTAAAAAAAACCCTAAACTGTTTTTACTGGAATATTGCAGATGCAGCTGCTTCTTCACAATATTTGTGGACCTCAGCTGTTATGTAAATTCAAAATAAGAAATTGTATTTAATTAACTACAATCATAAAGCTGTAAATAATAGGAAAGAAATTGGTTTACTTTTTCGCATTAAAATATTGTTTGTGGAATGCATGTAAATGGAAATATGCATTTTGAACGCTATAATATCTGTAATTACAATAATTCACACACTTAAGCGATATACACATTTCAGGCTAATTTCATTACACAAACTCAAGACGAGGTACCGTAAAATTAATACACAAAGACCAATAAATATCACAGTCAGGATTTCAAGGTCTTGAATCTAATTCACGTGTTTTAATTGAATTTATTTATAATTCCTAAAAAAAGGACATTTTTCAAACAAAGCTGTTGCTGCTAGGGGATTTTTTTTTCTTTTAAATCAAAATTCTAAGTTAGATATCGATTATACTTGTAGCTTGTACCCTCCTATATGCTGCTATTTTTTATCCCAGCCTTTCATGCTTGTACATGTATATATTCTTGATTTAAGATTTTTGGACTGTCTTAGACTATTTTACAATCATTTTCTTGTGCAACAGTGTTCTTTTCCCAGGCTTTTTCTGTCCTGTTCTGTTTTGATGCCCCCATTTAGTTCATATTGGGTGTTTGGGCAGATTAGTTGGAGGTGTCCAGGTTAACCACCAATAAGGCTATAGCTCATCTGCAAGGAATTATAGACATAAAATAGTGTTAAATATACAAACTATGTACTCCCATCATGTCCACAAACTTTATAACTATATAAGTTATGGCCCCCACCAGCAAGGGGGCACAATGCAGTGAGGAAACTGTAGCCCCTTGTAAGGTATGCCATGGATTTCTTTGCAGATGTTGTTCCCTTGCTGCTCCCTGCTCATATATCATCTCTATATTAATAGCTTATTGGGTGAAACATGTCAGAGATATTATTTAGCACTGTGGGCAATAAAGTTTTTATATGATGTCACCATTATGCAGCACTGTTTTCTTTTTCTATGGCACATGGAATGCAATGGGCATGTGCTCCAGGACAAAGCTGGAATTATAACAGAAGATTATGGTGGCACTTACCTGGCTTGAAATAGTTGAAATGCTATTAAAGTTTCGATCTACTTTAAAATGGCTCTTCTTGGCACTATGGATGAGGTAAAGGAGGTGGCCAGGTTTCTTGAGTAGGAGTAAGGAGGAGGACACTAATGGCTCCCCACACATTGAAGAGGACTTTCATCAGTGAATCTGGGTGATCCAGCAAGTCTGGATTAGATCTGGTCCAGGATTTAAAACATTTGCTAGCAAATAGCAAATGACTTTGATTAAATCCATTCCAGGTTTACTGGACATCCAAATTCACCGATGAAAGTGTATCCTCTGCAGAGGTTTAGAGAGCTTTAATAAATCAGGCCCATTAGATCATCATAAATAAAAATAGAAGTCTACCAGGAGAGTGTAGAATTAGGTGGAATCACCCTGGGAGGTCTGCCTCCACTTCCGGCTAGTTAAAAACAGGTGGAGCCTGACTTTTAAACCATTAAAATAACTGTTTGTACATTGATAATATAGATCAGTGTTTCTGGATTTTTTTAACATAGGGGAACTCCCTTGAAATAACTTTTAGCTCCTGGGGGAACCCCTGCTATAATTACTATATCCTATCCTACTATATCCTTTATAAATACTGTATCTATTTTACTGTGTAGCTATAATGATTTTATGTTTCAATTTTAATATACTCATACTATTATATTATACTGTAAAATAAAGTTTAATGAAAGACAATGTACTGCTTTTAGACATATAATTCCACTGTATTGCATTCGATACAGGTATTTTGTATTGAGTGCAATACAAAATAATTTGAAATTCCTGCCGCGCTCCGAACGCAATGGCCAAGCGCACCGCACTCACTGGTGACTCAAGAGGACGGGAAGGACGAAGGAGGACGCCGGCCAATCAGGTAACCTAGTATGTACCATTGTTATTCACTGTTTTAGCTATCCCAAGTGTGACTCGGGGTTACCACTTTCACCATCCTTTTTTTACCTGGAGTCACACGGGATCACTGCTGTGGAGGTTAAACTGACCTGGGAGTCACAAACTGCCTATTTCTCAAGGGACTACTAGCAATATTTGGTTGAGAAACCCTGGTATGGATTGTATTGTAGATTCTTCATCATAACATACGCAAAATTCACATAAAAAGATTGAAAAGCTCAGCCAAAAAGCCAAAATTGGCTTCTAACGGTCACACCTGTGCTGGAAGGTGTAGCAGAAAACTACTTTCCAGGGTCCATAGAGTTCACCACTGCCTTTGTCAGGGAATGCCAGAAAGTACAAATGGGTTAAGGCTATGACCTTCCCTAAAATCGATTAATTCGATTAATGAGTCTTTTGGTGCAGTGCTATTTCTTTGTTATTTATTTTAATTTTTGATTATTGCCTATTTTTTTTTTTATATATTTTGACAAACCAGACCAGAATTGGTCGAAACCTGTGAACAACCTTAATTTCATCTTGCTTTCCAAAGGATTGTGTGACAAATACTCCAAATTGTTTGTTTCCCATAACAACAACCTTTTCTATGGCTGGTCTAATTTTACTGCATACATACTTTGAAATTTAACAAGTCTTCTCCTTAGGTTTGCAAGTGTGAAGATCCAATATAATTCATTCTGTCAACACTCTGGGAACATATAACAGCTGATCTGGAAGGTGAACTATCATTTGATCATATACCTGAGGAAGTGATAATCTTTCCAAGTGCTGCAGCAACGTACATGAAAAGTATGGAAAGAAAAGGGAAGGAGAAAATCTCCCTCTGGGCAACATGGTCCCCTGTGCATCTAATATATAATGTTCAGCTCCCCCGGACATCATACATAACATTCTGCTGACAGATGAAAGTGTTCTGAATCCTCAATACTCTACATCACACTTGTCATTTAATATATATGTTTTATCTTTGTTTCAAGGGTTCACTCTAGTCAAACATGAAAAATTGCCATTTAAATAGACACGGGGGACTTAGCCTGCCTGTGTCCTAAATTATTACCCCAGCAGTAATTTTCAGCACCAGACTGCCGCTGTGTACGCAGGTCCCAACTCCCAAATCCAACCAGCTGAGAACATTGTCATATGCATTCCTGGAACTGTCCCATCCTAATTAGGCATTAGGCCAGCAATTCAGGCTGAAATATTCAAACCTTTGATCTAGCCTCAGAAACAGTTGGTCTCATTTATCATTTACCTTAAAGCTGAACCCCAGCCAAGCTGCAAAATACCCAGCTGGGATACATGTATGTGAAGTGTCTCACCTGCCAAGGGAACATTTATTTCTGTGTTTCTTGTGAACCAGACATGTGGATGACCTCACTATTCTTTGCTGCATTTAAGCAATATAGCTTGGTCTTGGTGTCTCTCTTGCTTTGCTCTCTTGGCATTTTGCAATCTGCCTGAGTATAATTTGCTCAACAAGCTGGTGCTTCCTCTCCAAGCAGCGCAGTGCACTACAGGAAACAGATGTGCTTATACCATTTGTAGTTAAAAAAATCAATATAAAAATTTAAATAATAGCACATGGACCTGAACCAACACATTTATCTGCAACCTGCAAACCTGGCCACATATTTTACATTAGGATTGGGGCCACATCAGCTCATTGATCCCCTAAGCCTGATGAGTCCCAAATAATATATATATATATATATATATATATATATATTTCTATTGCATGTTTTTCTGGTAGTATCTTACTGCCATCTCTACCCCATTGGTATAAAGCAGTGTTTCTCAACCGGGGTTCCTCCAGAGGATGCTAGGGGTTCTTCGAGCAATGAGCAACTTGTGACTCTCAGGACAGCTTAATGGACACCAAAGATCTTTTTAGCTCTCTGTAAGGGTTGCAACCTTTCCACTGGTCAGCAATAGAAGGCACATTCTTCTCATTGATGACAATGCTAATATACTGTGAGCTGTGGATGTAGCAATTATAGTAGGGGTCCCTGAATACCTGAAAGTTATTTCAAGGGTTCATTCATATTAAAAAGTTTGAAAAGCACTGGTGTAAGGAGTAGGATATACCCAAATAGTTCTCTGGCTTTCATGTCTTTATGGTGACAGCAGACTACAGACCTTGATTATTCCTCCATCTTGTAGTCACGGCAGTTGGATGTCTGTAACATGGTGTCAGGGCAGTATAAGAGGTAAAGGATAGAGATGACCAGCCTATGAATGCATTGAAGTTGTGGTTTGTATGAACATATTATGAAGAATGGGGATTAGCAAGAATGGGGGGTGAAGAATAAAGCAAGTTGGGTGTATACATTGGAGCTGCAGGGAATCACAAGTTAATCAGGGGCATCTACATTGATGGGCATCTACATTGGAATTTTAGAAGTGCATGGGTTGAGGAGGACATCTGCAGGCGTGTGTACATTGGATGAACATATCAAACCTGGCTTTAAAAATATTGCTCCCCTCGTTGGTGTTCGGATCCTCTGACCCTAATACCTTCTGAAGCATTGAACAGAAATTCATATCGAGTTCAGATGTTCAACCAATTGCACAACCGTGATGGTTTACTGGGCATTAATCTTCAATAGTTTCTTCTGTATTTTTAGGATATATTTTTTCAAAGATGTAGTTTGTGGCAAAATATGAAGCCACACATTGGAGTCAAAATTTGTAGACTCCAATGGTTAATTCTTCTTCCACCTTAGTTGCTCACTTTTTTTTGTGTGCATAAAATATGCACAGTTCTATTTTTCTTGCTTGTATGCTGGATGACATTCTCAGGATCTCAGATCTCGTACAGTACCACTTCTCTAATATCATGAAAATAATGAGTTCTAGCTGTTTTCCTCTGAAAATTAGTTGGACTGTTTAAGTTCATGTATCTGCGCAACATCTTCTTTTATATCATGTAACCCTTACTTTTTACTTTGGAAATTATAGGCCACTCCACCAGATTTCCATTGCAGTTTTTCTTCAGTATTACTTACTTGTAAACTGTTCTCCCATCCCTGCACATCCCTGCTAGAAGAGCAATCACTGAAAACCTACAGAACTGAAAGTTTAAAAAAAGTAACTTAATGAAAAATAAAAACAAGACCTGTGACAGGCTCACCTAAACGTCTCTCATTTCACGTCTTGTGTATTAAAAGAACTTTTAATCCCTATGTGCAGGAAGCCAATGGAAATATATAAATTCCATGAATTAATAAACCTTTTCACCAAGTAGCAATTAGTACCATTTCCAGCTGTAATGTTCTCACTGTTGCATTTTAAGCAGCCGCTAATTGCTTCAAGCTTCTGAATATACTATGGGCTTTATTAGTGTGTTTTGACATATATGATTGCAATTGCAGCACACGTGCTTTGCAAAAGACATCAAAATCTGGAACATAAAAATTCACATCTATAGGTCCCCTACTGCCTAACTTGCTTGGATATTCAATTAGGAGGCTCGGGGTGACTCAAGGACTATAGACGTAATTATGCGTATATATTTATTAGCATTTATTACAGTGGAAAATATAATGAGGACGATGATAAAATCGTCCCTGATTACACTTCATAAAATGATCATTAGGTACGTGTTTAGGGCCGATGGTTAAACAGACTCAGAAATAGCTGCTCACGAATACATCGTTACCAAACCACTACTTCTGTTTTCCACTGAAAGTAATTATATATGCATATGGATGGAATATTTTCTTGCTGTGTAGTCACAGGAAAAACCCAGTATAATTAAAATTCAGGATGTTGTATTAAAATGAGTATCTGTTAAAATCACTGCAAGGCCAAACCTGGTGTTTTTGCTTTGCATCATCAGTTTTTCTATAACTTTTGGAGACTCTAATGGCGAGAATTCGAAGCAAGATAATTCATCACAGCAGACTTGGTTGCCAAAGACAAATGTGTCTTTTTTCTGTGAGCCCCTATTCCTTGGACCTATAATGTATCCCTAAGGCTGGCTTCATACAAATGCATTGTAGTTTTGCATGTCATTGCAACACATTGCAGCACTGCAGTGTCATACGAATTGTTTAGAATGGCATTCCAATGCACAACTATGGCAGGTGCAGACAAACCTGCATATTGTACTGTACTCCGTTAAAAAATGTACAATGTGTTCCCATGTTATGTGTCAAATTTCTGATTTAGTATTTGCTGCTGCAACTCCTACGGTATTGCTTGCAGAGTATGAGACCCCACAAAAAGTGAAGGTAATGAATCCATCTCAAAAAAGTGAATATTTTTAATGTGGAATAACTCCAAAGACATGAGAAGAAATTATTTGATCCATATCAGATGTCTTTGTTCATTCACTTCTCACCAAAATCATGTAGTAAAGCAAATGTCATGACCATGTTCATGCGGGACAAATTGACATGATCTCTTCAAATAGTCTTCTGAACCCCCTACGCAACTTGCCTATATTCCCACTCTTCTTTCCTATTCCACAGTATGCTAGAATACTCAACACTTTTAGAAATGGAGAAGAGGGGAACTTTTCCATAGTGACAGGCACAGCCAAGCTTTGGGCCTGAACACTCTCACATTGATGGCTATTCATCCTTTAGAGTGGCCAATACTGTTGTATTGCTGACAGCTATTTACCAATAACCACATACTAGAATACCCAACACTTTTCGATATAGAGGTAACCCGTTCCATGTGACAAACCTATTAACCAAAACCTGGACATCAGCACTGTCACATTGATGTTCATACTACCATTGGGGTGGCCAACACCATTGTCTTACTGAAAGCTATTTACGAATACCCAACACTTTTTGATATGTAGAAGAGGTGATTTGTTGCATGTGACAGGCCGATTAGCCAAACTCTGGATCCCAGCACTGTCAGCATGATGTCAATACACCCTCGGGTGGCCAACACAGGTACGGTATCATGCTGAAAACTGTTTACCAATAACCATATTGTCTTCTATATTTACAATTTTGTTTTTAGGTTCACTGTCCAGCCATTTGGAGCATCAGAACACCTCCATCAAAAATTGTGCTTCACCATGTGTCAGGCTAGGCTTTTGTTTGAGGTATGGTAATACTATAATTTTATGAAGATGAGTTTTGTATTTGGAGATAATGCACCAAAAATATTTTCCTTAAACACCCCCTATTCAAAAAACAGAAATACAGCTATGTTACCAACTTGCAAATTAACTTTTCATTTTTCAGTTTATCGTGAACATGAAGCTTTGACACAATATTTGTTGGACTTTCTGGAAGAGATGCACTTTTCTCAGGTATAATAGGGTAGTTGATGTGAAACTTAAGCATTAGGCCACCAGCTGGTCATAGCATTCATTTTTTTACCTAGAAAAAGTATTTTTTATTTTGTTGGGTACCAGTGAATGATGTCAATTACTGAACAAATAAGTAGACATTGGATCCTATGGTTGATGTTTAGACGCCATCAAATTTGACCACCCAACATTTGGACAATTGCTATATAGGAAACGGACTTCATCATCTGGAGAACTGCCCACTGCAATAAAGTTTTTGTGGGCAGTCCTTTACCCTTGGTAAGCAACCATCAAGGTCCTACTGCAAATGCCCCCCAGCATTGGGTGGTAAAGTGAACTTTTGGAAACCTTGCTAATAAGTTGCTGCACACCCCATCAACCTTAACATGCACAATGCAATAACTGCATTTTTTTTGTCAATCATTTTTGGGATTTTCTTAGTTACAATATGCAAAGGTCTTAGTGAATTTAGGAAGTTGGGGCATCTAGAGTGGTGCAAACACCCACAATAGCTTTGCATCTTAATTCATGACTTCCACAGGGCAAATTCCATAGGAGCTTGAGGCTCTGGATTTCCAGTGTATACTACTTGCCAGTATTTGTGTATCACTGTTTTTTTACTTGTGGTTGTTTTGCTGAAGAAAATATATAGGATAGAAGCGTGGATATTTGTCTTTATTACTTTCACTTATTTAATTTACTTTAATTACCTATTTAATTAGTTGCATTTGCTTTAATTGGTTTTAAAACCAAGTACTGCCTAGGAGCCCTGCAATAATAGCCAGCACTTGGTATCGCCAGCACTAAACAAACTTGTAACAGATACAAATGTAAAAAATATTTCATACAAAGTCAACTCAACAGAAACAAACGCAGGGCATTTAAAGAAAAATTAAATACAATATTGATTGAAAAAAGTACAACAGGAGACCAAGATCCTAAAGGGATTCTAAAATGATCAAAATTCATTAGCATATCATAAAATAATACACATAAACGGATAATAAAAAAATACTAGAAATAAAATATAAGGCTTACCTTTTTATTTTGACACAGAAGGTAGGTGGCCATCCCAACCAAAGGATACTTTCACCAAGATCCCTACGCATTTCACATGATTTAAATATTTTGGATACCTGGGGTTATGGATAACCCATTGATTCACGGAAGAAGGATGCCTGTTCCAGCCAATGAATACTGAACTAAAAAATTCCACGGAGATTCTCATCGGTTTCACATGATTTATATATTGTGGATGCCTGGGGTGATGGATAATCCATTGACCTCTAATAAATTGCTCTGAATCTAGAAATCTGCCGCCTTCTTGTTACATTTTCAACCTATGCTCAAATAAGCCATATAGCAATATTCAATCAAAATATAGCTACTGAGAAAGGATGGGTGGGCCAAGAACTGCCAATTTCTACTCCTATGGTGAATGGGAAGCTTAGTGTTGTTGTACTGATATTTCAAATGTTTTTGCACTCAGGGTTAGTGTACATCTGTGTTGTATGGCAGTCATCATCATTATCATTATCATTGCTTTTTGGTTTCACTGGGGCTCATTGTAGTGGAATATTTGCAAGTCCATTGGATATTAAGTCAAGCATTGAGCAGCACTGCTGATGGGGGCTTGAACATTATGTATATAGCCTACTACTTTACCAGCATTATTGTGGCTAATATTTCTTTATTGTGTCACTTGTTGGACAAGTTTTGCATCGTGAAAAAAAAAATAAAAGACATTTTGTATTTAACCACTTTGTACAGTTTTAAAAAGGGATTGTCATTTTGCTTTGTGTTACCTTTGATCACAACCAGTTTGTGTCAATGTTGAGAAGAAAAGGGAAGTTACAAAACTGTAAAGCATCATTTCTAAGTTGCTTTTTGAGCAGCAATTAAAGAGATCCTCCACATGGGGTACATGCCCCCCCTTTTTTCAGCGTTCCCCCTTTGAGGGTCTTTTAATGCTATTTTGGTGTATTTGGCAGCTGTAACTAGAGACCGGAACAAAGCAAAAAAATTTTTTTTCCATTGACATCAACAATGTTCTCTATTGGAGTATTAAAAACCCAGAATATCTGGGCAGGTTTGGACAAAAAGCCCTGGAACTAAACTAGGTTAAGGGAAATTCTAGCAATACTACTTTACACCAGAGGATTTTTCATTACTTGCAGATCTCATCTGGGGCGCTTTTTCAGCTCTATATTCTGAGGAGGCCACACATATATATTCGGAATGTTGACCACAACTGTGTGGCAGATATATTCTGATCTGTGCTTGATTCTGACAGTCCCACAGGCAAAATAAAAGCTGTGCTGCTATGATTAGCGTTAGCAGATTACAATACTGGGAAGCTTTGAAAATCATTGTATTCTTGTTCCTATCACTGCCTACGCTGCTATTGTAAAACATGAAGACTGTGTATAGTGAATGGAGCCCTTGTTATTGTGCTGTTGCAAATAAAGCATCCATTAGCCCCTCACAATCTGTGTTTCCTGGACTTTTTGTCCGCCTTTACACTTACAATTAAAATATATTTATGTGATATGTGAACAATTCAGCAGGAGGTTCAAGCTGCCATCAATTACTTATAACTAAAATATAAGCTTCGGTGGGGAGTTAGCCTTTAATATAACCAGTTAGGAGTTTAATGTTGAAATCCTGGCAGCAGCCAAAAGCACATTTGAGATACATATAGCGGAACTTTTTATATAACAAAGTATTTATCATTGTTTGTGGCCGGTTTGTCATCCCGGTGCCTTTGCCAGACAGGATAGACAGGCCCTCTCCTGGAGTAGCAACAGCACAGTCCTGGTCAATAACACAACCCTTGCCTGATGATTGTACGATAAAATGGCAGCAACACAACCATGTGTCATCACTCTTCTGTTCACTCTGCTTTCTACATTTTATCACATTTACCATCAGCACATATACAATGGAGGCAGCATGGTACCAAAAGATTCCTCTCCCAATTCAAGTGCCACTGTACATGCTCTTAAGAGGCTTCTATGCCTCTATGGAGGCTTTTATCAATATTTCCTGCTAGGGCTATGGACAAATATGGATAAATGCTTTTTAGTAAAACATGCTATGTTTTATGGGCAATTCTTTAGTGGTACTGCTGTGGTTCCCCATTGTCGGCCAACTGCCCCAAAGCCTGGATTATCAATGAAATTCATAGGAGTGGTGGATTCTTTTTGCATGCATTTGGAGGCAATGACATTTTAAACTTGAGTGGGAATGCTTTCTAGCTACATTAGCAAGCAGTACAAAGCAGCTAAATGTGTTCTGAAGGTAATCAGTTGACCCAAGATTCTTTATGACGTGGAAAGAGAACCACGCTTAAACCACTTAGAGTTTTCAGTGAATTCTCAAAAATTCAATACCTCCTCTTCAATAAGTGGTTAACTGATCGGTCTTCAACTGCCTGCTTGAACACAGCCTTGGATATTATTTAAAATCAATTAGACTTGTGGTTGACCGCATCGTTGTACTATAGCCTAAACCATGTTTCCAACTGTTCCAATTCCACTTTGGAACCATTTTGTCCGTGTGCTTGCACAAGGCTGCGTTGGATCACGTTGTTGTTTTAAAAACCATGCAGTTGCCACCCTTCTCTGGAGGTAGAACTGCACCTTGTTCTCAAATGTCCTCAATCTCACTCAACTGCACAACAAAGCAGTTGTCAAATTCCAGGAGGAAACACTGGGAGCAGCTTATAACATGGATTTCAACTTCAAGTCTTAATGGGGTCTTATTGTCATGATTCTTTGAACACATTGTGGTTTTATAAAGTAAATATGTATAATTTATTGAGCCTAAATAATTATAATTTAATAAAATGGAACTGTAGCTTAGTGGAGACATTATATTTGCACAGTATGGCAGAACCCTCTTTATGTTTGTCGTACTCCAGAGCTGACAGTGCCAATTTCCAGTCCATCTGCTGCTGCCAAATTTTTAGCTTCATCTTCAAAGTTCTGTAACTTTCCTCTTTAGTTATTGGTTGCCCACTGATAAGGTAACTCAAAAAAAGTCCATACACCCAACTCACCCATCTTGCGGATGCCAAAGGTGTAAACTCCACATATGCCACTGGCAACGTACATTAGAAAAGAATTGCATTGCAAAGTTTCTTTTGGCCAAAAAAGACCCATCTTCTAACATTTTTTATTGTAAGGAAAATTTGCATGATATATTATACCTAAATGTACCATTTTGCTTTCCTTAAAAAAATAAGTTAATAAATTTTAATTTATTGTGTAATTTAATGTAAAAGGACTATACAAACAAACGTCAGCCTCTATTTTGTATTTGTGTCCCATTGTTGCTAGTAATCCTGTAGAAAGAAGATATTAGAACAGATGTGATGAGCTCAGTAAAGGTAGCTCAACCTGCGAGGCAATTTGGCAAGCAACAGTGCCACCTCACCCAATCTAATCCATGTCCCATTGTGCTATTTTCTATAAGGATGACCTCATTTCTCTGGCTTTCTTGCAGGATATTTCACTTTATAATTCAGTTCCATACACCACTGTGCTCCTTTTTATATTGCAGTGCATTGGATTGCTGACGCCTTATTGTGTGCAGTACCTAGCTCCTTCCAAAAAACAAAAAAACAAAAAAATCTGACATTCTGCGGTATTATATCTTCACAAAATAAAATATAAAATTCCATTGCATGCTTACCTAGGTGTAAATATTATATTGCAGAAATTAGGTGAATTGTGAGTTTTAATTTTTGTTATGCATTGTTGTTTTGGTACAATTTTTTTCCTTTTATGTTCTTTTTTTTATTTCCAAATGACTGTATAGAAATGTAATATTTTTGACAAATCCTTTTTTGTAATTTTTTAATTCTGTAGAATGCAGTGGGATGCATTTTGCCTATCTGTACCGGATCAGGACTGATGTCTAGTCATAATATATATTTTCTGGTTCCTTGTATGAGTATGCTTAAACAGACTGTGCTTGAAAGGTCATTTTGGCATACTATGTTATAAATGTTTATTGACCCAGCCAATCAACAGGCTTGGAGGCACTGGAAAACTGATTTGGAATACCTTCTGCTCTGTGTCTTCCCTTTCTGCCCTATGAGCAGGTAATTGTGAACGATCTGTACATTCTCTAATAAAATTGGGGATGGGGTGGAAAAGAGGCTCCTTACTTGTACCCCTTTTGGGAGGTGTTTCTCAGGAATTGGCTGCTGAAGTCTAAGGAGGAATCAAGCCAATACTGTCTCCCACCAAAGAGATGTGGTGACTGGTTGAGTGGGTAGTATACACTAGAACTGTCTAAATGTTTTCCTGCCTCTGAATATATTGATTTGGGCACCACTCGAACCTGGATTACCAAAAACGAAAGCTCTGTAAGTGTCCAGCCAACATAAACTGTGTTCAGAGGTATAGAGAAAGACTTTGTCAAATATGAGAGATTCCGAAAGGATTATAGCCTAGTCTGGTGCTTAAAATCATACCTGGTTAAAGCAGAACTAAACTAATTTTTTTATCTTACATACATAGACAACCCAGAGGTGTAGAGCCTCCTGGGATATATACATCATGCATTCCAGGAGGCTTCTGGTCCCCAAGCTTTTTTTTCAATGGGAAAAAGAAAATGCTGATCTCACGCATGCACAGTGAGATTGGTACTCCTTTTTTTCCCATCTAGCGCAGCCTACGTCACCCATTCTCGCACCTGCGCAGTGCAAGATCGAGTGATATAGGCAGAAGGTGGAAGAAGAGTTAAGAAGATGGAGGTCTTGGGATGAAGGAGGATTCCAGGATGACACAGGACCTGATCCAGAAAACCTCTGCGTAGAACGATAGGTGAGTTTTTTTAGTTTACTTCCATTTTAAGGGTAGGCATGGTTTTAGACAAAATATGAAGGCCATTGGAAAATATGAAGTGGTTGCTTCAAACGTACAGCATTGCAGCACCCTGCATCCCTACCATTTTTTCCATTGGATCCCTGGAGAAGGTGGGGACCATGAGAAATTGCCCAGTTTACCTTATTGTAATATTGGCCCTGGTTAGGGAATGTCCTGATTTGCCCCTACCCTTAGTAACGGGTGTTACCCAAGCCTACTGTATAAGTTTCCCCTTACTTTTTAGATTTTAGTAGTAGATAGTTTTCCCCTTACTGTTAGAATTATTGTTCATGCCTACTTTATAAATTCACCCTGTTTCAATCTGCAATAAACTAGTTGTTGTTTTGAGTTCCCTAAAGGTACCGGTATCCATCTTTTTCTGAGCAAAAAAAAAAACAGCCTGGTCTCCTTTTACCATTTAAAAGTGCTAAGAACAAATGCATTGTCTATGTTGTATTGGCTGAAGATTCGTAATTACTATTACTATCTATTTTTGTTTTTAACTGCTCTCTGATCCCTGGTTGGGCAGTTGGACCATCCTATTTGTCCTGTAAACCATATATCCATGTATAAAAAATATTATTCTAATTATCTATCCATCTATCTATCTATCCATCTATCTATCTATCTATATTATAATTACTATATTGTGTGTATCCATGGGATCGGCACAATACTTTTTTATAATATCATAAACTCTTTGAATTGTTTAGTGTAACTGAATTATACAAGTATGCATACAGTAGAAAAGGATGTTTGTACATACACTCAGGGAAAATGTGATCAAGCTCACATCACTAATATAATTTTCTAGCCTAGAATATGCTGAAGTGCTTTTAATTCAGTTAACAGTTTCTTTTTACAGAAGGTGCCACACTGCTGGCATCCTGTTTCAGATGCTTATTGTGGAAACAAGGCTACAATGATCCAGATAAATTAATACAAGCCTTAGTTAAATGACAGACTGCAGATAAATAGGGAGCCATTTACCAAGGGAAGGGGTGGCCGGTACTATCATATATGTGCTTTGGTGGTGATTCCTGGCATGACATGGAAATCTTTTCATTATCTTTCCATTACACCATACCCATTGGCGGCCACGATTCCGAGAAGTGATATTTTTGTTTTAGGTTGAGCTTGGTGAGCTGAATCAAACAATGGTTTCTTATATATTTTGGATTTGGCTATAGTTCCTCACACCTGGAAGTTTTAAAACATTCTTTATGTTTCCGCTCCTACTGTTACATTTTTTTTCTGCAATATAAAATACAATAAAAAGAGACATTGGGCCAAAGCTGGAGAGGATACACTTTCATCAGTAAAGCAGAGTGATCCAGCAAACCTGAAATGGATTTCTTCAAAATGATTTGTATTTGTTAGCAAATGTTTTCAATCCTGGACAAATCTATACTAATGTGGGGAAAAATAAATAGGTTTGCTTTAATGAGACACTGTTAGCTTTACCAGTGTATTTACAATGTGGCCCCTTCAACCCAATTATCCTTACTGTGCCATGGTTACTCTGCTTCTCCTGTCTCCATTGCAGCTGGCATGAATATCCCTAGTGTTCAAAGGGGTTAGACACTGGGGGACTGGTGAAGTCACTCCTCCACCCAAATGATAGTGCTCAGCATAGTGAATGGCAGCTGGACCAAGGCTGGGGAGGACACACTTTTATCATTTAAGCTGGGTGATACAGCAAGCCTGGCATGAATCTGATCCAGGATTGAAAACATTTGTTAACAAGTAGCAAATGACTTTCCAGGTTTGCTGGATTCACCACATTCACTCATGAAAGTGTAACCTCTCCAGTCTTGGACCGCTTAATAAATCAGGCTCAGTGCGTGCACTGAGATACTGTCCTGTTCCAGTAATGAACTACTGGTAGAAAAGTGTATCACAGAGGGTGCTGTGTGCATGGTTGTATGTACTTTTGCCCCTTGCATTCAGTATGTTACATACACCTAACCCCTGCACCCCCTACATTACATACACCTGCCCTTTACCTACATCTGAGCCCTGCCCTATGCAGATTGTGACCCTTGTATTATGTCTTTGTGATGCAGAGCAGAGTAGACTAGGGTTTATGTACCAATGCCACTTTAGGCTTCACCCACTGTCGCACTTTAGTATAATTTGGCTGCAACTGCCATCTTCCAGAGTGCCATAGATCCTCCACGGTCCTAGTAAACCCCCTGCGGGGGCATCCATAGTTTTGCTAGAGGCCTACTGCTTTCTAGGTATGATCCTATTTTTTGCTTGTCAATTTAAATATTCAATAGGAGAAAGATTAAAAATGGTTGGTTTGCGGTTCAAAACAAAATTCATGCTTCAGGAAGACCTCACAAAAATCCTCTAGCGTATTATTTCGGCAAGCAGTATTAGGCTAGGTAGCTTATTTCAGCTGATTCGTAAAACAAAAGGGCTCAGTTGGGACTTTCTCTAGGTTTGTTATCAGACAACAGAAAATGAGATAGAGATAGGCTCACCTTTGGTATTGTGGGTTCTTTTCTGTAATTAAAAACTGAATGCTCACACCAATAAAAACCCAGGCAATAACTAAGGAGCATAATTAGCAGCATGGCAATAAATTCGTATTTATCATTACAGCTGTGACACCTGAATATTTTCCATCATTATAATCATTTGCACGTGAGCAAGTATGACATATTTATTAATGGAATCAATTGGATTTTTAATGAAATGTACTCACATATGATGGGCTAATCATTTCCATCTTAGGTACCGGCGTTATAAAAGAGACGAACCGCCAGATTACAGAGTTTGTCCTTCGTTAGGATGCTGCACGGATGAATCGGGATGGATGGTTTCAATGGCATCATTTTAGTGATCTGCAACAAGCAGTGCTAATGAAAATTAATGTACAGGAAACCTAATCCAGCAGCAAAGTAAACAATCCTATTGCCACATATTGTTTTATGGCAGGCTAAGGGAGAGATTGATTAGGACATTTCTCTCCAAGCAGATACAATGTAATATTTCCATTTCCGAACATGTCAGTCTCGACTTGCTTAACGGTGCAACTTTACGGTTCTTAGACATAGAAGCTCAGCTGTGGTGGAATAGACTGCAGGGAGAGAGCATTCTGACATGTTAGAACAGACTACAGGGGCTTCAGGCTCAGCCTATTAAAGCAAAGCCATCAAGTATTTCCATAGCTTGGTGTTATTCAGTAATTTTTACAATTGAAAATTATGTTTTGAACTCAGTCAAGGTTTTATTGCTCATGTTATTTACATTCACCACTTGTACCCCTTATTAAAAAGGTTTTTGGTATTCTGCATGCCATTTCATAAAGTAGGTCATTGGGTTAATAAATTAGGTTATAAATCCTTAAAAGTTATGTAAATCCAATATTTTTCTTTTATTTCCTCTGAGCTGGTCCATTTAAAGTGGAACTATGAAACTCAGGAAGCAAGCGAGTTTTTATTGCAGAAAGGCAAAGGTGTTGGCCCATCTGCAATACAAAATACTTTTCTGCCTGTTCATTGTCTTCTTTTTTTAAAAAAAACTCTGCGTACATTGGGCTGCCAGGATTGAATGAACTAACGTGCACATGCATGGGAGTTACGTCATCCAGGCCTGGCCAATCATGGTGGCTGAAGACCCAACTCCAGGAAGAAGGTGATTATTACAGCACTGGCATTAGAGGACAGATGAGTTAAAATAAAATAATTAATTGCAATTAAAAAAGCCCATAGAAGAGCTTAGGAGCTAAGTAAAGTTCAGCGTTGGCTGCATTCATTGATCAGCTCAGTGTGCGATCACTGGCATTAGAGGACAGATGAGTTAAAATAAAATAATTAATTGCAATTAAAAAAGCCCATAGAAGAGCCTAGGAGCTAAGTAAAGTTCAGCGTTGGCTGCATTCATTGATCAGCTCAGTGTGCGGTCCCCGGCACTAGAGGTTTATTAACCTCTAGTGCCCCAGGGATCGCAAACAGGAGGATTCCCAGGGAATCCTGTGAATCCCGTGTGAATCCTTCTGTTATAATTTCCTCGATCTTCTGATGATTTTGTGAAGTCAGTTCGCCGAAATTTCGCAGAACCATCGGAAGTTCGAGGAAATTTTCATTTCTCTTCTGGCATTCTCGCTCATCCCTAGTCATCTGTATTCAGAATTTAAGTACCTTTAATCTCCCTTGTTTTGCATTCATTGATATTTTAATGATAACAACAGAATATTGCTTTCAGTGCAGTGCCAAGGCCACTCGTAGTATGCACCATTCATAGCTAGAGCACAAGTGGGAGAACAAGAAAATTAATGGCATTATTACCAGGTATTATTATTAATAAGTGTATATTTTTATTATTATTTTATTATTGTAATAAAAAACATATTTTAATACAGATTAGTTTTGTGAGTGCCACTGTAGTGCAGTTTTTGAAGCTTCTTGGTAGCTCAAGACTTCACGCAATCAGATCCTGAATATTTCTATTCACTGATTTATCCATCACTTATTACCTCCATGGACTGCGGTGACCATGACTCTGACCTCACTAAAACAAATGTTCAGTTTATCACTGCCAGATGTAAGTTAATCGGTGTATAAGGCCAGTAGGTATACAGACATCTACAGTCATGTATACAAAAAATGAAAAAGTGCACTCATAAGTAACCAAGAACAATTTAATGGTCGTGTTTTATTTGTTTACACCACCCTTTTCATTGTACTATAGAAGTTTTGGAAACCAAGGGCATTATTCAGTATCTACTATGAAAAACAATGAGTATATACAAAGTGTAAAAAACAATTAAAATGAATCATCGATGATCCCCTGACCGAGATGACTATATACCTTCCAGGGTTCTACCAGGACTGGTAGAGTAAAGAAGCATGCAATGTTTTATCCTAATAAATTGTGTATACGATTTCTATTGTTTTAAAACTTTGTATTAAATCTAAATGGTTTTGATCATTCACAGAAATTGATACCTTGAACTGGGTTTTCTAATCATAGATACAAAAAAAAGAACACCATCCAACTCGGACAATATAATTTCCTAGAAGCATTTAGAAATGCTATAATTACTTGGTGAGTCACCTGACTTTCTGTAGGCATTAGCCACGGTGGTAGAAAATTGTGAATCTTCGTACTGATGGATGAAGTCCACTGCGGCAGGACTTTGTGTTTAATGTACTTTGCAAATAATACTGTTGAAGTCCAATAGGTAATAATATTAAAACCCTGTTAGGATAAATGTGTTCCATGTAAGTCATTTGGCGAAAATGGACCTGGGAAAAGAAATGTAAGACAATTAATTTCCTCAACCATGTCTAGACTGTGCATTAAGAGACCATGTGGACTTAGTATTTAAAGGAATAGGCTAAATAGCGTGCACAAAGATTGCTGTCTGAGTCTGAATGGTTTCCTATGGTGCTGAGGTTGCATTTTCGTAGAGTAAGTCTGAGTTTTTTCTGCACAAAACACATCTCATCAAGGATGTCCTTTTCTACAGACCACCAATTTTGATAACTTTAGCAGAAATGACAATGAATCCTGAATATTGGAGGATCAACACAGCTTTGAGAGGAAAAGTAGACCTTTACCCTAATATTGACCTAGTATGCCACTTTGCAGTGCACTGAGCTCAAAATGATTTGAATAAAAAGTCGATTTGGAACATGCTGTTAAATCATTTAGTTGCAAAAGTCTAAACTTGATGCCACACTTTTCCTGCGCTACCTACACTTAATTTATACCAGCCATACAAATAATGTTGCGGAATGGGTGAGTTCATAGTTTCGACTAAAAATTATCTTTCAATTATTCAATATTTCCAAAATGCATTTGTATATATGATCTTAATATTAATCAAAGTGTATCATCACTTCTATTGCCAACTTTTTATTTGTTAAGGTAGATTAAAGTTCAGAACCAGCTTGCACTTTTTTTTAAATAAATACCCCCAGCCTTTCAAAGAACAAATCAGAATGAAGACACTGCACACCCTCTTCCTTCTGCATTCTCCTACCTCACTGGTGGCCCAGAAACAACCAACCCATGTGATTCCAAGCTGTCATAAACATATCCCCTGTATACCCCTGAGCTATTATTGTAATACAGATTGGGTTTATAGTTGAGTAGAGCTGTACACACTAGGGATGAGCAAGCAAATTTATTAAATTCGGTCTCGCGGCGAATTGGGCCGTTCTCGCTTACAAAACATGTAGGTGAGAACAGCCTTTGTAAAATCGGCTGGCGAGACCGAATTTTTGGGACCTGCACAGGAACACATAGTACAGAGCAACAACAGCAATCAGAGGAGCAAAGCTAACAGCCCTGTAGTAAAATTTCCTGGATAGAGTTTCTCTATCCAGGAACACAGTGTGAGTCTTGCTGGCTGCTCATGAATGAATGCAGCATGGGAAAAATCCTCTGATTTTTCCCACGGCCACGTTCAATCTGAGAAGAGGAGTATTGCGGCTGCATTTATAAATGGAGCCATGAGAATCCTCCTCTCAGTTAGTGATCCCTGGGCACTACAGGTCAGAATGAAGGCTTGCCCTCATTCTGACCTGTAGTGCCCGGGGATCGTTTACTAACAGGAGGATTCTCATGGCTGTATTTAAAAATGCAGCTGCGATAATTCTCCTATAGTGATTTCCTGGATTTCTGATGGTTTTGCGAAATTTAGAGGTCATTTTCGTGAGAATCCCAGAGGCATTCTCGCCCACACATTATAATATGAAGTTCATTCTATGTAGCAATAGAGACCACCCACAATGAATGGTAGTCGCCCATTCTGTACCTGCACTAGGACACATTAGGGATTAGGATAAGTTTGCTTTATATTTTTTTAAATATGCAGGGAGGTTAAGTGGAAAGGGAGAGTCCTGGGGGCTGAATTTAACTAGATTTGGGCTTTAAACCTGTCTCATTGTAAATACATCAACCAGAGCTCTATTCTTTACCAGGAGGACAGGTGCAAACAGCAGAACCACATAATTTTTTCAGCATTGCTTATTATGCTGAATAATCAAAGTGTCAAATACAAGCCTTGTCTTGAGGAAAGGCATTTTATTGATTAAACATATTTAATGCAGAAATTATGTATGTTAAATACCTCAACAGTTATATTAGCATAATGCTAAAGCAAAACAAGGTGTATGTGGTTCACCACACTGCAGAATCAGATTCATAAACCGCACAAACGTAGACAAGTTACGTACGTGCAACAGTTACTAACAAGCCACCGCTATGGGCTCAGTGCAGTACTTTTTTTAAAGCTGTTTTTTTGACAAAAGAAAAAAATCAGCTATATAAAATTTGTAATACCAGACCATAGGAACTTTTGGGAGTATTGGATCTATGAATCTTGGGTGTCAGATGGGCATATGTGCCCAGCGTTTCAAGGTAGTGAAAAATAACAGTGGGTCAGAAATAAATGCTTCCTGATCTGCCATTAATTACAGTAGTCACTGACAAGAAGCAGATAGGTGAGAAAAAAAAATGGAACTTGCATATACCAACAAAGTAATTTTCTGTCCATAGGAAATACTCCAATGTTCAGCTTCCATATCTGTAGGTCAATATTGTGAATGAAGCAAAAACATCTCATTGCTTGCTATAAACAACAAAAAGTTTTGCCGGATATATTATCCTTTACAAGGAACAGTGCTAGTGAAAGTCCTATAGGGTACTCGTAAAAGATGTAAGCCAAGCAGTCCTTCCAGGAGGCCATTGACATTTTCAGTGTTTCCTTCCTAGTTCATATGATTCATACTCCGGTTTATACACAGAATAACTGATTTAGCATTTAGAGGATCAGTGACACAGAGTGCTGGTAACATCTTATTTTACCGCCTTTCCATCATAAGTAGAATTTTATTTTTTAAAGTAATGTTCAGCAATATCTCTGGTGTTAAAGTTAATGCTTTCCAAAAGCGTAATCAATGTTGGGTGAAGAGTTCATTTGCAAATGCTTGGATTGCCAAATGAATTTGCATGGTCCCTATATACACGTAGTATGAATTTTTCTAAAACAATCAAAACCGAGCCATTGCAATGTACAGAGGTGGAGCTGTGTGATATTGGAGAGGTGAAGAAGTTCAGTGTCATCTGTAACCATATTAAACAGGCAGCATTGTGATATTGTAATAGTGGCAAGATTGTAACATTTTATTTTCCTGGATTGTCAGTGTGACCTAGGGATGGAAGAAGGAGATAACACAGTTTGCAGCAGTCATAATGGATAGTGTTGCTGATGGATTGGGACCCATTTTACAGTATTGGACTTTCTAGAAAAATGGATTATGTCAATGTTGGAGATAACTTAGTTGCTTTTCCCACTATTGCCCATGTCATTGAAGGTACTTAGCTCATTGAGGTTGACCAACTAAAGGAATGTAGGCACCTAAACCACGTGCAGACTGCAGAGCTGCCTTTCTCAACCTTTTTAACCCTGAGGATGCCCTTAACCCCTATAAATCAGTTAATGGGAAAAACGTTGTTTTGTGTTGATTACTTGTAAGAAGAGTGCCCTCCCTCACATACGTTAGTGGTCACAATACTAGATTTAGAGACAGCTAAAAAAGTCCTTGGTTTCATGCATCTGGCTCTGCCAAGTGGTGTTGGCACTGGAACTATCTAGGCACCACCTTTTAGGAAGTTAACCACAGCCCACAGAACCCCTGGCAACTCTTGAAGGAACTGGATCCTGGTTGAGAATCACTGTTTTGGATTTATTTAGCCAGAGATGGATGTTCGAAAAAATCCAGCCTTTGTATGGTCATCCCACATCGTAACTTGGTGATCCATCCTACAGTCTAAATAAACAACCAACAGGAATGGCTGGTGTTGTTTTGTATTTGTGGGAACACAGTGGGGTTCTATTACTAAGGGAATTTAGGCTGTTCGTTTATCAAGGTGAATTGTAACCTTACAAAGGATCATTCACCTAGCTCTGTGAATGTGGTGAATATTCACTTTGACCAGAATACCCACTTGCATACAAGATAATATAATAATAATATAAATATTATTTTTTATATAAAATAATATAGTATAATAATTAAAAAATGCACATGGCTGAATGCTTGAAGATAGCAGAGATCCATCCAATTTACGAAGCTAAATGATGTATGGCTTGCAGTGGGATAATGCACTGTGCTCAGAGAACAGTCTATATATCTTAAGTATAAAATCCCCATTAAAAAGGCTAGAAAACCTAATACTGCTAAAAAAAAACTAGACATTGTGATAAGGATGTGATTTGCTTTAGAAAAACTCCCATATGTCTATAACTTTTTTTAAGTCCATCTTGTCCTTTATACCCCCCCATCTCTTGCAGGAAGAATTGCTGCACAGGCCATAGTGTAGAAATGTGTCTTTTGTGCTGCTAAACACTTACAATAGCAATCATATAAGGCTAATTAAGTAGAGAAGCATGTCAAGACTTTTCAGTGTAGTCCTTAGTGAAATATTTCTTTGAAAGGTTCTTCAAAGTTCTAGATGCAAATAAGCCCAGTAGGAAGAGCGTCAGAGACACAGGTTCTATGTTAATGAACTAGTCAAAAACCTTTGTTACTCAGCAGCCAAATGTGCAGCTAAGAATATAAAGGAGCCATCTGCATGATTTTGTAGCACTCTTTATATTCTGTTTAACAAATATTCTAAATCTTTCTAAAGATTTTTTTTTTAAATGAAAGTTATAATGCAATTAATATCATAAAAATGCAGATTTTATACCAGTGCAGAACTGTCAGGTTTTTACTAGTTCTGTCTTTGAGAATAAATATTCAATATGCTCACCAATGGGGTTACTATTGCTTAAAGTCAATTGGGGTGAATTACTAAGTAATTTATGCTTTTTACTTAACAAGGTGAATTTTTACCTGTCAAGTGATTCATTTAACCTAGTGAATGCGGTGATAGTTCATTTTGCAAAAAATACCAATCACATGCAAGGACAACTAAATAGGCAGAATTTTTCCTTGCGAACAATCTAATGGTTGAAGTCAACAGAGCTTCATAATATTTTTCAAGATAAGTGAGCTATCCCTTGCAAGGATTTAATTCACTATGCTAAGTGAACAGCCTATATTCTATTAGTATCAACCCCAATGTACTTCTCTTCTGTTATTTCCCTTTTTTGTCTGCTAAATTTACCATTTCATAGGTACATGGTTAGGTTTTAAAGGACACAAGTCTATTGAGCTCAACCAGTAAAGAAATAAGCAGATTAGAAAACCTAAATATTTCAAATAGACCCATATATGCACAGTTGAACAAGAAGAAGGCAAAAAAAAACCTTACAAGCATGGGTCAATTTACTCCTACAGGTGAAAACATGCTTTCTGATTACCTAAGGCAATAGGATGTTCAACAGTTTCCGATGTAACTCACACCTGTATTATTATCATTATCAATATTAAACAGTATTTATATAGCACCAACATATTACGCAGTGCTGTATGTTAAATAGGGGTTGCAAACGACAAACAGATACAGACAGTGACACAGCAAAAGGGATCCTGCCCAGAAGAGCTTACAATCTAAGGGACACACCCATTTATTTTATGTGCTTCTAGAAAATCATGCAGATTCTATAAAACTTTCCAAAATTACCTCCTTAAGGAGCCTATTCCATATTTTTGACAGACCTTACAGTGAAGAATCCCTTCCTTATCTGGAGTTCCTTCTTGTCCTTTGTAATGACCTGTAACTAGTTGGGAAGAGAGTTCTCTATATGGACCGTTTATATATTTATACAGGGTGATAATATCCCCCCTTATACGTCTCTTCTCAGTAGATTCAGTTTAGCTAATCTCTCCTCATAGCTGAGCTCCTCCATTCTTTTTATTAGTTTAGTTGCCGTTAAAAGTTTTTTGTTATATATCTATACCCAGCTGGTGCTTTTAGTAATCACCTCCTATATAGCTTCTTTATATTTATTTCAAGTGTGCTTTTAGCTATTTGCCTGGAGTTCAGATTTCGTTTCTAACTGCTGCTGATTCAACACCATAATGATTCAAATGTAACCTGTTTGCTGATCTCTGGGGTCAAAAAATAGAACAGTCATAATATCCAGAGGCTTTACTTGATCCTGGCACATGGGGCAAGTGCCCAGGGTCTTTAGCTGAAAGACCTGGGTCTCCATTGCAGCAAATATTCCCATGAATAAAAGAATGATCCTTTAAACAAACAGTTCTGTCTGAACTTTGTATATAACAATTTTCTTATAATTCCATTTTCACTCCACCAGTAACTGTATTTGTCCTTCATGTGGCATGCTTAAGGTAGTTTATTTAGTGAACTTTGGAATCTGGCATTTAATTAATTGTGAGCTTTTATTATGTTTACCTGTATGTTACATCACATATTTACATTTCACTTAATAGAATGTCCATTAAGTAACAATGAGATCATACATTTTCTGCACAAATCACCACAAGAACGTCTTGTAAATAATTTATTTTTCAATTCTTCATTTCTCTATTACATTTTTGTCCATATTCTTACTTTTATGAAATTACAGTATAAGTAATTAAGACCAATTTGTTTTTCCTGTAAAAAGGGCCGGGGTTCTTATTACTCAATTTATCAAAGCTCCCAAGACTGGAGATGATTGACTATGATGGGTGATTCTGGATGATCCAGGAAACCTAGAATGAATGTCTTCAAATCATTTGCTATTATTTGGAAAATGTTTTCAATCCTGGAGCAAATCTGTTCCAGGTTTGCTGGATTACCCAGGCTCACCTATGATCTGTCTATCTTCTCCAGTCTTAGAGTGCTTGACAAATCAGGCCCAATGACTCGGTAAAACGTTGTTCAGACTGGTGGTGAGGTCAAGGTTACTGCTTCTTCATACCCCCAAACCAAGCCCTTGGGTCATGTCAATACATGGTCACCCATAGAGAATATATGGTTATGACAGTGAGCGGATCAGTACCGCCTGCTGCCATCCACTTTAAATGAGTAAAATGCCGGTTCTTTAAGAAGCAGTGCAGAAGTGTAGATACCTTAGTAAAACTGGTCCTGCTGTTCCCGTCACCAATCTGAACATAGCCTAAGCAGACTCGGCCATAGAAAGGAGCAAAGTGTGCCAATACACGAGCCCCCAGGGTCCTCCTCAGCCAACAGGGCCCTCTACAGGGGCCCCAAATCAGTTCTGCACAGGGGCTCGCTCCTGGCTCCATCTGGCATTGAGCCCAAGAGAGACAGCAACAATAAATATAAAGAAACAGCAAAAAGAATAAAAGAGGGGTAAATAGCTTCAGTTAGATGTTTTTTTATCCTATTTTCATGGTCTAATTATGAACAGTGGCTTTTTTTCAAATATACATGTACGAGAAATCTGCATACAGACCCTCAAGGTGCTCATTTTTCATTTTTCTTTCTCCTAATCCCTTTAACATTACTGGGTGATATTCTGAAGTCCAAAAGGACTGGCAACACTGCTTGGGATTTCAATGCAGAAAAGACAGCAATGTGAGCTTGCTACAGAAAGTTAAAATGTCATTGGATTTTTGGGAGTGATTACATTCCATTATTTTTTGGTATTTGCTTTTTTTTTTCTTCTTCAGATAAGATAAAAAAGTAGGTAAATGTGCACTGCAGAGTAATACAGAACATGTTTTTGTTTTCTCAGCCTAGATGAATGCATTAAGGACTTTTACATGCTTAGGCAAGATCAGATCTATAATACATAATCACAAATGTGCTTTCAGTTATATGGTAATATCACAATATTGAACGCTCCTTTTTTTTAACTAGCATTGGCTTTTTTACAGATACTTATTCTGTGTTGTTTAAAAACATGTTCATTACAAGGATGGAAGTCAATTAAATCATTTATCTCTACTTAATCCAATCCAGCAAGCATCCAGTTAATATATTACATTCTGAACATAATTACTTTTACAGTAAATATATTAGACTAATTATCTATCACAGTCAAATATAATAATGTTAATAAGATTTTAGCTTTATTTTGGGAGTTTCAATAAGATATAATACAATTTGCGGAATTGACTGAATTGACAGCAGTTACCAGTTATGAACAGTTGTGTTCCCTTTAAAATGATTCACTGATCATGGAAACATTCATAATAACATCAATAGGAGATGACAGAAACCTTTTGGAACAAGGATTATCCAGTCTTTGCCCCAGGTTTACCCCTATGGGTGGCAACAACTTTGTTCAATTTTTTTTTTTCTGCGGCAAAGGAAGAACTCTAGCATGGGTGGGTGTATTGGGATGTGCATACTAATAGATCAGTGGCAAAGCTGTTTTTCTATGTGTGGTTTCCACATCATGTAATCCTTCTTACCTTGCTAAATTGTGTTTAGTTTCAGGACTTGACGTGGCATGATCGTTGGCAGATTTTACTTGCCTTGAGATCCCTGTCCAGCATGTCAATGAACCTCATTGTACTCCATCCAACATTTGTTGACTGGTTCATTTCTTAGCCCTAGACTCCTAAACTTTTGTATTCATGTTTCTCTGGTTATCAACTTCTGATTGTGTGTGACCAAAATCTTCTGCCTGTTCTTGATATTGCCTGTGTACAATGCACTAATTCTACCCTTGGTCAGCTGCTACTTGCGGCTAGATACACCCACCAATTTCTTGCTCTGGTTAGGACCTGGCAACTATATTTGGACTCTGCACCTTGGCCCTTTTATACCTCCCCAACTTGCAGATACCAGAGGGGTCCACTATCCGGTTAATCTGTAACACCAAGAATGTCCATTAGAATTGCTTGGAACAGTAACATTTTGATTTAGATCAAATCTGGTCAGATTGGTTGAGAATCTTAGCAAAATTCTGAATTAAAATTGGTATATTTAGCAATCTACTATACTTGGCAATGACCACAGCTGTCATAATCCAAAGGCTGGATTTACTGAGTCCTACTATACTTGTCAATAACATGTATAGTAATGTTGGATCAGAACTCAAGTTGCTGAAATTCTAAGGTCTGTTCCAAGTCAGAATTCACTCCAATTGGCACTATCCAATCACCATCAATGAAAAACATAAAAAGAGGTGACTTTAAAGCAGTAACAGATAACATCGGTTGGTTCGGAGCAAAAGACATAGCTCTGGCTGGGTCCAAGTAAGGCGAAAAAGAAGCAAGCAACAAGATTAAGACAACAGGTTGCAAACATAAACATGTAGGCAATTAGGATTTGCCAACAATAACCAACAGGAACCTTTAACTTTAAGCCCAATTTGCATTTAGCTCCCGGGTCTTCAAATATTTATTTCATATTTTTTAGACCTTCCCAAAAAAATGATTGTCTTTTTGAGAGAAGTAGTGGCAATGAACTTAAGCCTTTTTTTCAACCTAACCTACTATGTAAATATGCAATGTTTGTGTTTACATTGCTTTTTACAAACTACAGCAAAATCTATATTTTTTCAATTTAAAACACAAAATAATAACTTTTTACATTGTCATACCAAAGAAATTCAAGTGGAGAATACCGTGCATTGTAGTATACATTCATGAGATCCTTTCTATGTATGAAATGGCACACTGCATTTGTATTGTGACGGCCAGATGATTCATCACCTGCAAGTGCGGTCCTAGGAGGCTCAAAAGAGCAGAGAAAGGAGTAGTAAACATATATTATAAATGATATAGTATATCATGTAACAAATACGGACACAAATGGTGATTTGGAAGATGTATAAGGCCTGGTTATTCCCCAAGCAGTTGTGCCCCTGTCACAGCACAAGCTTATTACAGAAGACACCGCAAAGCCTCCATACAATGTTATATTTATAGAGTGACCATAATTAAAATGATGGGAGCGAAAGATAGTCAATAACCTAATGTAAACAAACCAAGGTAAGTCAAACTGATGATATGACCGATAAATTAAAATGTCAACGCAATTAGTTGATGAAGAGAATTAGACAGCTGAGATTACATGCAAATCCTGACTTTTCCTATAAAAGTCAAGCTTGACCTTGACACTTTAAATTGATAGATTTATATGATGGGTAATAATTATTTTCATACACAGATTCTGTTAATCAGCAGTATATACAATACCTACTCCCAACAATGTATACATCACCGTCTAGTTAAGACATATAGAAATGGGCACAGGTTGGGTAGAGATGAGCAATGTCAACCACAACAACCCACAGATATTTGTGTTGTCAGTGCATAGTTTGCATCTTGCATTGTGGTAGCGTTTAAAACATGCAATAAAATGTGCATGGACCACTTTTAGCAAACATAATACATGGTAATGCATTACTGTGTGCTTTACCGCAGATGCAAGAATGGCATCACAGCACACCAATGTGCCAACCACGGTGTCCACGCTTCAACAATGAAAAACTCACACTTAAAGTATACATTTAAATGAGCATATTTTCCGTGTTGTTCTGTAATTACTTATTCTTGTTTTGTGATGTTAAAGCTTTTAAAAATCAGCATTTTTTTGGACAAAAGACAAACTCTACAGATCAGAACTTCTTCCAGGGCTGCATCATACACAAGGCAAATGAAGCAGCAGTCTGGGGCTCAATGGGTGTCCGGGGGCCCAGATACAACCCTCACGCTACTGGGAGGATTTACTGTACTGATTGCAATCCTTGCCAAAGTCAGGTGAAGATTTGGGGTTCCAAATCTGGCCTGATGTTGCCATAATCATTTTATGCTTACCACACTTCCCCACTTTTGAGGGTTTTATATTACAGAGAGCACAAGGGGGATTTATGAAGCCATCCATGTGAAACTAGAACAACTATGGGCCTGATTTATTAAAGCTCTCCAAGACTGGAAAGGGTACACTTTTATCAATGAAGCTGAGTGATCCATTAAACCTGAAATGGATCTGGTTCAGGATTGAAAACATTTGCTAACAAATAGCAAATTACTTTTAGGAAATCCATTCTAGGTTGGCTGGAATACCCAGCTCCAATATGGAAAGTGTATCTTCTCCAGCCTTGGAGAGCTTTAATAAATCAGGCCCAATACCCCAACAGGGCTGGAGTCTTCCCCCAAAATAACATGAAATTCAATTTTAACACCTATAACTAGATGATTTGACAAAAATTTCCATCACATTCATGTAAATTTAAGGGATTACTACTGGTTCTAGATTTCTTAGAACCAAGGTATTGAATTGTGTAGTTTACACAGGATGGTTTACAAACTATGACACCTCCCATGTCCTTGGACAATCAATATGAGTCTTGACCAATTCCATGGTGACTAGCCTAGAGCCCGGAGTTCTAAAAAACAACATAAAAGAAACAAAGGATAAGAAGATGTTGTCTCCACCAGAATTGTAAAGAAAAACCTGCTGAATAAGACTGCAAATGGCTAAAAAAAAACTTAGATTACAGTAAAATAAGTGAACTTTGTGACTTTCGTACAGTTTCATTGTATCTTTCATAGCTATAGCAACTCAATGATTGGTTTCACTTGTTGCCTGCAGTTGCTGTTTCTGAATGCTCCTGCTGTGTAATTGTGGCTTTTCTGCCTACATTTTTGTGTGGAGGTATATATGACATTGGAACAACAACAGATGTGCAAGATCTTACAGAAGGGAAACGTATACATGTAGAAAATGAGAAATGACTCTAAGTGCAAAAGATCAAAGACACATGGGGACACAAAACCCAGATCTATAGTTACAGTTGGTGTTGTCATGGCAACCTGGGATAAATGTGCACTCGGTTACCAAAAGCGCACTACCCTTTGTTTACACAGCAATGCTTATTGCCCCACATGGTTATGACCTGGTAAGGGATCCATCGACATTAATCGACCGGTGAAAGCAAAATACTGCAGTCACGTAGTAGAAGTTAAAAAGGTTACTTAGCATTTGTTAGCCTTTTGCTTTTATTTTCCATTTTTTTGCACTTGGTTTGCTGTTTTTACAAGGGCAGCATAATGACTTTGAGATAAACACTTTCAATAATATTTTATTGCCCTGACAGATTGTCCCTGACTTCATGAGTTTTGAATGATACCACAGAAATTATGTGAAAAAAAAAATACCTATTCGGTGTTCAGGGCACCAAACTATTAGTATATAATATAACTGTGGTAGCTCAGATATTTGCAGACTATCACCTGCCGCTTGACCAAAAGCTAACGTCCTTTCTATATTTCTCCAAAGCGTGACACAATATTATTGGGTCAAAAGGGCAATAACAGCTGTTTATACCTAATACCATATCTAAACAATAAATAACCATGGAATAAACAATTATTGTAAATATCAGTAATTTAACAATAATCTTAGATAATATAATCTAACTACTTCAAAAAGGTTGCAAGTCCTCAAAGGCATTAAAGTTCCACTTTTGGATTTGTGATCAGGTAGGGCTTTATAGCAGACAGGGATAGGCGATGTCCCTTCTACATCATTGGTTGCCAGAATATCCAGCAATCTTAGCTTCCCCTGCAGTTGTTGAGAATGATTGAACTCCCATGTGACTGCCCCGGAGTTATGTCATCCCAGTTTGGCCAATAAAGATGGACAAAGTTTGCACCTAGGAACAGAAGAAGGATGAAGATGGCGGTGCCCTGCAACGGAACAGGGACAAGTGAGTATGGTGGGGTTTAGTTCCGCTTTAATAGTATCCACCTCACCGTCTTGGGATTTGCAACAACAATGATATTGTTGGAAGGCTGTCAGTCAACTGCAGACCATCCTGAAGCATTCTCTCTTGGTCATTACAGTTTTGACCTCACCACTTAGGAGACAGCATACTGAAGATGGGTTCCCCACTACTTTCCAAAGATTTTTTTATAGCTTCTGAGTGTAGACTAGTGATGGCCAACTCTGCCCTGGTTTAATACCCCAAAGGTTTATATATTCGAGTTAGGAATTTGGTGAACCCAAATGAAGAGGCAAAATCTGTTTAGGTTTATAAGGCTTGTATCTAAATTCTGACCATTTTAGGGCATATAGGCAGCCCAAAAAAGTCATTAGAAACAAAACGCTGCCATGTGAGAATGTGCCAATGGAAACATGTTTTCTAGTGTCAAACAGGGGAACATTGAACATATATAAAGCCTTTACA
>NC_092866.1:14370528-14394407 GCF_032062135.1 Pyxicephalus adspersus | reverse complement strand
AGATATTGTACACACGATAGATGCGATCGTTTGAACGATACAGGAAGTGACGTGCACCACAGGAAGTGAGCGAACGTTCGTTCATCGCGCATGCTCAGACCATGGACGATCACTGAACGACCGTACAAACGATAGATGGTCAACGATCGTCGTCCAATCCGATCCGCCGGTCCGGTCGTTCATTTCCAACGACTATCCTCGTCCGTCGGCGTCGTTGGTTACTTTTTTTACGAACGATTTTTGGCCAATCGGTCGTTCGTCGTTCGTTCGTCGTTCATTTCCAACGATAAAAATTGGAAGTGTGTACGCAGCTTAACACGCATAAATAAATTCTAATAACAAGTTATTAACAAATACATAAAAGCATGAACATGTACAACAATTGCATTTGTAAATTTAATGTTTCAATGATTTGCTATACAATGGCTTCCTACAAATCTTAAGTCCTAGTTAATTTGTGGTCTCTCTCCTGTTCTTGAAGCGTTTCCCCCGCTTGGCGTCATCAGAACACATATAAAGGACCTTCATATATTTCTATAAACAAACATAAGTAATACATAATATGTACAATCATCATAGCAAGTACCAGAAAAATCCCTACATACAAACATTGTTGTATTTGCAGTCCATATGATGTGATGATTATATATGATATCGGATATTATAATGGCACCCCCTCATGTTGGGGAGATTTACACACACCTCCCATTGTTTCTCTTAAACAGGAAATGAAGAAAAAATTATTATTTTCAGAACACAGACTTATTTTCTAAATGAATCTGTTGAAGGTTTCAATGTATCTCTACTCTTGCCAAAGCAACCAAACCAGGTTTTAGCTAAAATAATACACTTTGAGCTCTGTAAGTGGATGACCACATTCCTTTAATGACATTAAAAACGTTTATCTTTATGTACCATTATTTAAAAGCTCACTTTTTACAACCTTCTAAAGGGCGGTATGGTTCCAGTGCCACACAGGTTAACCACCCGGTACTCATACAATATGAATTGTGTCATCTCGGAGAGATTGGTTAAAATTCATTCTCAGGCAAAATAGTTATTTTGCATTCATATGGAGGAACAGGGCAGGATTAGTGTTTAGCAGTGTAATCTTGCTCAGTTCTGTCTCTTTCAATCAAGAAACCTCAGCTTCTCAACTCAGTCTATTTCAATGTAAAAGAAAAAAAAAAATAGTCCAATTGGAATTATCATCGCTTCTTGAAAGAACTGGAATAGGTTTTTACATAGAAATGAGACCGCGGTGGGGGGATTCTAGCAGGAGGCTCAGAAAAGACGTTTATAGAAATAAAGGGAAATATTAAGGAATAAAAGCTTCTTCGCTGGTGAGATGAAAACTGTGGGTGCCTCCGTCATTACCCCTGGGCCCCCCACTCAGCGTTCGGCGTTGATGACTAATCCACGCTTTAAAAGATATTAATCCCATTCATTTCCATGGAATTGAACTCCACTCCATCACAGAGGAGTGATTTTTCACAGCTGCAAAATGGAAAATAGTAGTTAGTGCTCTAAATATCCACTTGAGGGTTGTCATGCAGGAGAGGGAGCTGGCCAGGAAGAGCGCTTATACCCATGGCTCTTCATTTTTTTAATCAGTTTGCAGAAGCGCTCAGCTAAAACATATATGATCTGCTGACAGTGGATCTAAGTCATGAAATAAAAACACTTGCATCTTTGACAATGCATTCATCTCATCTAAAAAAAAAAGTCATTCAATTGGAAGCCTGGGGTTGGGATATTTCCTAAAACTTGGGTATCATTGGTTAGTTGTGGTCTTATAGTTCTCACCAAGAGCCTATCATTGTTGTTCTTGACTATGTAATGGGTATAAAGCCAGTTAAAGTATAATTAAACCAGCGAACACATAAAAATGTAAAATATTGCAGCTTTCAAATCCCTGTCTTTACTAGATTGTGTTTGCCTTTGTGTGAATGACTGGAAACACTTGGCCACGTTAGTAGCAAGGAGGTCATTCCAATAACTCTGTAATAGCAGCACAGTCTTCCTTTTTAAATTGCAATAGATCTTTCTCTTTTCTGAATTGCTGTAGCTGACCCTCTGATAGCAGTCTGAGGTACCTGTCTGTAAGAGATGAATTTTTTTGTGTGAGGTCCCAGCAGCAGCTTTTGCTTAGCTCTATATCTGGATAATCTCCAGAACAGACGTTTAAGACCACCATGCTTAAGCAGACTTCTTTATTCTGTCATCGTGGAAAACTGCTTTATGTAGACAGTTGAGCCCAGAAAAAAAATAGGTCCAGATCCAACTGTGCCAAGAACAGAGGATAGACCCCTTATGTTTATGAAAAACCCCAGACTTTAATGCCAGTCTCCAAGGTCACCCCCCAACATCTATCAAGGTCACCCCTGGCATAACAGAAGCCCTCAGCCAATGCTTAGGCTGACTATTGGTTAAACAATTACAGCAACAATACTGATAAGATATACACAAGTGAAAGGCTAACTGTGTGGATCCTCATGCTATGGTGGCTTTTTTAGGGTAAATTGATTCCATTACAATTTGTAGATATGGGGACCTAATAGCAGGTTGGATCCCCAAATACTTGGTAATGCATTCAAATATTGTTGTTCAGTGGGAAAGACGATCTTTTAGTGGTCAGTAGATACAATTCCCTTACTAAAACCTTGGATGTGTAGAAAAACAAAAAAAATATTTATGTTATTGGTTACCTACCTAGAAGAAAAAATGTCATATCTGTAACAGGTGTCTGCTTTTGCTATGGTTATCTTCTAAAAACAAGGTTTGCACTGGACACAGGTTAAGAAAGACTGAAGTAGAGAGGAAGGGAGGTGGCCAGATAAAAACACATGAGATGTAGCAGCGGGGTTGCCTATTATGTTGCTGTTGGTCCAGGGCTACCATAAAAATCTTCTAGGCCCTATACTGGGCAAACACCCTGAGCTCCCCCATGTCTAAAAATTCCAGCATTGCAACAGTTAGGCTATTTTATTTACTTTCCCTTCTGTTAGGATGTAACAAGTTGATGACTTTTTATAGTATTTTCAATTGTGGTTTTGCTTTAAAAACTTTTACACAAACACCTAAATTCCAAGTGGAATTTCTAGAAATAAAATAATAGCAGTACGCTCCACCAGAATTGTATTTTCTTGTTTATCCCCTGCAGAAGCCTCCTTTCTTTCCCTTTCATATGCCAGTATGCAGAAACTGTAATACTAATGAATTATTATTACATAATCTTAAAAAAGGCCATGGGACAGAATAGAATGTGATTTTATTGTGTAGAGATAATAATTCCCTTTCATATTTCTCCTAGTTCTTGACTTGTACACAGATTTTAATCATACAGATGCAATTACCGCTGCAGCTCCAAACACAAAAATTTGTAAATAAACTGACATTTCTATTGCATATATTTATTTATATATGTAAACAATTTGCCTACATTACAAGCTGTCTGTTTAAAAATGGGAATCATTTTCATATAGCATGACTAGGCATATTGCTGATAGAATGGGAGCACTGCTGTTCACGTACATTTCATTAGCTCAGCGGAAAAATAGCTCTACAATAAATGAGCTAAGCAAGATAAAGAACTGAAATGTGATGGCCACTGCAGTTGGGTAATGGGAGATCATTTCGAATGTTCCTTCTGGTTCCTGAAAAAAAAAAATGAATCAATGTCAACTTGAAACTGGTATTGTTAAGTTGCCCTTGCTAGTTTAGAAGGTTCAGCTGGGTGCAATACTACTGGGGTCACTCCACTTGTACTCCACTAGTTGCCTAGATTCTATGGTTCTTCAAATGCTAATAACGCCTAATAGGACAAAACAATAAGGTTAAAGCCTAGTAAAGCTAACATTCATCTTTTTCTGTAATAGTGTAATGTTTTTATCCAAGAAGCTTTCTAAGACTTAACAAAAGTCATGGTAAATTGGCAGTTGACCTTGACATATGTTGAGTTTTTTTTTCTACTAGCCCAGCCTTATTTATGACAATGGCAGCTCACCTTGTATAGCATATACCTTTATTATCTAAGGTTTATTTACAGTTTGTTTCTTGTGTTTTACAGCTATGGGTACTATTCCCTACATGATGGGTAAGCATGGGACCATTAGGGCAGATTCAGACCTGTGGAAGGTTTAAGTGTTTCCATGTGGCTCCAGGCTGCTGACGCCTTAGCCAGTCACTTACTTGCCTACACAACAGCAAATTAATGAACATTACTGAAACGCGCACTATCGCCCCTATTTATTTTCTACTGGACTTCCAGGGGTAGGCATTTCATGTAGCATCTCGATTAAGGCGGCAGTTCAGAAGCATGGGGAAATGATAACCACACTGCAACCTCGCCACCAGTCTGAACATATCTTTTTCTTAATAAATTAAAATATTCTTATGCATGTTGGAGACATTCATGAGCTTGTGTGTTTTAGATATGACCTGGGTCCCAACATCCTAGAAAACTCTTTGATATGTGTTTATAGCTGCTGGATACCTGACATATGGCGATCCTAGGGATTTAGGGACATGTAGGATGTTTTTGTAAATGGTTGTGGTCTTTTTTTATGTGGAATGTGTTTCATGTAGATCATTGCATACTACACAAGATTGATTGGAATTTTCCAAAGGACACATCATTTTCTCTTTTCTATATGTTTTACAGGTAAACTTTTCTTTTCAAACATGTCTAATGTGTGTCGGAAACATACCACAACATTTAGGTCACACTTACTAGAATGGTTGTTGATTGTCCATGGGCAAGATTTTACCATTTCTACCCCATTGATCTGATGGCAATTTGTACCTTTACCCTTGTAACTCAAATAATTAATACATGTCGCAGACCTAATGTCACTGATTTTAACTGAATTATGTAACTAAAATAAAAATAACAAACTGTCACACATTCTGTCATGTTCTCGGATAATCAATATCCTCCTTGTTTCTTTCAATAATGTATTAAGGTGACTGAGTTATCTGATTGGCTATAAGTTGTGTGGTATGTTAATGAAACTCATTAGACCTTAGAACGCTACTTAGATAAGTAGTAAAATGTCTTCCACATTACAGAACACATTCAGATAAATGTGACTATAATTTGCTATACCATACCCTAAGAACCAACAAGAACTTTTAGAGGTTAAGTAATGTGTGGTGGTCTCTGTGGGTCAGAGGAAGATATTAAAGCCTTCAGGATTGAATAGATGTTACATTCCCTCTGTGTCTGGGGTTCCTGATGTCCACATAGGAAATGATGATGAGGCCAAACCCCAATTTAAACTACACGATAGGCAGTGATAGGTGCTGGCAAAAATGGCTTACTGGAATTGGCCATTGTTACATTGGCATAAATTCATTAAAAAAATCACTTTGTGAGCTTGGTAACATATTTTCTTTTTTATTAGAACACCCAAACATATGCATAGTCCTCTATTACAAGGATCACTGTTCTAAAACAAAAAATAAGAACAGGACCTACAAGTATTACTGGTGTAAAAAGATTTCAAAAAGGTTAACCAGGTTTAGTGGTGAGTGACATAATAACAAGACACTTACCAAATGGGTGGTATCAGGTTGGCGGAGGAAGAGTCTTCCACAAGACATCTAAAGAACAGAGAGGAGAATAAGAGATTGAGTTGTACCAAATGAGCTTTCCCTGCCTGCCTTCCCTACTTTTAACCTATTGTATAAGTTGTATGCCGTAAAAATCTTGTACAGGATGTAGGATACCTAAAGGTGGTCACCTTGGTCAAGAAAGTTGGTAAAGACTCCATCGTAGGTACGACTTCCCTCTTTGGTCATAGGAATGGCCTACTATTAATGGACTTAAATGTATCAGCAGCTGGTTTGTATATTCATCCCCAAGGCTGTGTGTTACATCTGGGGGCCTAACAATAAACTGGGTTGCTTACTGCAGATATTGTATTTGACATGCAATGAATGGCCAATAAATCCCGCGTTGACATTGGCTTTGGCTTTATTAATAATAAGTTTAGATATAAAAGTGGTGGGATTTGGGGATTTTATTGTTAGCAATTTGGGCTCCACCTGAAATATCCTTCAATAAATTAAGTACAAAATAAAGCTACCTTATAATGAATAATTAAATAAAAAGCCATTTGAAGGGTAATTATTGTCATAGATGCATTTAAACTTACTTAGCCATAACGCCATAATCAGGGACCTGACATTTAATCAGTATTACAATGTTAACTATTCCACCACATGCTGTCTTATTCCATCTTCAACTTTTACCAGTTTTATATAATATAGATTTTATTTGACTAGGCTGTGTCTGGTATTTCATTGAGTCACACTTACCTATGGATTTTAGTTTCTTAGCAACTGCAACATCTGTGTTTTGATGGACTATTACATTACCACAACTGGTTTGTTACTTTATCATCTGTTTAGGTCCTGGTTACTATTAAATTGTCCTTACATGGCACCAGATGCAAGCAATGACTTAACACATTATTATCCTGCTGAACTCATTTTCTCACCTTCTATGTCTAAAAAAATGTCATGTGTTTTAAAGAGTTTTTTTTGTTTAAATGCTTTTATATGTATGCAAATATCAGAGGCTTAATTGATGTAAAGTTATCACCACGTGCTAATGTTCTGAACACCTTGTTTCTACCTATGAGGGCAAAATTATCCATAAAAATAAATTTTTCCACTAAAATATGCATAGTGAAAATGTAGCTTTGCTATATCACAAAGAAAATGCACCTATTGGAAATTGTTGACTTTTTCAATACAATTGAAGAGGCAAACATATATCTATTTAAACAATACATAAATACAAAATACTTGAATAAAATCACAAGGAAAACATGCCTTTTCATGGCATATTAAACACAAATGTCATAATAGTAATGACAAGTGGAAGAAGTAAGTGTCCTAATAGGCTGGTATTGCCCCCCGTTTGTGGAAATAACTTTGGTTTTTGGGTTTTGCCTTCCAATTACTGCCATTGACTGCTTAATGCAAAAATCTTTTAGTTACAAGATATTTGTGGATTTTCTGGCACTTACTGTCAATTTTAAACCCTCCTACGATTCATTAGGTTTCACTTTAGACCTTTTACACGGCCAACTTATAATTACCCTCCATTTTTTTTTTGTTTTGAGCTGTTCTTTAGAGACCAATTCATGCTAACCCTCCAATTCTTCGTTTTGAGCTGTTCTTTAAAGACCAATTCATGATAACCCTCCAATTCTTCGTTTTGAGCTGTTCTTTAGAGACCAATTCATAATAACCCTCCAGTTTTTCGTTTTGAGCTGGTCCTTGGAGACCAATTTATAATAACCCACTAATTCTTCACTTTGAGTTGTTCCTTGGAGACCAACTCATAAAAACCCTCCAGATCTTCATTTTGAGATGTTCCTTTGAGGCCATCTCATAATATCCCTCCATTTCTTCTTTCTGAGCTGTACCTTGGTGGATTGATTAGTGTGCCCTGGACCATTATCATGATACAAGATCAATTTCTGATTCAACTTTAGCTTTCAGACAGCTGACCTCAAACGACGCACATTTTGACATAATACTGAGCTCATAGTTGATCCAATAACTGAAAGCTAGCCGCACCTTAAAGCAGCAAAGCAACCCCAACCTGTAACATTTCTACTCCAATGCTTCACAATTGCTTTTAAGTTATATTCCTGAAATGCTGTCCTTGGTTTGCACCAAACATGTCTACTGTTACTGTGGCCAAAAAATCTTTAATGCATCAGCCTACAACACTGTATATCAGATGGCTTTGTCTTTAGCTATATGTGAAATGGAAAACTGTAGTCCAATGTTCTTTTTGGATAGCCAAGGCTTTTTCCTACAATACTTCATACGCAGGTTAGATTGATGCCACGCTAGTAGATGCAGGAACTTTTATACCTTATGTTAAATAAATTACCTACAAAGAGGCGTATATATTGGGTTTTTGGAGGCATCCCTTAGCATCACATGGTCCTTTCAGGGATATATTACCGGCTATTTGAAATCTACACCTGTTGCATTTGATTTCTAGTAATCTGTTGTTCTTTTAAATCACCTGCCAGACTCATGGGCATCCACAACCTTCTTTATGAGGCTTTGGAGAGCTTTTTTGATATTTCCACGATGATACAATTTACATCAGTAGCAAAGAGAACACCAGAACTGTTCTGTGTTAGACATTTATGGAAACAGATATGCACAAGTATCTGAATTTACATGATTGTGTAATCTCTGAGCCAGCATCCCAGTTAAGAAAGCGGATGCAAAGCCAGGATAATGCCTGAACAAAAATGGCAGTGTATCTCTGGGCAGAAAAACAGATGAAGACAGGATTGTACAGATTACAGTGAACTCTGAGAAATCACACATTTCGTATACACTTAAAAATATTTAACATCCACACACCTAATGTGCAAAAGTTTTGCTTTAAGAAATATATTATTTTGTATTATACATCATTAAAAAATAAATTGCATCATACGTCAATTCATTTTCTTGGTAGCAGGTCCAGCTTCAGTTCACTGCTGTTGCAGGTCAGACCTAAATGCCATTGGCTCAGTAAAATATTTTGGCCCAAACGAAGCCTTTGTGAAGAACAGATGCTTGTAGACATAATGATCAATAACAGTCTCTGAATATGCAATATGTTCATGGCAATTTTCTTACATTGTAATGCCAACCAGGCTCAAAATGACACTGTACTATGCATTCAAATAACATTATGGATTATTATGTATAAAGCTGGTGGAAATTTCTTTAGACTTGTTGGCCTGAGGATGTGGTTACTAGAACTGTAGAACAGGCCTCGGGTATATGGGCCCAGGGATATCGTTGCTTGTTTACTTTCAATAAAAAAAAGGTGATTTTGGAATAGTGGCTATCCTGCTGAAAATTGGCAATTTTTTCAGTTGATGGACACTTTTATAAATTGGGTTTGAATACTTTCCAAACAGAATGCACTGTAAGACTTCACTCACCTTTTCATTTATTGCACCTAGGATATATTTAGCTAATTTAAGTGAAAGATCAATTGAGCATTAGGTTATTAGAAATGCAGGACCCTCTTTAGGTTACTTCATTAGTAAAACAATGAATTCTGTAATGCTTGAGAAAAAAACCTACTGCAAAACCCAAAAGCTGGCATTTTTACCAACTTAAAGGCCATCTTTGGGAAAATATTAGTAGCCTAATATATATTCATTCAGAATTTCATCCAGGCCCCTTGCCAGCTCCATTTTTGGGTTTGGGGGATCATTAATCCAGAACTGGTGCCTCATTGCTGGACATCTAATATAAAGTGTTTGTGTCATGCAGGCAGTGCAGTGAACATTGAAACAGAAAAAAGAAGACCAAGAACTGCAGTTGTCAGTGGTGTTGGGGGGTACACTTGGCCTACCGATCAGTTAACTGTTAAAGGGTATCATTTGAACTCCAAACTAGCTGCATTACTCCATGGCTAACATGGTACAAGCCTCCATTTCTACATACTGCATTGGAAGCAGGAGAGTATCCAGTGAAAATGGAATGTGTCCCCTGCGGAGAAACAGGCAGGAGAAGCAATCTGGGCTATGGGCAGCCATGGTTCATCAATCAGACGCTCAGAGCACTGTCTCAGTTGGCAACCACTGACATAAAAGCTTAGCTATGCACCTCATTTCACTAATTCATACCCTCCGCATATGGGTTACCAGGCAGGACTCAGACCAACCAACCAAGAGCCTAATAACTTTCCTAGTATGGACAAAAAATAATCCCTGTTGCTTTGGTAATTCTACTTTCTACATAAACTTTGCTTTTTGCACTGCTTATTGTATAAACCTGAATATGTCTTTACGGTTTAGCTCAATCTAACAGAATCACTCTGGGGATCCTGAAAAGAGACTCCCAATTCAACTTAAATTGACAGAACCTTGTTTGCAGATAGAAAAATATGCTGACATCCTTTTTATTTATAAAAGATTTAATGGGGTACCCTCTGCTCTACAAACACAGTTGCTCCATTCCCGTGACCAAAATGAATGGTTAGTTACTTTTCTCACAATGGCCCAAGTTTGTATTTTCTATTTAAGGCTCAGTGCTTGGACCTGTGCCCACATAACAATCATTTCCCCTAATTGCTCTTGTTAACGGAACAGTTAGAGAGTGTTTAACCCACGGGCTGCTGATTTTTAATGGCAAGCAAATATGCAAATATATTGTGAATTTATTTGTAGGAACATATGACAGACTTTTAAAAATACAAAGACAATGATTTTTTATGGCAATCTTTAAATGTGTGTAGATAATGGAAGCATTTATGCACTAATTAGGACTTTCTGGTATGTATGTGTTATGAGTAGTCAGACGTTAGTAGGATTCCATTCACATGAAAGAGGCTGCTAATGGAATATTAGGGCATAAACCAGATCTGCGGGAAAAAAACGGTAGCCAAGTTTGTGTGGGGCTCCCATGGTGCTTAGTATCACTCACTATAAGCATGTAGCCAGTGAGGAAATCAATGAACAATGGGCCAAGCATGAGCAGCTGAAAGCACTGTAGTCCAAGCAGAAATGAGAATTTAGGTGATTTTGTTGAGTGATTTTGTAGACAGGACATCATTTAGGCTTTCCACACTAGTAATTGTAAAGGTTATAGATTTACACATATACTTACCAATTAACATTCTCCACTAGTTCATATTTTATTCAATTATGAGCTGGCATGAGAAACTAGAGCTAGTAATGGGGCCACACAACTGAAAGCATTTGAATTTTTGCACTGCCCCAAAAGTGAAAGAGCCAAGACATCCTCAAGCATGTTGTTTAAAGGATTTGTATATTGTTCAAGTTGCCCTCTGAAAAGACCCTCTGTCTAGTTGTATGCAACTGTCAAGCTAAAGAGCCCCACTTCCAAATCCAGTGAAGCTTAGACTATGAGTGTGCTACAGTATAGAGGGTATATACACAGTGATGAATAGAATATAAGAACGGCCCCCAAATAACAGGGTCCAAATGGTTTTACTGAGTTTAAATGAATGTTTAAACATTTATACATATACAGCAGATATACTAAACATTTATTTTGGATGGCTTCCATCATTACCAAACTGTTGGTCTTCACTATGTGGATGCTTTTCTGAAACCCACAGCAATGTACATCTAACCTGAAAGAAACCCAACAAAAATACAAATGGTGGCTACATTTTTGACTCTCCTGCTCTCTATTAGAGAAAATTTTCCTAAAAACCTAAGGGGATACCAAAAACAATGGCAAACCATAGTTCCCAACTTGCCCTCATTTGCAAGGACTGCCAACCTTTTGAAACTCAATCCATCTGTTTCTATTTTCTGATTTGTTTTCTGTCTGATGTACATGCATTTTATAACTACCAAACGTTTACTAATTGCACTAAGCCTTTCCTTCAGCCTCTATATTATGGCATTTGGTACTTTAAAATGTCAGTGGTGTACTGGTAAAGAAAGTTGTATAGGTTTACCAATTGTTTCCCAGTATTCTTTGTGGTCTGCATAACTGGAGGTGTGGTAGGGGAGCATTCTTTCCTACATAATTTGCAGTATAAAATACAGGCGTACAAAAAAGCTATTTTATATTTCAACCACCTTGCAATTATCGGTCTGTTACTCGGCAGGCATAATTGACAAGACGGGAGTCCCAATGTGTGCAATGGGAATCCCCTACATCATTATAGTGGGCATGTGCTGTGCAGAACCTACACAGACCACGCCCACTCTGATTCCAAGAACGTGCTCTGCACGGAGCCCGCACTCACAACGGACTCCGTGCACAGAGAATCCCTCACGTCTTCCTGGTGGGCATGTGCTGTGCAGGACTCGCACAGACCACGCCCACACTAACCTTGAGTATGTGCTGAATGGTCGGCCAACACAAATTTTCACCTCTCCAAACCTGGCCCTCTTTGCAGAAAGTTTGAACACCCCTGGTCTAAGTCCAATTTTTGACTGCAAGGGGGGTTAGGAAGCCAATAACTCACCTGTATTTTTAAGGTAGAAATTGCAGGATATATTGCAGGAATACATCATATCTCCTATTCTATTGTAGAAGACCAAAGTGCTAGATTCTAAGCCACTGTTCTGCTCACAGTGGCTTGGAGGTTTCCCTACCCAGTCTATTCAACACAAGACGAGCATATGCCCAGAATTCTATAATGATGCTTGAATTAACACATCCCAGAGCTAAGTGGTGGGTCTTTCTTGTTCCCTATAGTTCAACTTTAACAGCTGCAGGCCCTTCCTTTCATTTCGGATAAACACTCTTTCAGTAAACATGGCTCTGTAGTAATTATTATGCATTGTAAAAATGGCTTCCCATTATGAGTGACAAGGAGGAGGGGAGATTTAGGGACAGATAAAGAGAATGCGTGTTTATTGAGCCAAGCATAAAGTTTTATGCAATTAAAGTAGCCTACTTTCTTAATGGATCTCATCACCTGCCGAGAAATGAAGCAGCAATTTAGACTTTATTGTCAATACTTAAATAACATCTCTAATGTAAAGCTGTCATAGGTGTCATTCAGTCCGGTCTGACGATCTCATAAAACCATAAGAGCCGGAGAAAGATGATATGTTATTATGTATAACGGGGATCCAGATGCCTGTTAGTGTTTCACCGCCACCGCTTATGGAAAAAGTCTGTCTGCAGTCATCCATATTCATAATTGATCAAGTATATTTGGATTAACAGCGAAAGCCACAGACGTAATGAAATAACAAACTTCTATATTTGTTCTTCGGCAGGAACTGTGGTTCATAATAAATACATTTTTATTACGGATTAGGAAAAGCATTTACAACAGGATAACGATCTGCTTTGTCTCCTTTCTTATTAATATTATGTAGAGTAAAATTACATTCTAGGTATCAAAGAAGTGGGACAATCTGGATGATTTGGAGGGAAAATATAGTTTTGTTTGCCTTTTTTTTAGTGTCTGACTTAATGAAAAAACCTCATCAATGTTTGAAGATTTTTGAAAAAGTAAGTTGAGCAATCATGTTTATTTTGAAGTTACGGTACACGTGGGCAGCCATATTTGCTTATGATTTTTTTTTACTGCAAATCTACAATTCACGGTATGAAATTTTTAGGGCAGAAAACCTGGCACTGAAAATGATGCCCTGCTCCATGTGCCTCTAGGAATAACCCTTCCATTAAAAATATCCTAGCTTTAACCCTAATGCTAGCGCTCCTTAAACATTTCTGTATCCCTTACACTAAGAGTCACTTTTTACATTCTCAGTAACCATAACCAAAAACACCATTGCTAACCCTCCTTGCAGCCCCAACACCAAACCTAATACCATCCTTGAACAGAAATCTAATTCTAACCTTTATTCGAACCCATTAGGTACCCCTATACAGCCATCCTAATTCTAGCCATTGCTAAAGCAAAAACCCTAATTCTAAAGCTCTCCGTAAACCCTAACCTTTCCTTTACCCACACTTTCACACATACCCACACCACCTTCTACCCATCTCCTAGCACTTTCTACCTTTATAAAACAAACCGTAACACTGATTCTTCACCAGGTCTCCAGAATTGGAGTCTAATCTCATGCACTCCTGGGCACATTGATGGCATTGTAGATTTAAAGATAGGAACTGTAGAATGGGTTCAAATTATATGTGAGGCATTAAAGTGTATCAACGCGGCCATATATATTGCAGAGAAATTGTACACGTCAACTGAAGAAAGAACTAAGTATGTACAATTATGAATCAGTTACTCAGACAAACAAGTCACAGTCACGATTCTGACCTGAAGGGTTCGTGATGGATGTAAAGAATGTGTATGGTTGGAATCGTGACTATGAATGTAGTTTGGTTGTATGTGTATTTGTATGGAAAAAGTTTGACCAAATATTAAAGTTTCCCACTTAACTCTAACTGTCACTAAAACTGTCATAAAACTTAATGTAATTGCATCAGACTATTCAAATCAATCAAGTGACCATGTCTCCTAAAAGAACAACCCCTCATCTATTGTAATCCATTTTCAACATTCTCCCCCCACACTTACTCTTCTAAAAATAGCTGGTGCTTCTGCAAATGTTGGAGTATGTGACCTCCCTCCACTTGCTCTCAGTATGGCAGAAGCTCACAAGCCACCATTTACTTTGCAGAGATCATACTGCTGACTTACACCATACAAAATCTGATTGTTCTTATTTTAAGTTTTCAAAATAAACCTTTTTTTTAAATAAATGGATCCCATTGTCTCACTAAGAGAAGGGAAAAGTTCAACAGAATGTTGTAAGCTCTGGACAAGGCAGTAACTCCCAGATCTGACAGGTGAACAAAGCTTTGAAGGAGAATGGAGAAGGTAAATAAAAATGTGTTGATGATTGTTGACCTGAAGATAGAGACTCCTCCTCCCTTATACACAAATTAGATGACCAAAATAAAAAACTCCAAAACTTCTTGCTGGAAGAGAAGAGAAACAATTTATAGCAGGGAATAACATTTTAGGGGTAAGTAGAGGCTCCCCTAGGTCAAAACCTATAAAAACTGATATTTAAAGCTAAATTCTAGGCAAACTATATCGGAGCTGCAGCCAAATAATTTGTATTTCTTTCCATCCACGCCAAAGATTTTTACCTGGTCGAATAGAAGATCTTATTTTTCTTTTCTACAGATAAGAACAGCATTTACAATTCTTGTCCTTCACCCAGCCTGTGAATGCACAGTAAAAGGAAAATCAGCAGACTCGCCAATCATCTGTCAGTCAGCTATCAAAATCATCTGTCAGTCAGCTATCGCCTCCTTTCAGCATGCCGCCTGCTTTTAGCAATTCAGTAATTAGCAATTATTAGTGTAAACTGTTCTGTATAGAGGACTGAAACGTTCCAAGTACTTACCAGCTTGCATTTAAAAAGAAACTTCTCATAGTAATTAATAAATACAGAACTGCATCATTGTGTGTGTTTTATATCTGCCTGGAGTTCACCTATATAAGCGTTATGTAGGAGACGTGTCATAAAATGGACACAGATAACTAAATATATTTATGTCACTTCGGTCCATGCAGGGAATGGCGCACTATACTCCTGCACAGTAATGTAGGTTTAAATATAGCAATGTAAATGTGTACAATGGATTGAAATTATGTGTGAAGCCTTTTAGGAAGAAGAAAAAGATGCAATTGACAATAGAAAGTGCACTAATTATTTACAGTGAAATTTCTCAGACTACACTTTCTGCTGAACGTGTTTCTGCTCATTACAGAACAAAAGTCAATGTTTTTCACCTCTTTAGATGCTCGATTAGTGATGTGTTTTATGTAAATGTATGCCAGTAATGCCAGCTTTTATTTAAAGTTACTTTTTATTGATTTAAATCTGTTCTCACATACTGGCACATATTTCATAACATTCCAGAAAGTCAAAAGCAAATCCACTGTGGACAGATGAAAAGTTGTTGTATGTTCCTATAATGGATTTCTGCTTCATTCATAGATTGATCCAATGCCCCATTAAGTGCCTTCCGGCATCTTACTTATATTCTGGGTTTCATGGTATTGACATCTTAGAAAGGACATGTACTGTAGAACCTGGACTAAAAACAGAAAGATGAGGACATGGGACTAGTTATCCGTGTTGGCTATAAATTAAACCTCTGGTCTTTTCTCTGTTACTGATCTTCAATGCATAATTGTGCATGGGATCCATGTGTGGAGGTGATCGCCTTAGTAGGGGCAAGGCTTTAGTTATCAATGCTAGAAATAGAGTCCCTGAAAGACAGTTGATCTGATGACTGGTCTGGTGGTGATTTATTAGGAACAGCAGGGAGGGTGGACAATGTGCATATGAAAAAACAGGAAGATGCTTGCACAGCATGTCCTCGGGAACTTCTTGTTCTCTAACAAGGAGAACATTGGGAAGCTCATTAGGATCCTTACCAAATCTGTTGAGGTTAGAAATCATAGGCAGCAGTCTGAGATGATGTCATATCACAAATTTACAGGTATGAGGCCATAGAACAAGAATTTTTAGACACAGTCAAATACCAAGTAATGAACTTAGGTGTACCCAAGTAATGAACCCCACATTGGTGGGAATATTATTAATACAGTGATGACATCTTCCATAGCACTTTAGAGAGTCCATAGTCATATCACTGTTTGTCTAAAGATACAAAAAATGAAAGTCAAGCCTGGAGTCAGCGAGCCTAGGGAGATGAGTGGAAGGCATGCATTGTTGGGGGGACACGGAGCAGACAAGAAAGAGTTATTTTTGGCATGGGGGTCAAGTTAGTAGAAGGGGAAGGAAGATGCAAGTTAAGGGAGGGGTTAAAGTTTACATAAGGTGGGGACAGAAAATGAGAGGGTAATAGATGTTGGGACATGAGTAGGAAAAAATTGTTCCCCACCCTCCTGCCCCAATATTTGGAGTTGTTAATTATAGTGGATGGGAATCTGTACAATCTGTTCTCTGAGCGAAAAATGTCCTTTGGGGTGATATTTTTGGGGTACGGAGATTAACCTGAATGTGGAGTCTGCTGAATGGTTGATAAAAAGTGTTCAAAGTGTTTTTGTTTGGGCTGCAAGTAGTGGTGATATTGTTACCGAGCTGTGTGATGAAACGGCTGGGAGCAATTATTATCATGTTGGTGCAGTTCCCAAGTGTTAGTTGGGGGGACCTTGAGGACTAGCAACCAAGAAGAGTTTCTTTTCGGATTATGGTTATTGAGGAGTGTTATGTTTTTGTTATTGATGTTGTTATTTGTTATTTATTGGGTCTTTAAGATTTTGGAATGAAAGGCCAGTGGATCACGTAATTACTAGGTTTGGGTGGTGGGGGTATTTTGGTGGGAAGAGTGGTATCTGGTCAGCGAGACTCTGCCTTGCTACAGTCATGTGCTTGGTAGGAATCTAAAACAAATATTTCCTTGCTGATATTTGAACAAAAAAATGTAATACTGCAAGACTACAGTGCTAACCACCATGCTACCCAGCCACAGAGCCACCGTGTCTTTCCTCACTTACAGCTCAGTGAGTTGTTTAAACCATATGTGCCAAGCAGCTAGTATTATTTTTTTTTAAATGTTGACTTATACCAGAAAACAAATGTACATATCATGCAACAAAGTACTGTAGTGGGCTAACAACACAAAGCATATTTGTCAATTAGTTGGTGTCAGTCTCGTTCATTTTCTTTTACATCGTCCCCCATCTCATTTTGCATATCTTAGGCTAGGATCAAACTAGTGGCTTTACTGCTTAAAAGCACTTGCAAAACCAAAGAAAATTAGGTCATATGGATTTGTTCATTATCCTTTATTTGACCGGTGGTAAGATGGAAGCATAGCTTCTGACTTGTGTGGACACCGCATGTCCAGGGTTGGTTCTCCATAGAGGAACTGGCTTATTGAAAAACCCTTATGCAAGCATAGACAATTAAAATTGGTTTTTATAAATGGTTTTAATTCACAAAAAAAAAAAAGATAAAAAAGGAAACTAGGTTTTTCAAGCCACTTTCAAGCCTTCCAGTGACAGCCTGATCCCTGGCACCTAATGTTTGACAGTGGGTGCTCAGCGGTGGTAAATGCCGTCGTAAAATGCTGCTGATCTGGACATAGCCATGGAGACTACTTTTTCTGTGGTCTAGGATAAGAACTGGGAAATTGAATTACTCTCCTTGCAATACCACACAAAATATGTGCACAGAAGAGTATATACTTATTGAACAAATGTAGGAAAAAAACTTTCCATAATAAATTTACTAGACCAAATGGAAGCAAACAGGAGAAAGTAGTACACATGATCATTAGGGGACAACAGTTTGATGACATTCTATTATTTAAAATACATCTTCAATATGTTCATAGTGCCATCATTGTTCATTTATAGGCCTGTGATTGTAGATCTATATAGGAAAAAGTGTTCAGTGTACTTCTTAATAATCCATCTTTATTATTACCATATCAATCTAAGGCTCTGTATACATTTAATCTTATATTATTGTTACTATGAATATACTACAGGCCAATAGTCTGATTTTCCTGTTCTACTTTCCTTGAAAAGATATTATGAGAGATGTGTTATTGTTTGTCTATCTGGAACATGAAAGGTGACATGAAAGCGACATCTATTCTTTCATATAGTAGCAGTCAGTCATGCTTTGAGCTTCAGCAAATTATGTCACTCCATTATGACTTAAAGAACAGAGAGAGAGAGAGAGAGAGAGAGAGGAGGTGAGATGCATTGTGGGAAGTTCACTGGGAACGACCTATGTGTAATATAAAGGAGCTATGTGAAAGTGGAAGTCATTCTGTAAGATATCTGAAGATAGAAACATAAAAAAGTAATGACAGGTGAAAGAGGGCAAAACCATTTCTTGTTTGTAATTTAAAGGGAAAAGTGATGGATTTGGGGCAGTTTTGCTTTTTTTTCTTTCAATACCATGTTTTTAAACACTTTTTATAAGGAATTCAATATTAACATTTTCATTTGCTAAATATTTACAAATATTCAAGGTGTTCTGGTGACATTGGTACATCAGAGCATTGGTGGATAGGGATGAGCAAGCAAAATTTTAAAATTCAATCTGGCTGCGAATCGGGCCTTTCCCGCTTACCAAACATGTAAGTGAGAACGGCCTGTGTAAATTCGGCCGTCGAGATCGAATTTTTTGGGACCCGCAAGAGCAATCAGGGGAGCGGAGCTGACAGTCGTATGTGTTCCTGCATAGAGATTCTCTATCCGAGAACACAGAGTCCCACAACTGTGCTCATCATGAATGAATGCAGCCATGGGAATCATCCTCTGATGATTCCCACGGCTGAATTTATTGATGGGCACAGCTGTGGGACTCACACTAACAGTCATCAATGCTCTCATTTAACTTCTAGTGCCCAGATATCGCGCACAGGAGAATTCCCACGGCTGCATCGCAGCTGCAGTACTCCTCCTGTGATGATTTCCTTGATCTTCCAATGGGTCCCCGAAATCTGTTCTCTGAAATTTCGTGGACCCATCAAAAGTTCGAGGAAATGTTCTCGCTCATCCTATCGAGGAAATGTTCTCGCTCATCCTATTGGTGGATTACTAAACACAGAGAATAATTGATGCTATTTGCCTGCAGACTTGCAGTATTCAGTTGTGCGTTTAAATTTACACTTTAGCTATTGAGCAATGTTAACGCATTTCAACAGAGCAGCTAAGAATAGATGAGTATAAAAGGTGTCAACATAACACTGCAGAATCTTAGTCATGAGCCAAAGAAAAGCAAAAGGACAATATAGGAGCAGGAGATTAGTCTGGCCCTCTTAGTAGCTGGTGAGTTTGCAAAGCAGGATTGCTAAACTGGCATTGCTCTAAAATAGTTATAGGGAATAAGTCAGTTCATAAAGAAACAGTAGGATTGTCACTTTAATGTAGGCATATCCTAAGCCATGTGAGATATGCAGTTCTGCTGGGAGTTTGCTAATCATCCATGTTGCATCTGCAATCCTCTTAGATATTTCTTTTTATTCCCCTATGTGTTTCATTTGTCATTTGTATCCAAAACCATTACTCCTTCCAGCTCCAGAGCATCTGTAAAACACCATTGGTTTGTTTATATAATAATAATATGTGATCATAATATGGTCCATCTAAAGTGGAGTTTACCCTGTTTCCCCTATAATAAGGCACTATCTTATATTTTTTGAAATGCCAAAATATGCCCTAGGTCTTATTTTCAGGTGGATGTCTTATTTTTCCATGAAGAAGACTACAGTACACATTTATTGTTGAAAATCACTCATGTGCCATTGATTGTCCCCTTCTGATCACTCATGTGCCATTGATTGTCCCCTTCTGATCACTCATGTGCCATTGATTGTCATTGTTAGTAATTCTATATTTAATCATAGGCAGGTTCTGCTTCAACAGTGTCTCTTACAATGGGCCTGAATTATTAAACCCCTCTAGGACTCGAACGTATAGACTATCATGGGTGAAACTAGGTGATCCAGAAAACATAGAATGGATCTGGTGAAGGATTGAAAACATTTGACAACAAATAGCAAAATATTTTTAGGAAACCTATTCCAGGTTTGCTGGATCACCCATGTTCACCCAAGATAGTCTTTCTACTCCAGTATTGGAGAACTTTAATAAATCAGGCCCAGTGTTTTGGTCTGAATACCACTAAACCAGGCCACAGCTGTAATGGACCACCTTTGCCAATCTGAACAATGGCAAATTTTGCTGCATGAACTCTTCCCTACAGGAACACAAATGATGTATTCTGTCTATTGCTTTTTCACCATTATGCTTTGCTATTCCAAGCAAATCCTACAGAAATGTAAAGAAAAGAATAGAATATCATTATTGATCACCACCTTCCCCCAAGTAAAACATGGGGCTTTATGTCTAGAGTATAGAAGCTTGATAGTAATTATTTTTTGGTGCCACCATGCAACAGCATAGACTTAACATGCAATATATCATACCCTGGATGATAAGCAATGTGCGGCACCAAGATTTACATTTACTGCATTAGTTTTAATTGCTTGCTATGGGTACTGCACATTGTATGCTCTCATTGCTCCTTGTAATGTCTTATGGAATAAGCCTTATAGACTTCCTTTTCCTTCTGTTAGTATTAACAGTGAAAGCTTTTGTTTCTAAGGCAATCTGTTTTAATCCAGAAGGGACATTAACACTTTTTCATCCAAATCTTTTCTATGGCTGCAATCATGTGCCTCTGTTCCCATATCATCAAGAAAACGCAGTTCAACAACACCTTGAGAGCCAAAGCTCATATAAACTTGCTTTAATCTATCCCCTGAATGCCAGCAATTACAGAGTGAATGTTGGGGAATGGAGACTGTCATTTTCCCAACCAACAAAAGATCTTGCCGAGCAGTCATAAAACCTCAACTAGCCCATAGAGGAAATATAACTTTCTGAAAAGTCCCTTAGTTAATTTATCTGCCACTTATCTCTGGCAGATGCCCATTCACAATAAAAGAGCTTATTTTTTGCCTGTTTCAAGCAGAAAGCTGTTCTTGTCTGTCATACCGGTCAATCTATTGCTTTGGCTTTGTGGTGAACCCAATTTATTGTGTTTGAAGAAATTTCCCACTACAACAGTAAAACATGTGATCATACTCCTTGTAAGATCTGAACATAACACCTCACCAGCTGTGCTAACCCACAATAACCCGAACCATAAGTAATTGTGATATATATATATATACAGTGATGCAGACCAAGCCCTAGAAAAGGGCAAAGTTTCCAATATTGACCACATTTTTTCCAATCGATTCTTTTTTGATATTATCATTTAGTTATAGGTAAAAACCAGTAGTTGAAAAATCTAATTAATTTCAAAGTCAATTGCCAGCAGAGTAATGGGTGATATTGCTCTTCAGATTTGGTTTAATATTCAACCAGAATATTGGTTATTTAGTCTGGTTCCACAAAAGCCAAATAACAACGATATGATTAAAATTCTGCTGATAAAATGGAAATAGGAGAATTTAGGAGGCAGAAAACTTCTGATTTTTACTGCTGGAGAGTCTGGAGAAACTTTTTATACACATTCTATGTCAGGCAGGGATGGTAGTTTTGGTTTGTATAACTGTTGTATAACAGTCATCCTCATTGCTTTTTGCTGTCACTGGCACTCACTGCGTTGGAATAATTGTAGGTGTATATTCTATTGCAGCAACTGCACATCATATATAGCCCAATAATAATACAATTTTGACAGCTTTAGAACTAAACAGAGGCAAATTATAGCAACACCAGTCAAGGCAATCTGAGATTATTCATCATCCTACATCACAATTGACTTTTCAGTTTCACACTAACTAGCCATTTTACTTGGCACCCCTGTTAGTACCTAGGGTTTGATCCTCTTTTGCCTTTAGAACTATCAATTCTTCATGGCAAAGATGTAACAAAGTACTGGAAACATTCCTCAAGGGTTTTGGTTCATACTGACAAGATAGTATCCACAGTTGCTGCAGATTGGCTGCTCATTGATGATGCGAATCTCTCATTCAACTACAACCCAAGGGTGCTCTATTGGATTGAGATTTGGTGACCGTGGAGGTCATTTGAGTATAGTGAGCTCATTGTTATGTTCATGAAACAAGTTTGAGATGATCAAACATCCGATTGCCTCATGGTTTGAGCTCTGTGACATGGTGGAATCCTGTTGAAAGTAGCTGTCAGAAGATGAAAGATGAAATTTATTTTACATTGTAGGCCTATAATTCTTAGGCATAACTTACCAAAATATGTCCAATATGTAATAGATTTAATAATAAACTTTAAAAAAAAAACAACAAAATCTGTTTAAAAAAATAAACCTGTAATATAGCTTTATAGTGGCATGTATAATGTGTATATATATATATATAAATAATATAAATGTATATATAATATATAAGGATTTCATTGTATTGGACCCAGTACAGCTATTTTGTATTGAATCCAATACAAAATTATTAAAATTTCCCGACGCTCCTCCCTCCCGCAACGACGCATGTACTGACGTCACAGGAAACCCCGGAGAATGTCTCTGCAGTCGCTGGCTGAAGATCGAAGAAAGACGTGTCCTGAAGACCTGCAAAGACCAACAGGAAGCCTGGGGATGCCAATGGAACAAGGTAACTGTTTTTTTAATGTTTTTAGCGACCCCGAGTGTGGCTCGGGATTACTGCTTTTAGCATGTAAAATCCACCCCAAGTCACACTCGGATTTAACACTAGGAGGGTTAAATAATGTTTATTTGATACTAGGGGCTCAAAGTGTACCAAGAAAATATTCCCCACACCATTATACCATCATCATCTTGAACCATTGATACAAAGCAGGATGGATCAATGTTTTCACGTTGATGTCAAATTCTGATCCTACTATCTGAATGTTGTAGCAGAAATCTGAACTCAACAGAACAGTTTACATTTTGCACAACTTTTCCTGGTGAACCTGTGTGAATTGTAGCTTCAGGTGATTGTTATTAGCTGATGGGAGTGACCCAGTGAGGTCTTCCTTTGCTGTAGTCCCTCTGCTTCAAGGTTTGTTGTACATCCAATGATGCACTTCTGTTTCCCGTGGTTGTAATGAGTGAATATTTGTGTTACTTTTGCCAGTCTGGCCATTCTCCCCTAATCTTTTGCATCAACAAGACATTTTTGTAAAGATATTTTCCCTTTTTTAGACTATTCTCCACAAACCCAGTTTCTGAAATTGTCAGACCAGCCCACCTGGGCCAGCGTACTTTGAACTTCAGGAGGTCATCTTGACAATAACTAAATGCTCAAATGCAATAATTATTGTCGTGCATTGGCTGATTAGATTGCATTATCAAATAGTTTAAAAGGTGTATCGAAAAATGTGGCCGGTGAGCGTATATTAACTATAACAACAGTAGTATATAAAGTATGAGGGTGTATGTGACTTCAGTCACTAGCCAAAATTCCTAACTAGTCCAGGGCTGAGATATAGTTTGATTGCTTGCTTTCCTCACTATGGACCAATACAGTGTCTACAAAATGCTTCCGCTGATCTAATCTGTTTATCAGTCTCACAAGCAGGATACCCATTAGGATGTAATAAGAACTCTTCTCCATCCTGAGACTGATGGCCTGGATATCTAGAACTGCTAAACTTCACTCCTATCATATCACTTTCAAACTGGGATTTCACCACGATAACTATAAGTCTGCAGTTCAGCAGGGTAAATGACATTCTTATCTGCAAAAAAGATGATATCTAAGGCTTTTGTTCAAGACTTTCTTTTATTCACTGTTGTATCTTGATGTTGCTGATAAAATGAGACAAAGACCAGACAGAGCCTTTTTTCACCCCAAAGTTAATGGCTTCAAGTATGTAAAAACTTGAAACAAGTCAGCAATGCTCAGCCATT
>NC_092866.1:14358043-14367733 GCF_032062135.1 Pyxicephalus adspersus | reverse complement strand
TGGATAACTTCACCGGACAGGCCATCAAGACTTAATCATGCCTGACAGCAGGAAGAGACTCCATATCTTCTTTCCTTGTGTAAGGAGAACCTTGATAATCTAAAAATGTGGAATATTGGAGGACACTTAGGACTCCAACCTTTGGGATGACATCCAGTGGCATGATGTCTGTCTAGATTGAAGTGTTTAAAGTTGCAGCCTCTTCCTACTACCTTGAAGGTACTTTCTCTTTAATATTCCCCCCAACATCACCTCCCTTAGTATAACTACATTTGTTACTTCCCTCACCTCCTAGATTGTAAGCTCTTCAGGGCAGGGTCATCTCCTCCTCCTGTATTACTGTCTTTATCTGTCTGTCATTTGCATCTCCTATTTATTGTATAGGGCTGTGTAATATTTTCTATGCGCTATATAAATCCCGTTAATAATAATTATAATAATAATTAAAGAGAATAAACTTTCCCTATAAGTAGGCCTGGTTTATTAAAGCTCCCCAAGGCTGGAGAAGATACACCTTCATCAGTGAACCTAGGTGATCCAGCAAACCTGGAATGGATTTCTTCGTAGCAAATGTTTTGAACCCTGGACCAGATCCATTCCAGGTTTGCTGGATCACCCAGGTTTATTAAAGCTCCCCAAGGCTGGAGAAAATACACCTTCATCAGTGAAGCTGGGTGATCCAGCAAACCTGGAATGGATTTCTTCGTAGCAAATGTTTTGAACCCTGGACCAGATCCATTCCAGGTTTGCTGGATCACCCAGCTTCACTGATGAAAGTGTATATTCTCCAGCCTTGGAGAGCTTTAGGAAATCAGGCCCAGTGGGTGTGCGGATTCACAATTTTTATCATCAGGGTGCTGAGGCTCTGCCATATTTCACAGATGCTGCCATTTAGGCTGCGCTGTATACTGATGTGTGGTAATTGTAGTAGCTCATTCATCTGAATAGAAAGTGTCTGCAAAGAGGCTGCAAGAATTTAGCAATGCTGATGTACAACAATTGGTTAAAAAGATGAAAGCAAGGATTACAAAAATCTTTTTAGCAAACTCAATGTCATTCTGCTGAGATTCACATGTGCTTTAATTATAAGTACATATTTTTATTACACATACAAATATGGTTGACCTCTGTCCTATGTATACTCTACATTTTGGATATTACAAAGCACAAACTATTACCAGTATGCTGTTACCTCCAACTGACATTACAAAAATGGACAGTCAACACCCTTCAAAAAGAAAAAAAACTTAAGTGCAGATAATTGCCAAAGTAGGTAATAATTAGAATTTAAAATCAGACCACGAATATCATAGACAGGAAGAATAGAAGCTTTGTGTAAGCTGTTATTTTATTTTGCTGGAGCAGAATCAGGGGAGACAAAATTGCTAAAAGCCGCAGAGCATTCACAGGTGTTAGAGCACTGCCCCCCATCCGGTGGTGGAGAGACCCCGCTGCTTATTGCTATCTAAACATAGGCTTTGCACTCATCCATTAATCTGAATAGTTTCTCTTTGACTTTTTCCCTTGTCTACATTGGGTTTCTTGCAGAGATTCTCAAACACCTAGATGTTAAAAATGAAAAAAAACATGCCCTTCACAAAGGGACATTTTGTTCCCAGCAGAGGCCTAACCTGGTAATTAGGCTCAGTTGCAATAAAGTAAGGTCAGGAAATAAAAGGCAAAAGGAACATACATTTTATATGCAGATTAGGTGCTGCGCTATTTATAAGTGATTAAGAAAATAGTAATAGAATTTCTAAACAGCCACCAAAAATTAAGTTACTAGTTAAGGTGAAACACTTTATTGCTGAGGAATAATTAAAAAGAAAAAGATTTTTTTAATGTTTTTTTAACACATTCTTCTGCAGATACTGAAATAGTTCATAGCAGCGCACTTGTTTTTCAAAATGAGTGCTAAGTTGGAGGCTTTGCTTTTACCCTAAAATTTGAGACCAAAAAGGGCTTTATTGCAGAAATGGACAAGCAACGTACCTTCTGCAATAAAACATACTGACCTACCTGATTGTTGTCTTCAATTGTAAAACTTGCTGAGCTATGCATGCCCTGTCTCCCCTGCACATGCGCATCCCAGCTTCCCCTGCAGCTGTGGGGACTAAAGGAACAAGGAAGAGAAGACGGAAGAAGATGGTGGTGCCCTGCAATGAAACAGGTACAGGTGAGTGTAAACAGGGTTAATTCAGCTTTATTTGTCATGGGCCTTATTAAAATGAAACTAAACCTATAATAAAAAGAATCACCCTTACCTTTACTTCTGCAGATCCCTCCGGAGCTTTCCTCCATTGGCTCCCCTACCATCCTGGAATTCTCCATTGTCCTGGTGTAGAAGCACTGGACACCACTACCTTTTCTTTCTACTTCTGGCTACGTCACTGACTCTTGCACTGCACAGGCCTGGGATCGGCAAATGTAGCCTACTGTAAAGGGGAAAAGAGACTGCTGATCCCACTGTACATGCGTGAGATTTGCTTTTTTTCCCATTGCAGGAAAAAGCCCTTTTTGTGCATGCTAGAGATTGGGTATGTGAAGAAGGAGCAGCCAGAAGCCTCCTGGGATACGTGATGTGGGTATCCCATTCAGTCTTTACCGCTGCAGCAGTAAAGACAGGACTGGAGGGGATTCCTCATTTTTTTTTTTTTAAGTATCTTAAGCAAAGAAAGAAGATAAAAAGGTTGTCTAGCCTTTTATGTAAAGTAAATATTTTGATGATAAATCTGCTTTAAGTTCAGACTTGTCAAAAGGCAACTTCTTCTAGGCCTTTAGATGTTCAAGCCTTTTACAAATGGCGATATTGACGGGTCAATACCCTAATGGCAATGTCAGGGATACTTATGTACTAATAAAAACCAAATAATTTTTTTTAGCTCTGAATAACCCAGAGGAACAACTGCTGACCACCATCAACCAGTGGGAATCCATGTACCTTAACATTGGGTATAATGCTAATGCGAATGCTTCTGGTAAGCATTGGTAAGGTACATAGCAGGATGGGTCCCCTTTAGCCGATGTTTGCCATAAGTTGTTTCTAGTGATGGACAACAATGGCCCCCTAAGTAGAACTGACTTGGGAACCTCCTGTCCTACTGACTAGGGGCCCCTGTGGGAGTACTTGTTTGCTGAGGAGGTTTTTGGGTCATTGTGCAGCAGCACAATTTGCACCTCCCAATGTCTGCCCCTGGTGGTTTCCCATAATGCTCCCCTAAGTAGAGGGAAACATATTCATGTTTAACACAAACATGGGACATTCAGTGGAACCTGGAATGAAGTAAAGAAACTACCAACATATTCAGGCAACAGCGTTCAAGCACAAAAATATAATTTATCATAGCTTACCAGACTTTGGCAACATCTTGTCACATCTTCTGAGCTGTACAGAAATCAAACCTGGGTAGGAAACATATCTCCCTCCAAGGATACAACTGATGTGAGAGTGAAGCCACAAAGTGAAGGAAAGTATGTTATTTTTAGGAAAACCAGATAAAAATAAGTAATAAAGCCTAACAAAGAAAAATAATGCAGCATAATACATTTAAAGACTAGTGAAGTGCAACATTTTTGTTTTAGGATTTGCATTCACTTTATGCTGGCCATCATACAATGCAATCGGATATGACAATAAACCCCTCCCCAACTCTACACTAGCCAATTAAAAGTTAAATGCTACCTGCCCGGATTCTTTAATGACATACTGTGCTAATTCACAATAAAAAGGGACAAAAAACCCAAGTACATTTTACCTGGTAAGTACTAATTAGGCTAACCTGCTGCTGAACAGTGAAAAGAACATGTATTAATTATATCTGTTAGGTGCAGAAGCAGTTGTATGCAATTACAAATATATTTGTATCTCTTTATATAAATATATATATATTTTACAATCAAGGAATTCCAAAAGTATTTGTTATATTAATGCTAGGGGATCAGCATATCAGTCATATAACTATAATTTGGTGAAGGAGTTAAACATGAGAAGGAATATGGAATCCAGCTCTGGCACCTCCAGGTTTCTCCAATTTCCATCTGAGCACCACTAGCGCTAAAAGCTCCTGGTACTAAATATTGGCACTCTTCCTTGATTAGGAGCCTGGCCATGCCCCTGTTGTCCCCACTGAAGTTGTCCATCAATACAATAGTGTAAGTAATGGAAAGGAGGACAAGATTTTGACCAAGGAAAGAGGGTTAATATTCGTATACCAAGGCACCTAGGGTTCCCAGGCACCAGAGGTACTCAACCGAAATGCCAGATTTATGTTTGGACATCTAGAAGTGCTTTGATTGAACTAGTGTTTCTCAACAGTGGTTCATCCAGAGATTGCTACAGGTTCCTTGGGCAAGAAATTTGTGCCTCTCACGTCAATTTCAACACCAATGATCTGTTTGGAGGTTTGGGGGGGGACAATATTTTGATGCATTCTTCCCACTGACCGCCACACTAATTTACCTGGATATTTTATTCACAGCAGGGGTTCCTTAGGACCTGGAAGTTATTTCAAGGGTTCCTCCATGTTAAAAAGGTCAAGAAAATATTGATTAGATGTTTGTTTAGCACTTCAGATTCTCTATAAATTGTACAGTTGCTGAGATGAAGCCATGCCATTGATTGCGTTAGTAGAATCCTTGCTTCAGCTATTCTCTGGTTGAGTTCACGTTGGCCCACAGAGCTGTAAGCTGAATCCTCTCTTTAATTGCTTATGCTTGTAGTCCTATTTTACTGCACACAACCCTCAAGACCCTCGGTCATGCATAGTTGCAGAGGTTATGAGTGGCCCGGGAAGAGCCTTCAGAATGACATAAATCTTATAGTGGATATTTATAGATATTGCTGAACCATTGGTCCACCTGTAATTTTTACAATATATTACAATTTTAACACTTAAAAAAAAAATAGGCAAAGACACAGGCACATGAAACATAAAAGTTTGGAATGTGTGTCAGGTTTTTCAATATCTGGCATCAGTGTATGTGTGTTGTCATTTGGTTGAATTGTCGGGATGTGTATCATTCTCTAGTATTGGTGGTATGCTTATTGTCTGTATCAAGTATCAGCAATGTAGATATTTTCTGTTTTTGGTATTGCCAGGTGGCATAAAATTTCTAAATCATTGATTGGAAGAAATTGGCAGTGGCAGTCTACATATTTCTAAAGGTAAGCGTCTCTAGGCAAATATCACCTTCCTTGCACCTCTAAATAATTTAGCTTGTTGTTGGGTTTTCCTTGCCTTCTGAAGGGAGATGTACTCTAAATCCACCATGATTTCCACCATGATGATCTAAATCCACCATCCATGTCAATAGTGCCACTTGAGGGTCCAAGAGATCGCTCATCCGGAGCTGCTGATGAACCTAAACTGGACCCAAACTGTCCACTCTTGCAAAGTCACCAATGATGACTACCATTTTGTCAAAGACCCCTCGGTTGTAGAGTCATTAGGAAGTGTCTCCATCATGTAGGCAAGGTGGTGACATAAAGGACCAACAGTGAAGGCTTGGGACTGGAGTGACACATAACCAAAGGTTTGGATGAAAAAAAATATTATTTTTCTTAATGCCCGTGGTGAAATAGAGGTGGGAGGAAGGGTTTAAGATTATACCTAAGATCAGCTTTTTTTTTATATTAAACATTGGCTGACTAGTACACATCTCATATACTAACCATGCTTTTACAGAGAACCAATGAATCATTACAGGGAATGCGGAGAGCTTTGCTGCTACTACTTGTGGATGCTGTAAGGCATTCCATAAACTGTCCCAGAGAAACATACTGAGCGTGTAGAGCGCTATGAAAAGCTGAAGTGCATTGATTCGTAGGCCCTTGTAACACAGAGAGGGCAGAGGAAAGAAATATGAGATGGAAGTTAGGGACTATTATGTGAAGAGGACGCCCCGCAAGTCAATACAACCCTTGATTTAGTGCTTATTTCCGTGTTCCTGTAAATGGGAGAAAATAAACCATTAACGGAGATAGGGAGAGAGAAGCACGCGTATAGCAATGCCCTGCTTAGACCTAATGGTTACCTTAGAAAATATTGTTAACTGAAAATGATCTGAGATGATAGAATTTGCTGTCTGGCTAAGCGGCAATGAGCTTTATTTTTGCAACAAAAGCTTTTTTTAAATAAGTAATTCCATCCTATTACGTGGTTTTTAAACAATACATAGATGACAAAGGTAACCTAATTTGTTATTAAAGGGGCAATGAACCCATAATTTGAAATAGAAATATATTTTTTTCCTTCTTCTGTAACCTATTTATTGAATATTGTATGTTATTTGTTAACATTCTCCCTCTGCAAGTTGTCTACTGCTTTCTTGCCCTATCTCTTAATGTGGCCCTGTTGCCTAGTGTTATCTGAAACAGCCCTCTGGGGCATTTCTGGCTACATTTTTTGTTCCTTCCGATATATATCTACTGTCTGTACCATGAGCATTCCACCAGTCTAGACCACAATCCAATGGCAATGCTCCTCTAACTTCCTCCAGATCCACCAGTCTTTTATCAGCCACATGGTCTTCCCAGTCTTCCAAGATAGAGGACCACCATGTATCTTCTTCTTTATCTCCAATGCCTCTGATTAAACTTTAAGACTTGTGATGTGATCAGTCTGTAAAGAAGCCTCACGATTCTTGATGAGGAGGTTATGCCAAAACCTTGAGAAGAGAAAATTATGTTGGTTGAACCTATTTTCCAGAAGTCAGCACTGTCTTACAATATCCAATTCTGCAATAGCAGATTCAGCCACATAGAGGATGGACCTAAAATGGGGGTAATTCATTGTAATACTTTTGTCACTCTTGGGGAAGACAGGGCCACTAGGGGGGCACTAGTGGTGTTATCACTGAGAAGGGCCAAGGCACAGAGTCTATGCGGAAACCAGGTCCTCTCCCAAAGCCTCTAGTGGTGAGGATATTGCACTGTTGGTTACCAGCAGGTTGCAGTCCTCAGGCACTTCAGGGTAGGCAGGAGGATACAAGGTACCAATTCACAGGTCAGAAGATTTTTCAAGGAAGGCCGAGGTCAAGGTGGACTGCAAGTAAAAGAGGTCAGGTCACAAGCCAGGGGTCAAATACCAGGGACCCAGGAAATAGACACCAGTGACGCCGGGGCCACTGCAGACACAGGGAACACAGGAGACACTGGAAGCAACAGGAGGCACAGGTGACACAGGAATATCCACAGACAAAGAAAAACACTGGAACAGCACAAGCGAACAGGCTGGAAACAAAAGACTGGGCAACAAGAGGTTAACACAGGAGAAAACATGAATTAAGTAACAGTTATACAGGAACTAGCTCAGAAGCTAGGGGCTCGGCACTAGTGGAGACACGTAGCACGAATGTTGAGTGCTGTGTCTGAGTTAGCTAAACAGCCAGGGATGATTAAGAGACAATTTCCTGATTGGCCAGTGGGTTGGGCGAAACTGATAAAGCTTGGGAGTGCAGGCACGCCCTCATGTGCTGGAGAGAGGCGCCTGCACTTCAATAAGGAAGAGGTAAGTGTAACAACTTTCACACATTACAATGTCTGTCCCAAGCAAAATGAGCTAAAGTAACAATGGTTGTTCAGTTCCACTTAAAGTAATAATAAGCAAATCTTGCCGGGCTTAGTTTGCAAATGGTTTGCAAATCCTGCTCAAAGATTGTGAACTTTGGTTTACGAAATCTTACAGGGGACTCCCTGCAACGTAATGTACTGCACTCCTTCGTATGGCACTCCCTGCACTGTATTGTACTGCACTCCTATGTATGGCACTCCCTGCCCAGTACTTTACAACACTTCCATGTATGGTGTCATCTGCCCTTTATTGTACTGCACTCCTATGTATGGTGCACCTTGATCTGTATTGTACTGCACTTCTATGTATGTATGATGCTTCCTGCCCTATAATGTTCTATTGGAAAATAATTTAAAAAATTGTGCTTTGCACTGAGGTTTGAACCACATTTTTTGTCAGGTTGGGGATTAAAACCTTTGCTTGGAAGCCCATATATTCTAATTATACAGTGTTTGGAACCACATTTTTGGGGGGATTGAGGTAGGGGGCATCCAAATTTTTGCTGGGGTTCATTGATTTCTAGTTACACCCCTGTATGTATTTTCTCTTCGCTTCTTAGAGTATACCTTTAAAATAAAATCAGTAAACACGTTACCATCTCCCTTTCCCGGATATCTTGTTTTTCTGACACAGTCGTTCTTTAGCATGCTAGATTTCACTGCTGAGTGATGAAATTCAACTCCAAACAAGTGCTAAAAGCATCCTACATTTAAGGATCTTGCAAAGAAAATTTGTTAGCTAAAAGCTTGCGCTTTGACATAAGTAGGGGAAACGAAATGTAACATTGATTTCCCCAGTGTGTGAAAGGTATATCAAATAACAGCAAAATAAAATTGTCAAACTAGAGAATACGTTTCATCAGAATATTTTTGTGTCCTATAAATAAAATGTTCATATCAATTCCATATATACTAGAACATAGACAACACGGCAAAGTATCTGTTTACCAATTACTATTGACTTTATCTCAGGAGTGGAGGGAATGTCATTGGTAATGTATCCCCCTCCCCATATCCCCTGTCACTGCCGGAGTAATAATACTTACATAGGAATCATGTTCTGTATAATGAAGGAAGGAGGGAAGGAAGGAAGGAAGGAAGGAAGGAAGGAAGGAAGGAAGGAAGGAAGGAGAAGAGGGTGAAAGGGAGTGAGCGAGAGAGAGAGAGAGAGAGTAAAGGAAAAAAGGTAAGGCAGGAGAAAGGAAGAAAAAAAGAGAGGAAGGAGGAGAGAAAAGAAGGGAAGGAAGGAAGAATATAGGAAAAGAGAGAGGATGAGAGGCAAGGAAGAGAGAAAGAGGGAGGGGAGGAAGGAAAGAAGGAAGGAAGGAAGGAAGGAAGGAAGGAAGGAAAGAAGGAAGGAAGGAAGGAAGAAAGGAAGGAAGGAGATGAAGAAATTAGAAATGGAGAGGGGGAGAAAGGAAGGAAAAGGGAAAAGGGAAAAGAGGGAAATAAAAAGAGAAGGGGTAAAAGAAGAAAGGTAAGGCAGAGAGAAGGAGTGTGGAAGGAAGAGAGAAGGAGTAAAGGAAGGAAGGTAAGGTGAGAGAAAGGAAGAAATAGGGAGAGAAAGAGAGCGAGAGGAAGGAATAGAAAAAAGAAGGGAAGGAAAGAAGAATAAATTAAAAGGAGAGAAGATGAGAGGAAATGAAGAGTAGGAAGGAAGAGAAGGATACCAGAAAGGGAAGGGAAGAGAAGGAAGGAAGGAAGGAAGGAAGGAAGGAAGGAAAATAAGGAAGGAGAGAGGTTAAGAAGAGGAGGTTGATGAATGGCAGAAAGGGTAGAAGGAAAAAGAAAAGAGGAGAGGAGGGAAGGAAGTAAGGAAAGAAAAAAAATATTAAAAATAAAGATGTTTGTTTCCTAACTTCATTTGGCTGAAATAGCATGCTTGAGAATATTTTTTCCAGTTCTTTGAAAATATTCTGATGAAACCTCTGCTGTTTGATCACAGGAGACAATCGGAGTAATTGTGTCACAACTATTTTAAAATTCTGTTTATAAATCATGGTACATTAGGAGTTACAGAAATACATTTACTACACATTGCTAATAAAGAACAACAAAACTGGAGACTAAACATTATAAAAGCCTTGTTTGTTGAAATAGGAATCTTATTACAGCCTGAA
>NC_092866.1:14293062-14356640 GCF_032062135.1 Pyxicephalus adspersus | reverse complement strand
AGAAGGATTTGGTTGGTGTATTAAGTATCCCACAGGGGATATCAGAATAACAACACAATTAGGATTCTATTGAGCAGAAGTAGTCCCTGCCGGTTTATAAAATGCCTTCTCAATAGAGATTCCATAGAACTCTGCAAATTGTTTAGTTCTACATATGGTTAATGGTTGATTTATTAAAATGTGGTATAAGAAACAAAAGTAAAAGGGAAGCTGTTGCCCATAACAACTACTGAAGCTGATCTCTAGGCATATATCTCAATACAAAATAAATTGTTTTTTTTATTAAATGTTTGTGTTTGCCTTCTTTGAAGCCATTACTTTGGATATCTCTATATAATATAATAAGTGGTGTAATTCTAGCCATACTATATACAGTATATTATTTTTGATCCATCAAAGAAATTCTTCTTTGCTGATCATTTTTGATTTGGGTAGAATGTCTATTAAAACTTACTTGATCAAGGCTTTTCTTTTTGGTTAACAGTTATATTGAATCATGGTAATACAGATTATTGGATAAGTAGATGGTACATGCAATCCATAGTAGGTTACATACCAGTAGAATCCATGTAGTTGATCAATTTATATGTCAATCGTTATATTACGTGATAATTACATTGACAGTTAATTGCATTGTGTATGCCTAGCATAACTGGGTGGTGACTCAGGAAGTCATGGTCATTCGAGAGTGTGTGCCAGAAAGTTACGCCACCCAAAAGAATACTAGGGTTCTCTGTGCTGAGTTTCCAAGTCTGCAGACCTTCTGTAGGTTTAGAGTTACTGGTCTCACTGCTGCATTTTATTTCAATCCACAGTATATTTTATAGCAAGGGGAAGAAACCAAAGCACACATAGGGGGGCGGAAAACCCTAAAACTCCCAGGCAAACAAAATTATGATTGGAGGATCTCAGACAAATAAGAAACCAAGGCATGACTCAACAAGGCTCTGCTTATAATCAAAACATAACTGTCCCTTATACAAAATTGCTGCATGACACAAATTAGGAGTTATTATGATCCAACCCTAAGTGGAGAGAGTTCACAAAACCTGTTTGACTAAACACTAGTGGGGCACTGGATTCCTCTCATACTGAACCCATCTGTGCTAATAGTGTATCACCTCTACGGACCTCCACAGGTCTACTTGGTTTATTAACCAGTTTCCAACCACGGCTCACCTTCCCACTGTGCAGCAACCACTCCACCACACCATGGCTCTAGTTAGGCTGTTTCCAAACCAAAGCCAAGGTTTTACCCAGCCTGGCAGTCGAATTTGAGGTACACTTACAGAAAAAATCACCAAACTAAGTCCAAAGGGTTGCCATTGCCCGTAAAAACCATCACATTTTGGAGATAACAGAAACACCCTTACCTAGGGCTTACAAAGACATTTGGAATAGATGTCTTGAGTAAACAGTATGAATAAAATATGGGCACTTCTAATACTGACTTTTAAAACTTTGCATGCATTAAGAGTTTTGACTCCATAGGCCTCTTTTTTTTTGCCATGTTCCTATTAACTCTCCCAAAAACTAATCAAAAAAATATGTTTGACTGGATCTGTTAGTGGACTACTTAGACCAGACAACCCCTAATATGGCATGGTGTAAGTTTCCTTTAGGTGTCTTCTACTGTACACCGGCCAGTTTCCATTCTGCCATAGCATACCTCTCCCTGTCCCAGCTGCCTCAACAGCTGGAAAACTATTAACCACAATATGATTTATATAGGAACGTCTCAGATTTCTACTTTGGAAAGTTTTCACTCATGGAATTACAGTGAGACAAATTTAATTTTTAAATATAGCACCAGGCTCTCTGCTTAACATAAACCTGCCATAAAATGAGATTATGCCACGTACTGTATACATTCTTCTGAAAGCTTTAACTACTTTTCATTCTCACTTTAAATCCTTATCCGTCTCGGCCTTTTGGCTTCTGCAATGTTTTTAAGTTCTAATGGTTTCAATGATTAGTCTATGCACAAAAGGACCAGAATTATATGAGGTGAATGAAATCGCCTTTAAGTGGACCTAGAATTGGATATATTTTTCCAAAGGAAATGCATGCATACGCAGTAATGTGTAGGTATAAAACTTGTAGGTTTTTATTAACTTTTACAGAGATCACATGACCAAGAATGCTTTTATGGACTTTTTTGCTGTAAAAGGATGGCACTATCATTGTCCAGAATTTACCCAGATTCAGTCTTAACTTGCTGGGCTAAAATTTTGGGCTTGAGAAAACATGGACATGTAAATCCAAGATAAATGTTACTTAAGGCATATTTCTGCTACATATAACTAGTGTAAATGCATAGAAGGATGGACACACTATAAATGTGATATTACCCAAATTAAGTATGGATATAAATCAATGGCACATGGGAGGCATTTGTGATGTGTATAAAGAGCATGACTTCCCACAAGGCCACCAAGTCCATGGCCTAGGATGCCATGGCCAATAGGGGTGGCATTTGAGCATCTGACAATGCCTTCCCTGCTTTTCCCTGCTTGACTTGTCTGGGGATTCTGTACCCACCATAGAGATTCCATCTATTCAGTACTGCCCTATGTACACCTGCGGAGCAACATGAGGAGGTTTGGCAGAAGCTGCACAAGACACCATCCCAAAGCAACCTGATGTGGCCTTTTCACTTACTCTTCACTTTCACTTGCCTTGGGTTTGGGCCACATGAGCCCTGCCCACTGATTTTTGAATCACTATAGCAGATAAGGAGCTGCCAGTTGTCACTTTGAAGGCACCAGTATGGGAGACACTAATGTCATGTGACCAGGAGGTGTACAGAGTTAGCCGGGAAGAGGAGGGCAGCACAAGCTAGCTGACCTGGGGTGGGGGAATATAAATCTGGCCCTGTGTGTATGTATAAGAGACTGTAAAGGGTGTAACATGCAGATATCCATAGCACATCATAGTTAGAATATTTGTGTAAATAATTACACAACACATATTATTGTTAGAGTCGCAGCCATAGGTTCCGCTGTCCATAAGTACGGTGGGGACCACGTGTAGGGTGGTGCATTTAGGTCATATTTGGTTGTGCATCATTTTGCCATTAAACTCAACAGGTTAAAACTAAATGCTAGGAGAGGGAGAGGAGGTCACGTAGCTAATGAAACTATGTTTATGCACAAGAAGCACGCTGATAGGAGAAAGGAGCAGAATTGATAATTAAAATTTTGCCTCTTCTTTACTGCCCAATCAGCAAGTTTGTGAATGGCTAAGTGCCACTTCTGTATTCCTTTTTTTCTGAAAGGGACAAGAGTTGTCCCTTGTGCAATAAACTCTCTTACTTGCCCGACTGCCAACTCATCTGTCAAAATGTATTGAGCTTTGCATACCCGGGCTGGTCGGAATCAGAAGGGAAGGATAAAAAAAAGATAGAGCCTGGAATAGATAGGGGCAAGGTGAGTATACACTGGGTATAGTTCTGCTTTATTATTATTATTATTATAAAATCATTCCAAACTTCAAGACATGCTGCCTGGCAAAGGTTGGGAATGCAGTTCACTACTGTTTATATGAAATGTCTATGTAGATGTTTATTTAAAGTTCAGCATTAAGTATGAGAGCCATATTGCATACAGAAATCTTTCACAATGGCAGCTATGTTGCTATTTGGGGAAAACCTGAACCTCTATGGTATTTAGTGCTCCAGCAGGAAGAGTAGCTAATGATCTTCTTATAGCGCATCACTAGAGGGAAAGGATGAGAACCTCAGCAGGAATAAAACTGGGTAAGTCGGCATCTCTGCAATACTTCCAAGTAAGACACTTATTAAATTGTTTCTTCCTTCCTATGCCCCAGGCAATACGCCTGCAATTCTCCGGGGCTGGAGCCACCCTTTGAGATGACATTATTTACATATACCTAGAGTACAGGAAAAACTACATATGTTTATATATAGTTTTATATTACACAAATAACCTTATCAGGAAAAGAGTATCCCATGCCATCAATTTCCAGGAAAATACCTGGCTTGAGAAATTCAATGGTTGCTACCTAAATATTTTTTTTTATATTTTCCTTTTTTTCGTTATTTCAAAGTTTATTTATTTTAATTATTTCACTCTTTAAATCAGTGGTTGCCAATATTTTTAGTTCTGCGGACCACTAAAACTGCCAGCTTCTGACTGTGAAAACCTCCCCCGGAGTGACATCATTATGGCATAACCCCGTCAACTCTCCCATCGCAGATCTGAGCCTGCAATGGGAGAGTGGGTGGGTTGTGTCCTTCTGCTGACCCCGCTTTGAGGTGTGCTGGCCAGAGCCGCAGACCCCCAAAAATTTCTTGCGGACCACTAGTTGCTTTAAATGACAACTTTTTATTTAACATACAGGTTATTTGTTTAGCATACAGGTAAAGAAAATAATTTAAAAAGCTTAACTCTGTCCTCCAATACTTCTAGAGGGTATGGGCATAGAGTCCATTTTCAAGTGATATAACGTGCTACCAAGGGGAAACTTTTTCCAGCTGTCTCTGTCCCTACTTTGAAGAATTATCTTTTTCTTATTATCCTAGTGACTATTCTCATAAGAGATCAGAAATCTAATATTTTAGTGTTGCCCCTAGAGAAAAATAATACAACTGGGACTGTTATGTCTTTAAGATAGTTGGATAGATTTCCCCAGAGTTACTGGTTGGTCCTCGAAAAATTCCCCAATGGGACATAGACTGCAGAAAGAAAAGAAGAAGACAGTAGAATTAAACATCCCCTGCTCTTTAGTTAACTAAGTAATATGTGCAAATATAATTTTCCAAAAGATGGTCTGGGAAAAGTTCTTGACTTCTGTCACCACTAAGTTACAGTCCCCTTCACTCTATTGGTGATTGAGAAGCAAGTGGATGGACTCATCATCAGCACTGAATGGCACCTTGAGAGTGATGCAAACTCTTTCTTAGGAACCATATTAAACACGGCAGAGTGGTTAAGTCCTATGCAAGAGATAGAATCTGTGATTAATGACACATTTTCCATAAACATCCTTTAGGGTAATTCTGCTTCATGGCTCACAAGAGGCATTCTGCAGTAGCAACAAATAGTCCCCTGATAACCCATTGGCAAAGGTTTGCGAGAAGCCACATGTAGCCAATCAGGTGTGTTGCAGTGCAAGGATTAGGGATTAACATAGAAATTCAGCCCAGTTCAGCCCATTTAAAATCCAGTTTGAATTCCACCATTTTGAGTTGACTTCATCATGTTTAGGTAATTATTCATAATTCTAAAACATTGTCCAATTTTCGCCTTTCCTTTTGCTGCCCAGAGCCTGTAGATTCGTGTCTTGGTTCTACCACAATTTTACTTGAAATTAAGATTTTTTACTTTATAATAGTACTGGATGACATCAGACCTTGCTGTATTTCATAACCTGCAAATTCATGACATTATTCTGCTTAGAAAAGGGAAATATTACTGTGTAATTCTAAGGGTATAGAGGCAAACTTTTCTCTAAAAGTTTTGGTTTTAAGCTAGCCCTAATAAATCATCCATTTATAATTACAGGAAAGGATAGATACAGAGAGGGTTTTTTTTGGCTTGCTATTTAGGTTGAGTTTACTCAGACAAAGAATATATATCAAGGAGTACATACATAAGCTTTTAACAGTATCAAGAGCAATAACAGTTGTAATATGAATGATGACAATTACATTTTTTTTGTTCTCTTATTTTGTGATAAAAAAATAGTATTGCAGTTTCCAAATCTGGTGCGTTTCGCAGATAGGCTTCCTCGGGGGATTGTTTAGAGACACTTAATAAATCGATGATCACTTGATCCTGTTTGAGATAGTGGTGTGTAGAAAACAGGTGTGCTCTCCAAAAGTACTTTTTATTTCTAGTTGAATATCCAGGAAGTATTATGGACATTAAGTTAGGTTTAGTAATTCCCATACATCTTTGAGGAGAGAAGAAAAGATCTGAATAAACTCAATCTAAATCGCAAGCCTAAAAAGCACTTTCTGTATTTATCCTTTAAAGTTAAGTTCCTATTGAATCAAATCTAAACCACAGAACAAGAATTGTAAGAATGTAATAGCTTACCAACCCATAAATATACTGAATTAGATTTAATTTTTAAAAGATACCAGTTGATCCCCAAATTTCTTTACCTTGTATAAACTCCTCCTCCTATCAATTCATATGTAAATGAATTGAATTGAAGAAGATTGATATATATCTGAAGTCAAACCTATGTGACACCCATTGCTTCTTCCACAATGCAATGGTGAAATACGAATAATTACAAATGGGACAAGTCGTGTGATAATCATAGGATTACCAGGTAGAAATTAGGGAAAATAAGCTTGTAAACAAAAGCAGACACTAATTTTAAGGAATAATAAGTTATGTTTCATTATTTTTTGTTTTAGGGCTCAGATATGCTTAATATAAAATCAGGGACAGCCTGGAGTTCTGCTATAAGTACTGAAGAATACACAAAAATAATGGCCCCAGTTTTCACCTTTTACCAATTTCCTAAATATGGTGCAGCATTAAATAGTTATTTACAATTACATTAAGCTAAGCTGACAAAAAAATGCAAAAGAAATGTGTTTCAATGATTTCAATAAGATGAAATGATGATGTCTAAACATGATTTCAATGACCCAATTTTATGCTTCTGCGATTAGAGCAAATACAGTGCAGCTGAATGATATTAACTTGAGGAAACAGATTATGTTTTCTGTACAGGTATTAAATGATTCCGCACCATTTTGGTGCTATCAAGACGCAGATCAAGGGTCGATTTGGGTTATCTCTATTAATTTAGTGAGGAAAACATCAGTTTGTAAGATTTTGAATAAGGGCATTTGCTAAAGGTGTGAAAGCAGAGGTTATATTGATTTCTCTATGAAAGACTGATAAAAATCATTTATTGCTTGAAGCCATGATAAAAAAAAAAGGAAGACGATTAAAATAACAAGCAATATAGAGGGTATCTTTTAGGTCATGTCCCACTGGTACACTGGGCACTTAAAGCAGCTCTGCTTCCATTCATTTTTCATTCGTTCCCATTAGTCTCCCAGTAATATAGAGCTGACTTATGCTAGGCTGATATATATTACAATTATCTCTGCCAAGGTGTTCATTAATTTAGCACTACACTTAATAATATCAAAGAAGATAATAAATAGTCTCTGCTAGAATTTATTTTTTAAGTAAATCAGGGAAATATATAAATATTATAGCTTATATATTAGACAATGTAAAAAACAGGGAGTTTGTGGGAAAGAAATATATTTATTTATATGCCAATTTTATCCAACTTTCACAGTACAATAGAGAAATTCTAAATTTAATCCCGGAGCAAAATTTAACTTACCCTCCTCCTTCCCAAACCAATCCCATATCCAATTCCTACGAAAAATATCTACCAAAATCCAACATCTTCTGAGAATCCCACTTCCCCAATTGTGGACTGTTGACCAGATCAGCTTACCCACCCAAGGCTGCCAGTAGCGGAGGACAAGGGGTATTTCTGTACTTGTCCCGATCAAACAAGCTTGACTTTTGCATTATTTGAACCTTTTAACTTAAGAGAGGGGGACCCAGAAATGTTAACTAGTATGGGGCCCGGAAAATTCTGAAAGCAGCCCTATACCCACCTATTCTGGCCACCTTATGCTGTCACTCCATTTTTCCATTGTGAGAGGTTCTTACTATGGAATATCCAGTAGAGAATGTCCACATCTCATGGAGAGTAGCACAGACACTCAAAGATGGAATCTTCTGATACCTGGATTTTGTGGTAGTTTAATTGTACCCAGAATGATTAAGCCTATAAGACCAAGCACATGCAATGAGTCAATAGGGGCCATGGCCTAAGTTGGCATCAGCACAACACTCTTCATTTATAGTGTACTGAAGAAGACAGACATCATCGTACCAAATAGCAAAGCTCAGGAGAGAGAAGCAGCACAAAGAACCAATAGGCTGATTCAGTCCATGTGTAATTAAATAAAAAGATAATAGATGGACACAGCAGAGTGACAGAAAGAAGAGATCAGTACATAGTAAACTACTTTTTCTTTCACTGATCATTCACAGGCTGGGACCGTACGTGTAACTTATCTGGAGAGTAAAATAAGTTTCCTGTCCAGCTAGAAAGTGCTGTGCAGTGTGGCCCAGTGCAGTATTTTTAGTAATTTTAGTATTTCGTCTGTTTTGCTGGAGTTCAGCTTTAAAATATCTTTAATTCTTACTTTATGAACTCTAATTATACTGTATTTACTGTTGTCATATGTAGATTTCTCATGCAAATTCAAGATGTAGGCGGAACATAATTATAGAGACTGAAAATTTCATTTTCACAATGATTGATATTGCTATATTTGTAATAATCTGATGACAAGGTTGACAATGCTGATTTGAACTGTAAAGGTTAAAGTAAACTTGCCATAAAGGAAATATGGAACTTCCATTTCTGACTTCCTTCTGTATGTGCTAGTTAACTGTCTGTTGTTCTTGCCCCCTGGTGTCAAACTTTCAAAGTCACTGACCTGGAATGAACTCTGATAGTTGGATAGATTCTGAGCCATATATTTTTTCCAGCTCGTGACTCTGAGGACTAAAGATTGAGGGTTAGCATGACAGCCAAGCCAGTGGTATTTTTAGAAGGTCACTGGCTTTTTGGGGCAAAATACGTAGGTAATCTTTGCTGACCTATCATGGTCTGGCTGTAAGTTTAAAGCTGACTTCCAGCTTTCCACTTAGTCTTGCACAGTTGTACAGGCCCCTTTCCTGGAGTGAAATTGCATTGCACCTCACACTTCTCGATCTACAATAGAATCCTTAGCAAGCCAAATACAGTCGGCCATATTTCTTGGTTGAGGCATGTCCAGGGCCCTTTAGTCCTTTTCTCCCTAGCATGACTGCTCCTGGCCATGCTTTTAATAACTGGTCTGAAGTTCTTTAATCATGGAAAGGCAACATCAAGTATGGGTTTTACTTGGTCTACATACAAATGCAGCCTGCCTATGAATCCCCGCTCATCCAGATAGATGTCCATCATTCAAGGCATTTTGATATGTGCAAATTAACCTCAAAAAATGGTTCCTCTGACTTCCAAAAATCATTTTGTTTCATGGGGCCTCTCCAAGAAGCAAAAATTGATTGCAATATGGAGCAGTGCAAGCTGGGGCAACTCACTCTCCATAATGCAATCATCTTCCATTTTTGTGTGTACGGCCCATGGAGTTTCAATGCCAAAATGACAAACATGCGAGTAAAGTGCAACCCATGGAGTTCCAATGCCAAAATAGTGCACAGGGAAGAAGTACGCTCTATGGAGTTTCCATGCCAGAATTATGTTCTATGTGCACAGGAAGGATGTAGAGAATCACTATCACCTACTAGGACACTGATGTCAAGAGAAGGAACAAATGCATACAACACGATACTGCACACCCACTGCAACTTCAGTAATGAAACATTTTTTTAAAACAAGCACACCTGATAATGCTCCACACCAATATTTTTACATTAAGACTAAATAATTAAATTGTCAGGCTAGGTACTCTTTAACCCAACTGGTGGCTTCCAGATTTTGTTCAGCACAACGGATATTGAAAGCCCTTTTAATCTTTTTACACGTGTTATGTAAAAGTGCCATTTTCAGGTCACTGTCTCTGTACGAATATAAATGGAAATATTTTTATAGCATAATTACAAAGCTGATTATAATCATTTTAAATAATTATGATATTCTTTCTTCAATCATAATTAAATGGAAAAGAAAGAAAATATAAACCATAATTTGGTAATGCATTGAAGTGGTTATTTGAGATACAATTAGCAGTGTGTGTTTTTTGTTTGATAAGTTGATGTGAGGTTTTTTTCTTTGTCTATTAAGGATGATCAAACTTTTATAAAATGATCTGGAAGTTTGATTTGCACGACCTGAGCTCAGAATACTCTCTGAAAAAAGCCACCTAATAGTCTGGTCCTTTACTCCCCCTTCTTATATATGTGATATATATCCAACGATAACATTGGTTAATTGGCCCCTAGGCCTTTTATTAGAAAACTTATATAAGTTTAAATTAACAAATAAATAACCACAAGTAACAATAAAACAACATTAAATAACTTTACAATACCAACCATATAAACATAACATAAACAACCTCCTTTAAAACCTTATACCAATTTAAACCTCTGGTTACTGTTCCTCGAAGGCCCACCATTTACCCCCCTTCTTTAGGGTCTGCACCACCATGATATATATGCTCCCAGCCACAACCACCCAGCTCGGGAACGATACCAGCAGTACTCACAGCCTTTTAATCCAAAACCATTTAATCCTTCTGATACCAACATAATTCCAGAGACTCCAACACCATAGATGGTTCTCTCACCCACTGAAACATTACACCAAACCAAATTTCCTTGGTGACCTCACAGCCTTCTTGCACCACAATACAGCCCCCTGTGCCAAAAAACAAGCCGGGAGGGCAGGAAACTTTTCCTCTCCCTATCCTGTTGCTGAATACTCCACCTCTTCTGTTTCCTCCCCGTATAACTCTTCTTTATCCTTCCCACTACCTCCCCTAAGACCACCCCAAACTTATCCCTTTTACTGCCTGCTCCATATCCCCTCCCAGTCATGAAGGCCTTCCACCAGCTCTCTACTATGTTCCCTATTCCAGGCCTTTCTTTCCAATGACAAAAGACTGGAAGAGGCATGAATGAGCGATGTACATACAGAACTGTTCCGCTCCATGGAGAGGGGACGGGGGAGAACAACAGAGCGACACCCCACTGCGCTCCCTCTCCTTCACTTCCATTATGATTCGTGGATCTGGTAGGACGGATCAATGAACGACGAGTGCTATACACACACCAGATTCTCGTTCGATTAGCCCCGAAGCAATTATCGGACGAGAATCATCTGAAGTGTATATGTAGCCTTAGGCCCCCTTCAGACTTGCAGTAAACTGCAGTGTTGTTCTCTATGCTCAACCACACTCCTAACCATTCCCATTCAACTGTATGACATGTGGTTTACTTATGAACAGTAGGGGCATCAGAAACTGGGCATTAGTGAAACTCTGATTTGATGTGCATTTGGGAAAAATGTGTGAAAGTCCAATTTGACATATGAGTGGTACAGTTGTTGAAAAATTAGGTCCTACTGCACCTGCTCTAAAATTTGGTTTGGCACAGGCATGGTAGGGGTGTCAGCAATTCAGATCCTACTGCACATTTGTCAAATTGGAATTTCATATATGTTCAGAAATTGTGTCCTGATGTGTTGAATTGTGCGCAGTAAGGGTGATTGATAATAGGGTTTCACTGCATATGCACCAAACCTGAATTTGACACCTACATAGCAAAAACTATTTATATTATACATGTATTGTATTGAAATTTGATGGATGCATAGTAGGGTTCGCAACACTTTTTCATCCCTTGCTCCTAAGCCAACTGGAAATCATCTTTTGGATTGTATGTGATGATGCTAATGGAGCTAAATGTGGGACAAACAAAAATGCATGGAAAGAAAGACTACACACTTTGCTCAGTGTAGGTGTACTGGAGCCCTCAAAACAATATTCTAGTCCTAAAAAAACAAAAAATCACCCCTGTAAAGGAAACAGTATAATGATTACCTCCCTGGTGGGAGAGGAGTTCTTGCCAGCCTTGGAGCAATTTCAGACCTGCAGCTGACCGGGACTGTACTCATCACACAGCTCAGCTGTGCTACCATCCTCTCCTATTCACCTGAAAGGGAGCAGTTAGGAAACCATTTTGTGCATGCGGTTGCAAGGGGGTTTCTGTGCGGTTGTGAGAAGCAACTTGTAGCTTCAGGCAGTGCAGTTGTTTCCTGGAGGAAGAACTGCACAGCCACCACAAACGCAAGGGCAACTCATGCAAACTGTGGTGCATTTTGCAACTCCTAGCTCAGAGGCAGTTTATTGGTGCCTGAAAGCAGCTAATCGTACATTTTTACCCCGCAAATGTGATAGCACTGTAGTATAAAACCACAGATAACAGCAGGGAACCACAAATCTGTCATACTTTCCTCTGACCAGAGTGGTAATTCTTTTTTTTGAAATGTGTTTTTTTGGGGGGATTTTATTTTGCGAGAATGATGTCGCTTTATCGGGTACCTTTCGAAAATATGTGTTTGTGTGTAACGCAGAAGAGAACGATGGATTGAAGTATGTACTGTATATGTAGCAGGGAGCAGACATCATCAACCTGCATTCAGAACCTGTATAAAGGCTGAGAGATGTCCCCCTCCCTCCTTCTCCATCCGTGTCATTTTCCTAATGAGTGTGTCAGTGAGATGGGAAGCTCATATTATGGACATCTTCCACAAGACATGGCTCTCTGCAATGCAGTGAGATTCAGGAGGTGTCAGGATTTTCCGGACAGCCCTGGTATCGCTGTCTCTAGCGGCCCAGATTGGTCTCATGCCTTCTTCCTTATGCTAATTAGCAGAACGCATGCACTGCTGCTCGGACTGAAATTGAATACCAATGGCAGCTTCATCCAGTCTATCATTTCTGAGCCTCCTTGGAGTGTATTTCTACCAGCTCTCCTCACTGCTTGATGCTTTAGGCTGGGAGAATAAAAAAAAATTCCAATAAAATGGGAGTGAAGCTCTTTTTTCCTCCCTGTCCCCCTGGGATCCTCAGTCTCATTTCAGTTCACTGCAGGGGGCACCCATTGCTAACACACAACATCTGGCCTACAAGACCTTAAGATCAGAGACAACAAGTCTATTATTGTCACTTGTGTGTTATTTTTCCTTTCAAGCAAAATATGATCGCACCTAAATATTGTGCTTTGGCGTGTACACCCTGTCCGTGTCGTGATGGAACGCAGTGCACAAAGAGACTTATTGTAGATTTGGACAGAATAAAGTGATTTGTCGGTGCAGACTGAAGTCTAAAAAATATTGGGTTATTTATTATTATTATTAAACAGGATTTATGTAGCGCCAACATATTACGCAGTGCTGTACATTAAATAGGAATTGCAAATGACAGACTAATACAGACAGTGATACTGGAGGAGAGGACCCTGCCCCGAAGAGCTTACAATCTATTTAAAGTTTTAAAGGGGCTAGAATAGGCTGAGTAGTCAATTTTTGCATGGGAATATATTTGAAAACAAGTACAGTAAAAAGTCAGAGGGGAAAGAAAAAAAAAATAATTTTCATCAGTATATTCTACATAGTATATATTGAAACTTGTTAAAAAGATGTTGGCAAATTGATCCTAAACCACTTCATTGTATATTTTATTATCTGATTGCAGAATAACCATCTTCCTAAAGGGGCAATGACAGCAGATTAATTTTGTTAACATTCGTCTTTGCCCCATTCACAAAAGTGATCCAATTTTTATCAGTAACCCCACAAGGTGAATTTTACTGTATTTAGTGTTTTATTGATACACATAGAAGAACCAAGAGAAACAGTTGCCAATGGGATGGCACGTACAATGCTAGAAACAGGCAGACATTTTAACGCTTTTCCTATTAGTTTTAGGAGTTATTTCCTATGACTCATTTATTTCCTATGAAGAAGAGGATTTTGTTAAAGGCACTATTGAAAGTTTATGTAATATGACCAAAAGTTGTGGACACCTGCCCATCACATCATCATTGTGTGCAAAAGTATGTGGACGCCTGACCAAATTATTGAGATTGGGTGTATCCATTAACAAATACTGTTAATACTACATCAGACAATTGTATCCCCCATCCAACATTTTGGTACCAGCTTGGGGAAGGTTCTTCCCCATGAAGATATGGCTTGATTAGGTTGGTGTGAATGAACTCAAGTGGCCTCCACAGAGCCCTGACCCTAATACCACTGAACATCATTGAGATTCAGGACACCTATGGTGAAGCAGAACTTGTTCAACATCAGTTACCGATATTAAACATTCTGATTTGACTGATTTCACACAAATCCAACAGACATTTCTGAATCTTGTGTAAAGCTTATCCAAGTATGCCACAAATCAGGAGGAGCCAAATCTTAAAGAATGACCATTGCTTTTTATTATTATCTTGCATTTATATAGTGCCAACATATTATGCAGCTCTTTAAAAAGTCCATAGTCCTATGCCTATCACTACCTGTCCCTCAATGTAACTCACAATATATTATCCCTACCATAGTCAAACGTCTTACCCTTACAAAAAGTCTAGAGGCAAATTGGATGGAAAGCCAAAAACCTACCTGCAAGTGTAGTGCTCAGAGGAAACCCACACAAACCCAGGGAGAACATGCAAACTCCATGCAGATAGTGTCCAGGCTGAGATGCGAACCTGCAACCTTGTACTGAAAAGGCAAGAGTGCTGAGCCAACCATGCTGAGCTTTTTAATAGGAAAACCCGACTAGCATTATATTTGTGGAAAGATAGTCGGATGTCCACGTTTAAGCCAAATAGTGTAAATCAGGGATGACCAATCTACGGCCCGCGGGACACATCCGGCCCACAGAGCTGTCAGATCTGGCCCTCTCCTCTCCCGGTTACTGGTAAATTTAAGCCCCCTGAACATAACAAGTTGTCAGATACAGGGTCTCAAGCATAAAAATCCTAACAACAATCGGAGATATTTCACAGGGGGCTGTTTCAAGACCAGGGTCCCCAAATTAAGTTTGCATGTTGGGGACTCCCTGAGGGCCACTCTCATGGCAATTAACATGAGGGTACTGCCATTGTCTGTGGGCTGTGGTGCCATATAAAGTTCACAAAACTTCAAGGCTGCATTCAGGCTGGCAGTAAGGTTGCAGTGTTACCCCTTCCTCATGCCAAGACTGAAGGACTGGCAAGCTGCCTGTTACACATAGCTGGACACTTACATTCTGTGAACCCCCAAAAAAGGGATGTTGGCAACTGTAAACGTGGGAGTCAGTAGGAAATGCCTTTCTCCGCCCCCCCCCCCTAAAAAATGTTATACCTATCATATCATTCTACCCTGTCACGCGTAGCTATCCCCTTACTGGCTATGAATCCCAATTACTCTGCAAGAAAAGGGAAATGTGACTGCAAGTGCAGGACTCTTGTGGCTAACTCCCCCTAACATTACATCACTACGGTGCCATCACAAGATATGAAAAACTATATCTGTATACCGTGCTACCCTGTCACATATAGCTGGCCACTTACCTTCTGTGAACCCCAATATCTCTTTACAGTAAAGAAAGGAAAATGTGGGATAAGTGGGGGACTCCTGTGGCTACCCCCCCCACAACTAAAATTGTATCACTACTACCATACCATGGTGGCCTGTCATATATAAATGTCCACTTATGTTCTTTGAATACCAATTTCTCCTGAGAGGGAAGCTGTAGGTATATTAAAGTGGAGGACTCTTGTGGCTAACTCCCCCTAAAATGTTATTGCTGCAGCGCTATCATATCACAGAAAAACTATAGCTATTATACTGTCCTACCTGGCTTCTGTGAACCCTAATTTCCTAGGAACGGAGAGATGTAGAGCCCTGAAGATGATCCAAGAAGTAGTCATTGCAGAGATTCTTGATTTGTCATTACCTTTTTTTGGTGCATGCATGTTACGGTGACTAGAAACATTTCAATTTAATTTAATAAATTAAAACTATTCTAGTTTTAAAGATACATCTTTAATGTTTTTTGCATTGTGGTCTGCAAGTTTTATCATTTATCATGTAAGCCCCTGCATGAAAATGGTTGGGCACCACTGGTATAAATGAAGAAATGAAAAGGTAATGGAGCCCCTTATCCTCGTTGGATAACAAAACAAAAAAGAAAAAATTGCAAAATGCCATAATTATCTGACATAATGCATCTTGATTTTTATGATTTAGGCAAAAACATAAAAACTAATACATATAAGAACCTTTTGTCATGCATAAAGGGCCCAATAAAGCACGCTTTAAAGTGTAGCAATGCAATGAATTTCTCACCAGGATCACCAACATCTAAAGACTTGTAAGTGGCAATCAATCACATTTTGGTTCTTGGGTTTAAGCAAACTTTAGGATGCATTTATTTTGCATTTGAGTTCTTTCTAAGTTGTTCTTGACTTTTTATGTTCCTTTTGTGTTCCAGAAGATTTGTTTGGGAAGTAAATCAATTCTGAAGCAAGTAAATGTATGCCAACTCTCAGATAACTAATATAATATATTGGGAACACAAAGATTTGTGGCCATAGGAAAGTCACCTTACAAGTGCTCTGGGAATACATAATTTAATTCCACCAATGAAATTCAGCTAATAGCAAAAAGTGTCAAAGTGCAGGTCAACACAAGTCGTTGTCATTAGTCTCCGAAATGTTGGAACTGGTGCATTCCTGACCCTAAATTAGAAGAGACTCCATGACCTAATATATTAGTGCCATGGTTACAAATGGCTATTTTGCAGTGGTACTTTTTTATTTTATTCAGTAATTTCTGAACTGAATATTTTTCCTACAAAAAGTATAGTGAACCATGCAGTGCAATAACGTTAAAGATACATATTGCAGCTATCTCAAGGGATAACGGTTATTAAATGCTAGCAAATCCAAGGTCAGATTCGAAAGTTTTCACTTGAGCTTTTAAATTAATTGTGCCCGAAGGAGTCACCACAGTGCATTTCCTAAGAAGTCTTTCCTGGAGACTAGGGGAAAGGAATTCCACCAGACATCGCAAAAAGAAAGAGATTTCGAAAAGGATGTTTTGGGGTCTGCTTAAAGGGGAAGTCATATCTGCAATGTGGCTAAAATATTTTGCCTTGGTTTTGTGGAAAGGCAACTTAGGCTTGGGGACCATTTGTTAATCTTGTAGGGATGAGAAGGCAAAATTTGCAGAAATCAATTTCAGGACAAAGCAGTTTTTTGGACGTTTTTAATAAATTGTATTTACATTTCGTCCCATAGTACATTTTTACTATATTTCACCTTTATTGTGAGCCATTACAAGGAATGTTCCAGCTATATAAGCCAATGGGCAGCACGGTGGTTCAGAGGTTAGCACTCTAGCCTTTGCAGTGCTGGGTCCCAGGTTTGAATCTTGATCAGGATACTATCTGCATGGAGTTCGTAGGTTCTCTCAGGTTCTGTTTGTGTGGGTTTCCTCTGGGTGCTCCGGTTTCCACCCACATTCCAAAAACATGCAGTAAGGTTAATTGACTTACCCATAAATTGACTGAATAAAGACAAATGACTATGGTAGGGACATTAAATTGTGAGTCTCTTGAGGGACAGCTAGCCCCATGACTATGGACTTGACTTTGCAAAGTGCTGCCTAATATGTCGGCACTGTATAAAAATGTAAGCTTTTATTTTCTCTTGTGAGTTTATTACCTGTGGAGTTCACATCAGAAAGAACCTGGGGAGATTGGAGTTTGGAAATAGGTAGAAACAAGAATATTTGGTTGCAGTGCTGTGCAACATTTGTATTGTATAAAAAGGCCATTATTTCTCCTAACTAGGGATAACTTTCAAATTTGGATCTCCTTGGGTTTTCTATAAACTTTAGGGGTTCACCACTCCACAACCTCTACAAACAAGTCTTAACATTTACAAGCGCCAAACTTGTCATGATAACAACCAACTCCAAGTCAGTTGTCGATCCTTTCCAGACACTTTGTGAATTTATCAAAGGATCCCTCCTCTAACAGCCACCAGTCAATAGAAATGTTGCCCATTATCTACATAAAAAAATCCAAATCTTGGCTGGTTTCCAAATACACAGTGGCAGTGCTCCCATTGGTTGGTGGTTTGGGCTACTACTACCCCTAAAAACCATGAGCCAATTGGGATATCCCCCTCAATTTACTTTATAAGATCCCACTATAACCCATTCCAAGGTTACATACATGCCAGTATTAGAGAAAAATTTCAGGACTTTTGTGATCTGCACGTAGCCAAGACCACTTATCATGATATTTAACCTGTACTCTGTTAAACCTTGATAATTAAGGTTTTTACATTTCAATAGGGACCCTAAAAACAATTTAAATTGGTCCAAATCTGTAATATTTCCTTGGTTTAGACTAAATGAATTATAAAATGGTTGGTGTTGTTCTTTAAACCCTCTTTGGAAGATACCTCCGCTCCTTGAACTTGAAACATTTGTTGCTGAATAACCTTACATGCAATTATTTTATATTGGGCGGGTACGTGTGAAGATTACAGTGACATTCCGGCACAAGCCAGAGTATGGTGTCATTATATAAGTGATTATCAGCAGCTGAGACATCCAGCTGATTAGCTCTAGTGTATTTCTGAATAGAAGAGAAGATCCCTGATAAAACAACATCTGTAAGTGAAAAGCTAGGTGGTTACTGTCACACCTCTAACTGAATTCCGATGCTGAAGTGTCTATTGATCTCCTGAAGGATATCTCTTTAAGTAAACAAATCCAATAAGATTACAGTGACAGCCCATCTGTGTTCATTAGCAGTAAATGCTATGATTTTATTTTGGCTCGATAATCGGTCATGGAGTTTTCATAGGCTTAGCTTATCAAGTCATCAGAGAACCAATTAACAGGGGTATTCTGACTTAAAATGTAGCTAAACCCAAAAACAAAATCTAACATTTTTTGTACTAGTCCTCAGATGTACGGATTGAAGTATTCTCTTTTTCTTTACAGTTGTTCCTTTATTTATACCAGATAGTAGTGCCAGGAATGGTGACAAAGCAACAATGTAGAATATTCATGAAGAAGCATGAGCAAGAGCGTAGACTTGGTTCAAATTAGAACAACAATACCCATTACCCGGAAAAAACAGGTAGGGTTCCTTAATTTAGAGTGAACCATCCATAAGAACCCATAAACAAGAGGCATACTGCCACTATATACATTAGCAATGGGGTTTCTTTGGCCAGACATAGCAGGATTGCATGAAGAATGTGCCTATGATAATGCATTTGTAGCCCCAGATCTGGAACATAATTTCCATGCTTTCTTGGTTTTGTTTTGGTTGGAACCCTCTAATGATTTTTAGTTGACAGTCCACACTTCTATTGAATGAGTTGATAGAATTCGAAACCACTAACTGCTGGTTCTTAAGCTAATGTAGCTGATTCCCAGCACTGGCACAGAATTCCCATGCTTTCTTGATTTGATTTTCTTTTGGTTGAAACCCTTAACAAATTTGTTGATCTAAGATATATAAATAGACAATCCACACTTCCAATGCACAAGTCGATCGAATTCAATACCACTAACTAAAGTTGAACTGTGAATTACTAGCTTAGGATATAATGAGTTATGGACTGTCATCCAAGTATACTTCAGTTTCTGTGATTATCAGATTTTTATGAACTTTCATTGTATGATTCTAATCATTTCCATAGATCCACATTCTTATACTCAAATGACTAAGCTGGCTACAGCCTGGCACACCTTTAGTGACAAAATGACTTTCAATCCTACAAGGTAATGGTAATGAGGGAGGTGAAGCATCATTATATGGTTTACAAGCCACATGCTAAAAAGAAACTTGGAAGATCTTTTTAGATCTATTTTTCATCAGCAGACAGACACACAAATGAAAATGAGAGGTTTTGCAGGAACAATAGGATTAATTAAGGAACATCTATCTCAGGCAGAAAATAAGGACAGAAATATGGAAAACAACCACATTGGAGATAACTGTGTTATCAAGACACTGCAAAGATAAGAACATTGAAATGAGAAATCAAAAACAATAAAAATCCAATGTTGTTGCATTATCAAAAAGATAAAACCAGAAAAAACAACTGATACACTTTAACTGCTTCAACTGGGTCCTAAATATTATAAATGGGCAGGCAATTCCTTCTCAGTCCTACTCTGTAGAAAAGGTCAGGAGGGACTGGAGTTCCTGACATTCCTAAGTACTATGTATTCATCTTTTCCACATGTCCGGAAGCACTTAAACTCTTTCACCAAGTGGAAGGTAATTCAAAAATGATGTCTGGCTTCATTTCCCTATGTTCCCTACTGTGGACTACTACGCCCAGGTCTACTTAAACTTTTCATATATATATTGCATAGCATTGGAGATCTAAATCTCCTCCCTTGAGAGATCCATTCGTCTCCAGTTTATCAGTAGTTCCAAGACTAAAAGACCCCATTGCTAACATCTATGATACTACCAATTTTTTTAGGAAATATGGCAGCTGGGATTATTGGATCGCCAATATACTGGACTGTCCAATGTGTGACTGAGCTACTAATATTGGCTTGTGATAGAATTGGGTAGACTATCTGTCACGTTTTTATTGATGTCTGTGTTCCCAGTTGAAGAAATTACATTGTGCATTTTGTCCCGAAAACGAAATGGGGAAATTCAGGCCTTTAGAGTATTTACAAAAACAGTAGGCTAAGACTACTAAGACTAAGAGGCAAGTCTGAAGCTATGCACAGACACTGGATAAATGTTGTTGAAAAAAAATGATTCTCAACAAAAGATCATTCTCAATTAATTATATTAAAGTCCACATTTCTATACAAATGGCAATGATTCACTTTTTCCCAGACCAAAAGAAACTGCTGTTTTGACTGCAGAAGACATTATGTATATCTATTCTGACTAGCAATATTTTAGTATTTCTTTGTTGATACAGGTAGTCCCGGAGTTAAGGACACCCGACATATGGACAACTCCTAGATACGAACGGGACTTTCCTGCTCGCTTCTGTGCAGGATAAAGGCTCTATAGGGGGGAGGGGAGGTTTGCATGACTTGCAGGGGAAATCTTTTGCTAAACACAGCTGAGGTTGTGGGTGCTCTTAAGAGCTGATCTGTAACATCTTGTAACTCTTTAATGACCAAGACAAACTCTGCAGTTGTTTCTATTTGAATATCAAAGCACAGATTGCTCCAGAAGTTAATGAATGTCTAGGCTTTTTTTTGCTTTGTGATTACCTCACAGTGAGGATTTTATACAGTTACTGACACCACACTGCCTAATATTATGTTGAGACAAACATCTGTCCTAATTGCATTTAATAAAATAATGTACATGTTCCAACTTACATAATACAATTCAACTTAAGAACAAACCTACAATCCCTATACCATATTATAACCTGAAGACTACCTGCATACATTTTAGAATTTTTGACATTTTTAATATTTCTTTAACAGCCAGCAATAAATTTTGTAAGTTTAAAAAGATTCAGAACATGCTCTGGTAATGTAATGGTCCTAGACTATTTGTGAGCATTGGGACTGAGGGCTAGATTTAGACACCCCTTTATTAAATTGTCTGATTATTTAATCTGTTTTACTGTTATAAACTCTTTGGCATTTGTGCTAGTGTAGCTTCCAAGATTATTCAAAATATAATTAATTTTTTGATGTAATTCACTTCCCTTGACCTACTGGAAGTGAATATGAACTGTACCCTCCATATTGGTTCTTGGTATTGATCCAGCATAAATAGATAAACTATCAAACATTACTTTTTTCGATAATGGTATGCAGCCTTCTCTGCATTCACCACTGAAAGCTTACTAGCACCACAGAAGGAGAGTGTATTAAAAAAAAATGTCAAAAGTTCTTTGACTGCTGGATGATTGGTGTTAAATGCCACTAAATTGGCTAGAAAATGTTAAATTTTGATTCAAATGTCACAAGCACCGAATCTAGAACTCCATACCTAACCCTAATGATATCACAAACAGCCACTGGGTGTTTTTGACCTTTACAGCACCAAACTGGAATCATCTATACCCAATCCTGTAGGGTCATGTGTAATATATGCAAGAAAGTTAATTGGTCAATTACTGTTTAATTAAAGAAATACTAAAACTCTGGCAGGCTGGGCACCTCTGAGAAAGCAGTTGGACAATGGTGTTATAAATAATTAGGAAAACTCTGAACTTAACAGCCATTTGGTCATTAAATTAAATGTTTTGTAAAATAAATGACTAAAAGGGCAAAAGGTTTAAATGTGATGAGAAAATTATAATGATAAAGAAGATCAAAAATCTTTTTTAAGAGAAAATGATGTTTCGTATATTTGATCATCCCTTGCACTAAAATAAAACTGTGCATAAAAATAATAATAGCCACATTTAAAAGAACTCTCTTTACATCCTAATATCCTTGCTGCAATCATATAGAAACACCTGCTAGAATTTATTTTGCATATGCAATTAACTCACTTGTACATTTCAGAATGAGGAAAAAAAAACAGGAGGAATGTGCTAAGTATAATTCCATACCAGTGTTATTAAACATGTTTTCAGTGGATCCCTAGGGTTTCTCCAGAGGTTGCTAGGGGTTCTTTGAGCCATAAGCGGTTTGTGCCTCTCAGGTCAATTTAACTGACATTGATGATCTTTTTGGGTCTCTGTAAGCATGACATTGATCCCACTGGACATTCCAGCCACTGGCCAGCAAGATAAGAGACATTCTTTCCATTGACCACCACACACTAATGCACTGTAAGCTGTAGATATAATAATTATAGAAGGGGTTCCCTGAAGGCCTGACCCTTATTTTAAGGGTCCTCATGTTGAAAAGGTCGGGAAAGGCAAATCTCTATAGACAATGAGGTTGATTAACCAAAGGAAGGCTGCTCAAAGAAAAGGGAATATCACTCTGCAAGAGATTTTTCACTTAGCTTAATATACAAGGTTAAGATTCACTTTGAAAAGAATTCCTGATCACCTGCAAAGACGTGTCTAAAATAAACATTTGATGATTTTTTTCTTGCACATGATTGGATGGTTGAAGTCAGCAAAACCTTATCTTATTCACTAAGCTAAATGAACATTAACTTGCATGCTGATAGTTCTCTTTGCTAGCTGAACAGCCAAGTCCAATCAGTAAATCATTTCCAATGTGTTTATGAGAAACTAACATGTGACATTATTTGTTGTGATTACTGACAAATTGTCCATCCAATGAGTACAAGATGATGGTTTAAGATGATTCCCACGTAACAATGAATGATCCATCCTGATGATTTTGTTCTGGTGATTATCTGTTGTCTTCTATTGTGTGTACAGATGTTTTTTAGAACAGCTTTTCCTGACCTTTTAAACATGGTGGAACCCTTGAAATAACTTTCTGGTCTTCAGGGAACCACATCTTTAATGAATATATACACAGTTCACTTTATATTAGTGTGGTAGGCCATTGGATAAATGCCTTTTACCTTACTGGCCATTGGGAAGAATGCCAACCTTACAGGTAGCCATTTGTTCTACTTAAACTGATCTGAGAGACAAATGGTTCAGTAATCCCTTGCAACCCCTGGAAGAACCCTAAGGTTCCACAGAACCCTGCTTTAGAAACACTTCTTTAGACAATAACTGTTCACACAACCATGAATTAGTGACCAGTAGACTTGCAATCTTTAATTGCATTTACAGGCAGTACATTTGTTTGCTGAGCTGCATAAAATATGTTGTTCATTGTAGGTTGAAATATTGTTTATTGTAATCATTAATTCTTTGTACATCCTTCATTTATAACCAAAATTATCTAACATGTGTATTTAGTTTATGTTAAAGACCTGTGGTCTGCCAGTCCACCTTGCTATTCATTGAGCAAATATGCATCCAGAATGTTTCCACAGGGACTCTGGGCAGAATTGTATGGTATACATTTCATCACTATGAGCTTTGCAGCATCACAGATTTTAGAAAATTGCAGGGGAAGTGAATTTGGAGTTTTACAGAACTTCTAATAAAGTGCATTTTAGGATATATGCTTTTCTGTGCTTTTAAATATGCATAGTTAAAAAATTTGTATTCCCAGAAGTCTTTATTTGAGGCTTTGGGAGAGAGTTGCAGGTGATCAGATTACTGATGAGAATCTGAGAGAATGGTCAGTGGAATGCAGGACGACATTCTTAGTAGATATTTATTCTTTGCCTGAAAACCCCCACTATCTTGGAAAGCCCCCCTACTTTTGACCCCTGGGGTCTGCCCTATTAAGGACTTTGCTTGTTAGGGCAGTAATGTCAGGAGGGAGATCCCATCAAAATCCTGCACATCTTCTCCTAGTAAAAAACCTGTCTTCTGTAATGACAAATGGTCCATTCCATTTGTAAACTGAACCATAAGCACAGAAGCCTTCATTAAATATCATTTTGAAAGGTTTACGTGGCCAGCAGCTCTAAAACACCATTAGTGTCATTGGTAGCATGGGAATACTCAACATATATAATGATGTTAGGAACTCTGTGGGGTGAACCTGATGGCAAGAATATAGTGGATAAATATATATAGGGAAGAAATATGAGCCCAGCACAGAAACAGGAGAGCCAGTTCAGGGTAAGGCAGGAGTATAACACAATGTCATTTGGTGATAAATAACTATTAGTGGAAATCAGTTATGGAGTTTTTGGTATTCACCCAAGCTTAGCCATTGGAAGTCTATTTGACAGGTGCCACTGGACAACTCCCAATATGTGACCAAAGGGGTAGCCTTGTTGGGCAATTGCAATCAGTAAGATAGTAACACACAGAGTATCAGTAAATATAATAGACAGAAACACTTAGTGCCATACCAGGAGAAAAGGGATAAATGCAAAAACATAGAACGAGAAGTCAGAGCCATAAAGACATACAACATAGATCAGAAGCCAAAGTCAATACCGGTCATATCAGAATATACAAGATAGTAGAGCAATAAATATGAACAGGCAAAAGCACCACTACTTTAGTCCAATATACTAGCACTGGTTATTAGGAATAATCTTCCCACATAACCTACGTATCAAACAGATGATAGATGATTGTTTCCTGAGATGAACTATTGTGATAGTCTGCAGTGAAAATCTAGAGTGTGTATGGCAGCCCCCCAGCATTGTTCATCATTCTGTCCTGGTGGATAAATCAACACCCAACCTTATTCACAAATGTACTGTCTTATGGGGGGGGGGGCACAGTGGGGTGCCTCTCTCTCATCCTTCCCCCTCCCATCTCCAAAGACCTGAACATTGCCGTGTGTAAAGTTCTCATTTGTTCTAGTGTCACCTACTTGGGGTATCTAATGTGTACATAGCCTAAGTAATTGGAAACACTGACACTAGAACTAATCCCTATTTATACTCACCTGTCCCCATTCCATCACAGGTACCACCACTTTTTTCCTTTGTCTGCTGCTTCTTCTGATCTTTGGCCATCTTCAGTCCTAGAAGGGGAAGCCAGGATGTGCCGGGTAGTTTTCAACCAGCTACCGCAGCTCAGTTTTTCAAAGAAGAACAGACCAGGCAGGTAAGAATGCCTATTACAGAAGGGACATCACCTGTCCCTTTCAGCAAACGAACCCAGCCTGGTAGCCAATTTTTAAAGTGGAACTTTAGTTCTACTTTAAGCAACCCACAGAAGTTCAACCATAGTCATCCAAGACAATGCTTCCCTTTTGGAAAATACCGGAATGGCCTATATTTCCAATCGGAGCTTAATAGTTTTAATTAAACAAGTCTCTCTTCTGTCTGACTATGCTAGACCAATTTACCAGGAAATGAGTTAATAAGCTCAGATGGCTGGAAAAAAATCCCTTTGTAACATGTATGTCAGGTTGTCCAGCCATGCAACTCTTTCGTTAGCAATTTACAAGGGAAAAACAGGCTTTTTCACAGCTTTACACAGCGTGTACTAGACTAAAAGGCCGACAACAGTGCATGTCTAGTATTCCTACAAAACAAATGATGGACAATTAAAGTCATAGTTAAGGAGCTTGCTGACCCATTAAATTACACTGCATCATACCAAACCCCAGAGCCAGAAGTCCCTAATCAAACATCTTGGTCTTCACCATTTTGATTAAATGGATTAACCTTTTATTTATCAGGATGTCAGTCAATATATGCAAATTTCCCTTCGGACCTACTTGTTCTAAACTAGAAGCTGCTCAGCAAAATGTCACTGCATTTATATTTATCAGTTGGTATAAATGGCGTATATATAAATAAATATATATATATCCTTTTTTTTTTTTTTACAGTATAAATCTACACCTACGTAGCTCAAGCCACAAAGCCTCATTTGTTCTTTGAAGAAAGACACATGGTGACAATATAAGTAACAAAAATAATCCCTCAGTGAGAAACCAGCGTTGTTCCATTAGAAACATATGGTGATGTTGAGTTATAATTTTTTTGAGAGCTGCTTTAGGAAAAATGTAATAAATAACATAAAAAGATATAATTAATAAAGTTGGCTTTTAGAAAATAAGGCAGTAGTGAAAAAAGAAAATTAAAAAAAGAAGCAAAAAATAATAATGTTAAGCATTTATGCAAACATGAATAATAATGCAATATTTAATAAAAAAGGAAAATAAAAATATGTTCAAAGGGAATTGCACAAGTGATTCTCTGGAAAGTGACTTTGGGATTTTTCTTTGATTGCTTCCTTCTTTGTCTTGTCTGCTGCTTTGGATATAAACTATTTGTCATTCACGGGGAATACATCTATCTGGTAAATATCAGAATCATCTCATACATGTTGGCTTTATTTTTTTTTTGTCAGGCTGTGCTTGTGGCTCTCTCATCAGACAGGCTGACCTTCACGAGAATGCTAGATTGGAATTATAACTATTTAGCCGGGGAAAAAAATCCAGTTCTTAATTTTTTTTTTTTTTATCCAGTTCATCTCCAACATGGTGAATTGTCCCCAGCAGCAAGGTCACGTCTATACATTGAACTGTATGGCCCTTTGGGGAAAATACTGAATGAATTGTTCTTGTTTCATCTCAGAAATTACTGGGTATCTTCTAAGTGTGTGGCACATACTTGGTGCCTTGGAAAAAAAGAAAATTGTGCTTTTAGGTATACAGATATATAAAAAAAGGTTGGTTAACATGTCTAATTTTATGTTTTTGGAAAGGGTTACTTTTGCTATTGAAAATTTATAATCTTTTTTTTTCTTTAGGTTGTTCAGATAATTTTGATTCTCATTTAAATAATTTACATTTTAACATTGTACTGTATTAACTAAAAAAGGAACCAAGCCTTAAACCTTAATATTTTTGTACATCTGTGCAGTAGTTTCTTCCAACAACCACCAACCAATATTAGCTCTACCCGCTATTTAAATCAGCAACAAATCCTTTCATGGCAATAGCCTTTGTCCCTATTATTTGATAACTCTTTTGGAACTGAATTTTTGGGTCTGAAATAGAGTAGGACCACCCAAGAACTGAAATTCAGATCTGAAATAGCCACTCCAATAACCTACAGAATCTGGCCAACATGTCGCAGGTCCACCAGATATGCAAAACATCTCCTGATTTAAAACCTCTAAAATATGTGTTGGAATTGGAAGGATGAATTTAAGCCAATCTTGAGGGAACCCTGTACCAGTGAACTGAAACTTTAAAAACGTAAGGGGATATGCAGAAAATAATTAGGCATTGAGGTTAGGTCCATCACCACTGTCTTTAGGTTTGTTTTCTGGTTAAAAGCCATACACCTCTAACCCCTTTTTAATGTAGAGAGATGAAGGGTAAAACCTCTACCTAGAACCCATATTTAGGAAATAGTCCCTAATGTCCTGTCTGAGTGACAGTATGATCAGGCAGGTCATTATTGCAGAAAGGGCGACTTTCCTGCCTGATTGTGCCTTACTGGCTTCACTTGCGTGTTCAGGGATTGAGTATGAAAATTTCAGCTCGGCATGGCCAATCAAGCTGGTGGATTATCTTCCGTAAGCAGGAGAAAAGAAGAACGATGGTGGCACCCAACACTGGAACGTGGATAGGTGACTTTGCTGGGTTTAGTTCTACCTTAAAGCCTAGGCTAAAGCCCTGTACAGACATCAGATAGTTTTCTGATTCAAGTCACTGTAAAACTTTCATGATTGTTTCCAGTGATGGGTGCTGTTTTGTCCTATAGAGAAGGGAGGGGGGAAGATGAGCAACTGGCACCCTGCTATGGAAAAGTTCTATGGAGATGGGGAAGAAAGGCACCCCACTATGGAGAAGGTCTATGGAGATGGGGGGTGGGAAGATGAGCATGTGGCACCCTGCTGTGCTCTCTTACTTAGGCTGGGTGCACACGTGCAATATTTGTCCTTGGAAAGGACCTTTCACAATCCTTTCCAGCAACTAAGGATTGCACGATGCATGAACGAGGGCTGTACATACAGCATCGTTCTGCTCCATGGAGAGGGGAGGGGGAGAACAACAGAGCGGCACTCTGCTGCGAACTGTCCACCTTTGCTTCCATTAGGATCGTTCTTCGTCCATGGTCCGTGGATCCACCAGGGTGGTTGTTTGGGCGATGGACGACGGGCACTGTACACACGCAAGATTATCACCCAAAGTCAGCCCTAAGCCGATTATCGGACGAAAACCATTGGACCTGTGTACGTAGCCTTAGGAAAGTACTGCAGTCATTTCTGTTTAGTCATTTGTCAATCCACTACGACAGATTAAAATACAATGTCTTGCTTTTAGCTTCCAGATGCCAGGCATACAAATATGCATTCTAATAGATTAATTTTTAATCTAACTGAATTATTACTAGATTGTTATTTTTCAACCAGGGTTCTGTGGATCCCTATGGTTTATTCAAAGGTTACAAGGGGTTCTTTGAGCAATGAGCAATTTGTGCTCCTCAGGTCAGCTTAGGTGACACCAATTATTTTTGTCTATATGTAAGGGTGGCATTGTTCCCAAAGGCCAGAATGAGGCATTCTTCATATGAACAATCACACAACTGTACTGTGAACTGTGACTGTAATAATAGAAGGGGTTCCCCAAGACCTGAAAGCTATTTTTAAAGGTTCTTCCAAGTTATTAAGGTCGAGAAACACTGTCTCAAAAGCTAGAGTTGGAGAACTTTGCAGTACAACAAACTGGTAATACAAGGAAAAGCCCTAAAAAATCTCCTGTTATACAACCAACAAAGCTAAACAAAGACTTTAAATCTTTTTTTATAGAAATGGAAAATATTTTAAATATATGCTGATCTTATCTTTAAAAGCCCATAAAGAAAGAGAGACTAAAAGCGAAAGCATTTATTACAAAATATGAATTCATAAATAAAAAAAAACATAGAGGAGCACCAACTAAACAAGCTTGAAATTGTGTGTTCATGTATATTGAATGTTGTATTGATTCATAACAAAATTGCATTTGAAACAAATTCAGCCAAAACAAATTAATGCATAAATCCTCTAAGCAAAGACAAACATTTCAAGAACCCATGAAACTAATCAGGAAATTAAAACTCATGGCTGTATACAAAAAAATGCTTGAAGTAGGCAAAGCATCAACTGCTTCTAAAACACAGGCACAGGAAAAGCAGACAAAGCTGATCAAAAACACATACGAGATGTAGGAAATCATACAAATGGTAGAATTGTTCTGAAAAAAGTCCTATTTATTAAAGCACTCCAAGACCTGGAATTAAAGTCATTTGCTGGCAAATGTTTTCAGTCCTGGACCAAATCCATTCTGAATCACCCAGGTTCTCCCATGATAATCTTCTAATCTTCTTCAGTTCTGGAGAGTTTAAAAAAAATCAGATCAAATGTAGAAGAAAGGGAGCTTTGGAAGCAATGGATAGATTTTATGATTAGGTACAAAGCTGATTCCCTATAGACTCATTATAAAAATTAATCATTGTCACCCCTGGGCAACTGCGTGGGTATAGATTTATTTATATACTTGTATAGTCAGCACTTTACAAAGTCCATTGTTGCATCAATAACTGTCCCTCAAAGGGGCACACAATCTAATGTCCCTACCATAGTTATGTCATTAACATATCATAAGGACAATTTGGAGGAAAAGCCAATTAAGCTAAGTACATGTTTTTGGGATGTGGGGGAAAACCCACAAAACATTAGGACAACTTACAAACATTTTGCAGATAGTGTCCCGGCCAAGATTTGAACCAGCAAAGGCTAGAGTGCTAGTAGCTAAGCCAACCATGCTGCCTGAAAGATACACTTTAACCTCCCTAGCGGTAATCCCGAGTGTGAGTCGGGTTAGAAAAAAGTTGTTACAAGCAGTAACCCCGAGTCCCGCAATCTCCATCTTCTTCTCTTATCTTCCGGCCGGCTTCTGCACCCAATGAGTCACCGGGGAGTTCCTGGTGACGTCGGTGCGTGTGTACGTTGCCGACAGGGTGGGGCGGGAAATTCAAAATCCATTTGTATTGCATTCAATACAAAATAACTGTATTGAATGTGTAAAAGCAGTACATTGTTTTCAGGAACATTTATTTTACAGTATATATATTAGTATGAGTATATTATGTATTTTTATAAAAAAAAAAATTAAAGTTTTTTTTTTAAATATATAGATTTTTTAATTTATTCAGTTTATTAGTTTTACATGATTTTGTGTTTCAAACTTTATTATACTCATACTCATACTCAAACTATTATATTATATTATGTAAAATAAATTTTCATGAAAAACAATGTACCACTTTTAGACATATAAAACCGGAAAGAAATGAACCGCTAGGAAGGTTAACCATTAAGTTTCTTTTTTGGCCTTGGTTACTCCTTAACATCCTAAAATGAAAATCTGAGAAACTTTATTTTTTCCTACATTTCCCAAATTGATTACAGAATATGATCACAGAATATCTATTTATTTATAGAGTGTAATATGTGGGCGTGTGATATCATATTCTTTCTGACTCAGAAATAGGCCCCCTACAGCTAGGTGTCCTGGTGGGCTTTTTACTTTAGCTTACTGTATACCGTTTATATGCAGATAAAGAATAACTTGGTCTTTGCACAGTAAGCAGTATGTTAGTTTCTAATGGAATCCAGAAGATATAAATAGAAGTTCTGCTAAAAAATCATACATTTATTTTTTTTAGAATATCTGTAAAAGTTAGAACAAATCTCTATAAACTCTTTTAAATGAAGCAGAATATTGTAGAACTAACTTTTAAAATACAAAATATCTGAAAAAATAGGCATCAAAATCAACACCAGCCTAATTTTATTTTTCTTACATATTAATTGACCTTCAGGAACTAAAATAAAATATTGTTGCAACTGCCCCCCTCTGATTTACCACTCTATGATTCCATGCCACTCTTTTTATAAGTTGAAAGAGGCCTTTGTGGCACGTAATCAAGCTACTGTAGTCTCACAATAGAATGCTGTGGGAAACGTCAGTGGCATTGTTATGTGACCCACCAATGAAGGAAGAAAAGAAAAATGACCCAATGTGAAAACGGCAGGATTTGAAATATGTATACTGTGATTTAAGAAAGGAAAGATACAGGCAAAGAAGCTATAAAAAGGGAGTCAAAAATAGAGTTGAATTGTAAAAGAAAGAAACCATGCATGCTGGTAGACAATATATGAAAGCCTTTAAATAAATTATTAGCTGTCTTAGATTAGGCTCAACATTGTTTTGAAAGGTTATGCTTCAGAAAGAATGGGTCTACTGTGTGTCATGTGACTTTTTTGGGGAATTTTGTGGTAGGTAGTGGTCTAGAGACTCTGTATTCGGGGATGAATGATATCCAATTTTGATCAGTCCAGAAGACAAAGAAATGGCCCCTTGGGTGAGGGCATCACAGCATCTCTCCATACCAGTGAGACCCACCCAGCACAACAAAGAATGGAAGGAAAAGGAACTTGTGTGTCATATAGCTAACCTGAAGACTGTGGAAAAGGTAATTATAAAGAAATGTTTGAAATACAGGTGAGGGACCTTTTTTTTATTGTTCGCCTAATTGAATGCAAATAGGGATCAACTCTGATCAGAACAATTCAAAGATCTCTAATCATGAATATTGCTGAGAAGAGTACTTTTTTTCATTGTCTGCTTTTATTCATGTCAAAAATGTATAATAATAAAGGAGAACTGTAACAAGGTGGAAGTATTTGTGGGACTACGAGTATAAGGACATGTTTAAGAACAACAAAACACTCTGGCATTACTTAATTAAAAGTTAGTACTTAACTTGACTGAGGCAGGAAAGATATTTTCACAGACCTACATACCTTCCCACCCCTTTCCCTTTTTTTCTCCCAGTCTTATTCAAATTCAATACAGACACCTGCGAGTATGGTGCAAATGGCCTAGCGGCTGGTTATTACAACGTATTTTTAAAACATTTTAAACATTAACATCTTCAAACATGTTATGTAACAACAATTCAACCCATGTATCCCTATTACCAATTTACAAGTCTTTAGGGGCTTAACTCCTTCACCAACCTAACCTAGGAATTTGTACTCCTTGATATATCCGGCTCCCAGGCGCCACTCCACCGCCTCGCGAACAAATCAAATACACAACAATCCCAAACCAGCACACTACCCATTTTTCCCACTTTACAATCATTTTTTGGAGACATAGATGGCTCTCCATACCATACGGTCAACTTCTCCACGCACTTCCCCTTGAGGACCTCAACCGCCAACCCAACTTTTTTTTTTAAGCAAAATTGTCACCTTCCTCTTATCTCTCCTTCCTTTTATTATTTAATCTCCACCCTTTGTTTTTTTATTTTCCATCTATTCCATCCCCTATCTTCCCCACCATATTTTAAAAAAATGTTTCCTAACACCCCCAACTCTGCTCGGCCTTCCCACCCAGTCATGCCGGCCCTATGGCCCCCGGTCTCTGTTCCCAGGCCTTACTTTATTGGATGTGTACAATGGTACAAAACAGTAACAACCCCACACCAAGATCACACGTCCTGGTTTACCCCGAATGACCTTGTTCATATCATCTAACTGGGAAGAGTCAGTCAGGGAGACGTTGGCATTTCTTTACGTGTAGTCAGAAAAAAAAAATATCACCACTCAATTCTATGATATCTGAAGTTAAAAATTATACACTGATCTGAACCAACAACCAACCAACAAGTGGGGAGGACACAAGATGATCACAAGGGCATAGACTGGACAGTTGGACAGTTGCCACAAATCCACCTGTACTTGCTAAAAAACTTCTATGTGGCTCTATGTAGTGGAATATTTTGAAAGCCTCTCCATTCCTGCTACATGAACTAAACCCAGTTCTACTCATCTGTCCCTGTTCTATTGCAGGTATCTCCATCCTTCTATCTTCTTCTCTTCGTCGTTCCAATCTTTGCCCATCTTGATTGGATGTCCTACTTTTCATTCAGTCCCAACAACCACAGGAGAAGCTGGGATATGACAGGTATCCATAAAATGGGATTTTTAATTCCACTTTAAGGTTAACATGTTTTTTTTGGCACAGGAACAGGTTCTTGATAGTTACAGGCCACTGTACTACCCAAAACATTTTACCTTTTTTAAACACTCCAATGTATTTAATTAAAATTAAATTTTACCATTTTGCAAACATTTTGGAGAAAGAAAAACTCAATTTTAGTCTTTGTAATGGACAGCTGATTTGCAAAAAAAAAAAAAATGGGTACTTGTCTCTCTATCACAGACCCTTGCCATTCTTTGCACAGCAAAATTGAAATAGGTAAAGAGATAAGTACTAAGAGTCAATCAGGGTCTGCTGAGGATGCGGACAAAAGAGACTTGGAGAATTGCTACTCGTTTACCATACATTAATCTAGGCTATATATACACATTTCCTTTTTGTAAATTTTGCATTTTCTTTTTTTTCTGCATCGCCAATCATGTACTTTTGTGCATAAGGTAAACACTGTATTAAGAAAACATATTTCTAGGTTTGTTGAAGCCTGCTTCTCCTTTTAGCACCTCCTTAGCCTAGTATCACAATTGCGTCATTGCCGCGTAGTCATTAATGGTCTCCAAAGAGTTGATGAGTAAGCAGAATGCACCATCATCCACACCAACTTCTCTCTTATCAGAACTTGAGTGGAGAAATGAATGAGATATTACAGAGCCGATGCACCGTCAAGAGGCTTATTAGAGCATGTTAGACAAGGAAACTTACAGCTCAGAGATACTATCATAAAAGAACAAATATGCTGTGACTACTGGGCACCCCAGCATGCTGCTGCTTCACTGCTTCATGACTAGGAGAAAAGAAAATCACTTACTAAATGTGAGCTTTTCTTTTTTACCCCCTCTTTTTTTTCTTAATAGTGCATGGCTAGATTTGACCTTGTGCCAGTGCCAGTTCTCAATTCTCCAAACAATTCCATAACTAATGACTTCCATTATCACATCAGACAAGTGAGCAATTAAATGTTCTGCTGATAATAAACAGCCATGGAGTTCCTGTGACCACCAGCACTTACAAGCCTTATGAAATGTAAAAGTAAATTTTGAATTATTTTGTGTATTTATTTTTTCCCTCAATAGATAGATAGATAGATAGATAGATAGATAGATAGATAGATAGATAGATAGAATGTAATCTAATAATATGTATATATACAATTTTATAACAGTGTAGCTTTTCTTTTTAGCAAATGTCAGATGTTGTGTTTACCCAACATAAATGTCTCATAGGCCCATGGGTTCAAAGTCTCAATGGAAGTCCAATCTCAAAGGTATCTAATCCTACAATAGGGGGGCAAATCTAATTCTGAGAGAACTCTACTAATACAGAAATGACTTGTGACCGATTAAGTGGAGGTTGACAATTATTAGAACAAACCCTCCAAAGAATGCTGGTTGAAGTAATACTGACAATGACCAATGCTTGCAATTATTTAAATACTCGTACAAATGTGCATGAGTTTAAGTTTACATAAATGCAAAAAAAGTAAGTTCCTATTAATGACAAACGAAATTATGCTATAATATTAGGCATAAAGCCATATTATTGTGAAATGTTTTAGAAAAATGAATAGTAGTTTATGAGAATGTGAATATAATACAATTGTCCCTGCTGTTTTTTAATCCACTATAGTGGATTGATGAATGACCAGTCAGGAACAATTGGCTAAACGATTCTTTCCAGAGACAATTATTTGATGTCTATATGACATCTGTAGCAGGCTTTAATCTCTAAAGTGGAACTAAACCTTGAAATCACTTGTTCCCATTCCATTTGGGTGTGCCGCCATATTCTCTTTTATTACCTTCTTCTTCATGATCTTCAGTCATCTTCATTGGCCAAACTGGGACGATATAACTCCCGCACAGGAGTCCAGGAGTTCACTCATCCCCGGCACGTGCAGAGGAAGCCAGGAATGCTGGGTATCAACCAAAGCTTTGTCTGCGCATGGACAGCCAGGAACCCAGAATTTATGAGAAGGCTTCATAGGCTACAGTGTTGAGTGAACAAGTTTTTACAGAAGCATCAGGGTTGCTTTACCTTAACGCATTTCACTGCTTTGTGGACACGCAAATATAAAACAACATTATATTTCTTCTTCATCATCTGTGCAGTCCAAGTGTTTATTTTATATTATCTGTAACTTGTGCAGTCACGGATATCTGTTATGTTAGGAGAAGCACCATAATACTTATCTGCAGGGGTGAATTTCTAGAGTCAATCAGTCCAGCACAGCATGTCTACTTGCAAAAGTAAGGCTGGAGCAAGTGGACCATGCACCCTGTGTAAGGCAATAAACTCCTATATTGTGTTGCTCCTCATGCACGTGGGCAAATATATTACCAGGCTACTGAACTGCTGAGTTTATGACAATTACCAAGCAGCAGCCACAAGTTGAACCCAGCTGTGTGAGGTTTTTCTCCAGGTGACTCATAAAGAATGATAGCCAACCTGAGGCAGAATCCACATATTCATCTTTGGCATACAGATACCTCCTCGCACTGGAAATAAACGGAGCTGGATGCTATGAGCACTGTGCAATGGCAGGCATTGGAGATAATGGAATTGTTAACCTCATGCACCAGAATTAGAGATGATGCCTATCATTTGGTAATGATGTAAAATGGAATCTAAATTATGTTATATATTGTGGTTGTCAGTTATAGTTTCATTTGGTCTACATAGTTACACAGCCACTGTCTTCTTCCATTGCTAGCAGTTAGGAAAATATTTCCCATGTTTAGAAAAATGTTACCAAACTGCATGCTAGAGTAACTTACCTGGGCTCCTATCGTCTTTGTCCTTACATAGAGACTAGTGTGCTTTGCACTTACAAGATCATCCAATTTAGATCCTTACTCCTAAAACTAAGCAGTAGTCAGAAAAAGGGTATCTGATTTGCTGATGAAGTGTATACCATGCTTCTGCCTGCTCCTAGAGTACCCTGTTTAGCTAATAAATCTCATTGTCGGCATGATAATAAAATCTATATTTTACAGACCCCATTGCAGACCTCTGTCAGACCTCCAGTGCAGAATACCAATGCAGGCCTCAGTAATAGATCCCTTATTAGAAGACCCCTCAAAGCAGATATTAGTAAGCAATCATAATTGTTGATGTAAGTGCCAAGCCCCCTGTGAAGACCTCAGTAATAGATCCCTTAGTAAAAGACCCCCAAAGCAGATATTAGTAAGCAATCATCATTGTAAATGTAAAGGTGCGTACACACTTCCAATTTTTATCATTCCAATCGAACGACGAACGATCGATTGGGCAAAAAATCGTCGTAAAAAAGTAACCAACGACGCCGACGAACGAGGAAAGTCGCTGGAAACGAACGACCGGACCGGCACTTACAAGATCATCCAATTTAGATCCTTACTCCTAAAACTAAGCAGTAGTCAGAAAAAGGGTATCTGATTTGCTGATGAAGTGTATACCATGGTTCTGCCTGCTCCTAGAGTACCCTGTTTAGCTAATAAATCTCATTGTCGGCATGATATTAAAATCTATATTTTACAGACCCCATTGCAGACCTCTGTCAGACCTCCAGTGCAGAATACCAATGCAAGCCTCAGTAATATATCCCTTAATAGAAGACCCCTCAAAGCAGATATTAGTACGCAATCATAATTGTTGATGTAAGTGCCAAGCCCCCTGTGAAGACCTCAGTAATAGATCCCTTAGTGAAAGACCCCCAAACAGATATTTAGTAAGCAATCATCATTGTAGATGTAAGTGCCAAGCTCCCCGTGAAGACCTCAGTAATAAATCCCTTAGTGAAAGACCCCCAAAGCAGATATTAGTAAGCAATCATCATTGTGAAAGACCCCCATAGCAGACCACAGTAAGCAATCTTCAGTGCAGATGTCGGTGACAAGATCCCTGTGAAGACCTCAATGGCAGGTCCCCATTTGAAGTCCCCTGTAACAGAACACTAGTTCAGATCTTAATAACAGACCCCCAGTGCAGACCTCAGCAACAGACCCCCAGTGATCCAAAAAAACATAAAAAACGTTTACCTTTAACTTACAGTGACTGAGCACAGGAAATGTTACTGTGGTCAGCTGTTGATATTTCCCATATCTGAGAAATACCCTGTTCACATTGTAAACAGTCTAGTTTAATCATGGATGACATACTAGGAAATGCACTGCATGTTTTCATTTTTGCTTAGGTACAAAAAAAATTGCTATATTTGTCCTATACCATAGCAAATCTTCACATTTCCTGAATTTTCCGGGTCCACTTTAAAGGAATGCAGAATAAAACCAGAGTATAGGGACAATGTATTCCATTCTGTTTTGCATGTTACAATCGCAAAGGACATTACTGCCACTACATAGTACAAATTACCCGGTACACTTATCCCTTAGTGGCAAATAACAGCTCTCTTGGGGCCGATGCATGCTCAATTCATCTTTATTTTAATGGACTTTTCTCCTCTATTAGTGGAAAAGGATCAAGCCAATAATACACCACAACTATCAGACAGTTAATTTTTAAGAGATATTTATCTTCATTCCATCCCTGATGGCAGCTTTCAATTTTCTGTTTTATGTCGCCCTCATGATAAAATAACAATAAGACACTTAGCTATTGTATGCTTCTGCATCTTTACACAAGACTAACAATGAGCAAAGGGATCTCACTGATAAGCTGTGTAGAATGTTTACGAATTTAGAGGTCTCTGAAGAAGTGTTCTACCCATTATTACCAGGACAAAATAGATTTGGATTTTATAGTTTAGTAAAGCAAAAAGTGGTGAAAACATGCCGAATACGGCAACCACAAATTCACCCATCATAGCTAAGGAAAGCGCTGGGTAACTGAAATCTGATTGATTGTTGTCACTTATTGTACTTTTGAAACATACCTGACTTTTTTGTTGCTTATGATTTGGTTTTGTGTGTTTTGCCATCTGTGTCCCATTTGGGAGGTTTGTCTTCACTTTGTATCTTGTAAACACAACAAGAAGCGAGAAGAGATCTCCTTAAAGCAAGGAAAATTCCCCCTTAGACAGTTGTCAATAGTGCCTCGTTGAAATAGTTTTCTTTTATACTTGTTCTAATTACAACTCATAATTTCAAATTTGCCTTTACTTTTACACCCAGTGAAAATGGCATAATGGCAAATAAAAACTGACATAACTATGGATTTTATAAAGTGATGTGTAATTAAAAAAAAGATGATACGTTAGATCCTAGAAAAACATCAAATCTAACATAAATCTATTGAAAAGTATGGTGTTCCAAAAAAAACATATATAGGTACATTGATCGTACATTGATGCTATTTCTTTGACTGATTCAGGACTGATTCAATCTGTTCCCTTCCCCACTACAAGTGGCTATATCAGTGCTAATGTTTTATTATTATTATTATTTTTATCAATAATAATAAATAGTATTTATATAGGGACAACATATTATGCCATGCTGTACATTAAATAAGGGTTGCAAATGACAGACAGATACAGACAATGACACAGCAAAATGAGAGTATCCTGCCCAGAAGAGCTTACAATCTAGTAGGTGGGGGAAGTAACACACAATAGGAGGGGAGATATGGAGTGGTGGGAAGTAGTGAGGGTTTTACGAGACAAATGAAGTAGGTAGACAAGTTTGAAAAGATGGGTTTTGAGTGCTCTTTTAAAGAAGCAGAAAGTAGGAGCAAGCCCAATTGGACAAGGAACAGAATTCCACAGAGTCGGAACAGCTCTAGAAACATCTTGGAGTCGTTCATGTTACAAGGGTTTAAGAGGGAAAGTCATTGGTAGGTCATTGGAAAAGCCAAGAGAGCAGCTAGTGGTGTATTTTTCTATCAATTCAGAAAGGTAAGTGAGACTGTGTAGGGATTTGAAGGCAAAGCACAGGAGCTTCAATTTGATTCTAAGGTGAAATGAAAGCCAATGAAGAGAACTACAAAGAGAGGCAGCGGAAGAGGAGCAGTGGGAAGGATGGATGAGTGTGGCTGTAGCGTTCATAATAGATTGTAGAGGACCGAGTTGGGTTAGTGGAATACCAGAGAGGAGGAGGTTACAGCAGTCCAAACAAAAGAGGATAAGAATGTGAATATAGTTTGGTGGTCTCTGGGGACAGGTAGGGGCGGATTTTGGAGATGTTGCGTAGGTGAAAGAGACAGGACCTGTAAAAGTCTGAATATGGGAGGTAAAGGAGTGGGCAGAATCAAAGGGGACGCCAAGACAACATGCCTGAGAGGAGAGACAAATAACAGTGTTGTTAACAGTTAGAAATATGTTAGAATATTTTGAAAACAATCAGCAGCCAATTGGAGAATTCCTGCCACTTACAATAACAAGATAGCTCTACCAACTGTATCTGCTGTTAACTGTCATGGCGGGTGTGGAACAGAGTTGCATTCGATTAGGCTGGTTGAAGGGTGCACAGTATATATGCCATGTAAATAATCAATATCCGGAAAATATTGTCTGTTTTTGCTCATTAAAATGTATTAATCAATCCTATCCTATCCATCTTCTTCTGTCTTCCAGCTTCTGCTGCCTTTGAAATTGGGTGATGTTTCCTCCTGTAAATTTGCAGTGAGAAAGCCTGTGATCAAGTAGGCTCAGAAGGATGTGATAAAGGTTGCCGGCATCCCATTCCGTTTTTACCACCGTGGCAGTAAAGACAGTAGGGGGGGGGGCTCCCCCACTTTTTTTTTTTAAAGAAATGTCTTTAGAGAACAAACATATTTTTTACTTCATATAATAGGCTACCTTTTTATATAAAGTAAAACATATGGTGAGAGGTTCACTTTAAAGAAGCTAACTGCTGGGCTGATTTACACTCCAGTTTAATAAATCTCTTTAAGGAAATCCAAAAACAAGATCTCTGCTCTCTAACTCCTGGCCGTATCCCTACCAGCCATAGAATTTCACAAGTCCTATTACAGCAAAGGTGTATTCACTCTTCTTGCTGCATGATAACATAAAATAAAAAAGTACTGGCAGGGGCAGTGGATCCTTTCCTAACTACAGGTGTGCAGAACTGAAGAACAGACCTTTCCCCAGCAAAGTTCCTGACAGACAAAAGAAACCGTTGAATGATTTAACTCTCCATCATCTAATAAAACCTGAAATATCAGTTCTGGGTCGACTGTTCCCTTGAAGTCGCTCAATCTTAAACCTGCTTGGCAGATTGGTGGATGGAATAAAAATGAACGGATTGCTTCTTGAATCCGACTTTGAGCTAAAGCTTGTTTAGGTGTAAATAAAAGGAGTTTGGAGAATATCCACGGCTGCTGCAGATTTATGAATGCTTCAGTGATTATTTCACAAAATATGGTTCTCCTTTATAAACTTAGCTTGTTAAGAAGGAGAGAAACTGCATAGCTATTAAATTCCTGTGATTAAAGATAGATTGGATTGGGTGGATCGTAATGGTAAAAATATTGAGCTGCCAGCGCAAATGAAGTCTTTTAATTGATTGTCTTAGAAAATGAACAGGTGAGCAGGTGTAACACAACACATTGAGAGTGTTCAGAATGTATAACAAATTCAATTGCTATGCTCTGGATTTAAGTTTGTTTAAAGCTGAACAGCAGGAAAATATAGAAGACACAAATCAACGTAAGTATGTAATATAAATGCCTAATTAGGTGTATTTTTTTTAATGCAAGAGATGTAGGATCCCGAATTTAGCCTTGTATCAACCTCTTGTAGTTCCTCTGGGGTGGAGCTAAGTGAGAGGAAGGGAAAAGCAGCACAAGAAACCAATCAGTTTTAGTGCAATAAGCCTGCTTATAGGAAGAATTGGGAAAGAAAGATAAACTCATCAGTCTGCTGCTTTTCCTTTCATTGGCTATTTATAGGGTGTTGTTGGAGAGGGAATGTGTAGGTAAAAGTAAAACTACAGTGGAGAACAATCAGGGCTGCATTGTGGGAAGAATTGTCTATATCTCGGGGTTGGAGATCCAAAACCTTTGTAAGCTAAAAAAAATATACCATATATGTATTTAAAGTGGAACAAAAGTTAACACATAAAAAAATTGCTAGCAGGCAGGTCCTTTACTGCAAGAAGATGACGCACTTCTGTAATCTCCTTGCCTCATCATGGGCACTGCCACCCGATCCTTTTCTGGATTTGGGATACTTGGCCATCTTGATTGAGCAGGAGGAAATATTGCAACTCCCAATTCATTCCTGGCAGCCTGGGGTATGCACAGCTCAGTGTACATTTCAGAAAAGATTGTGAACAGGTAATTAAGTGTGTTTTATTACAATAGGGACATTGTCTGTTCCTCCTGCACTAATCAACTTACCTGCTTACAATTTTGTTTTCTACTTTAACTGTTTATCCCCAGTTCATCTTTTAACTGTGGCAACACAGCGAACCTGGCTAGTTCCTTGGCTGTTCCTGCTCCCAGTATGTTCTAAATCACAGACCTGGAAAAGGCATGAACCTAATGAAGTCAGGTTTTGCATGTTTTCTATATCGCTAACCAAATACTCATTGAATTAAAAAACAACCTGGTGGGTAGAGGAGACAAAGTTTGCTGCAGGAACAAGTTTGCTGTGGTGATTGAAGCTTTTATTTTTGGATTTTTTTTTATATTATTAATAATAAATAATAATAAAAAATAATAATATTATTATTATTATTATTAATAATATTAATAATAAACAGGATTTATAAAGCGTCAAGATATTACACACCACTGTACAGTAAATAGGGGTTGCAAATGACAGATAGAAACAGACAGTGACACAAGAGGAGGGGAGGACCCTGCCCCGAAGAGCTTACAATCTAGGAGGTGGGGGAAGTAACACACAATAGGAGGGGAGATAAGTTTTTATTTTTTAATACAATGTAGGCAAACTACTAAATATATAATTAAAAAAAAAAAAAACATATGTGAACTGTCAAAAGATTTGTATTTCTATGCAGCAGCTCTCGGGATTCATTCGCCTTTGTTAAACAGGATAGTCATGTCTCTGACCTCTTATTTTCCAACTACAGTTAAAGCTATACTACTTGGCTACAGGCCTTCCCCGTCTTTTATTTGAACATTGAATGCATATCAGTAGACCAATGAGGACATTTCTCTGCTCTTTCCAACACTCTGTAAACTTTCCTTCCTAGGTACATACCATTGTGCCATGTGATAGATCTGAATTGGTTTACAGTGCTGGCCCTCCCTATCCTGTACTGAGGTTTCCAAGACTATAATATAAATACATAAGCACTATTCAATAAATACATTCAATTTTCTTTCAATAAATACAGGACAGCTATATCTGCCTAGAGATTTACTTTAAAATGTCTATGGGATCTGGCTAATCTCCTTCAACAGAGCCATTGTTTTGACTGCAGCTGAAGAATGTGGTCTTAAAGGAAATGATTGAAAAGTGAGACGGCTCCTTTTGTGTATATTATCTGGAATATTATGGCAAATAGCATATGTTCCCCCTGGAGGATTCCTACATTTGTATGATATGTGATAGATGACATTTATACCAAGTATCACCAGAACAGCTCAAATATCATTAGATTGTGGATTAACTGAACTGTCATCGACACAGCAGCGAGATGCATTCACGGTGCTTGATTTAGGGGCTGATTCTATAAGGTCGCCAGAACAGATGGTAATCCCAGTAGCTGACAACCTACTCATTTTAAAAATCAGAAAGTGTTTTATAATGTCTAGTACTAAATGTCAGATTAGCAATGGAAACGAGGTGCTCTAGCAGTTTAAAAAAGAAATGAACGTTCTGATTTAAAGCCGTAACAGACAGGTATGAAGCATTTATATGTATAAAGAAGGGAATTCTTTACTTTGTTCTATGGCCCACACACGGCTTGGAAAGCAGTTCTTTAAACTGAAGATGACAAATACTATCAACCAATTATTGTAAATGCCACCTAGAAACAATGTATTAGCATGATAGCCATAACGTAAATCAAGGTTAAAGGATAACTAACTTTAAGAGCACATTCACTCAGTCACAATATTCCATAACACCAAGCAAAATTGCACAAAAAACTTTTACCTGTGCTTTGTATTTTCTTGTGATATGGGAGCTGTTGCTGCAAGCCCAGGCCAGCGTTAATATTGCATTGTGTACATTCAGCCTGTTTGTGTCTGCATTATACGTACAGAAGGACTGAAAGTAATGTACCTACTTCACATAACTGTATTAAAATATTGATTTACTAATAGAATATTGGCTGTTGAGTTGGCAATATAAACTATCACCTTGCTAAGGGAACTTTCACTAAGGTGAAGCTTTGTTGACTTAAATCGTCCTATTCTGTGCATGCAAGTTATGCTTTTTTTAACATTTCCTTGCACATGCATATTCTTTGGAAGAGTAAAAATTCCTTTGCAAAGGGATAATTTGTCTTTTCTAAGTGAAAAGTCTAAACTTTAACCCCATTGTCATTACCAAGTGTTAGTCTACATACACACGCACAATGGTTCCCGTCCGATAATTGACCCAGGGCCTATACCGGACGAGAATCTGTCGTGTGTACAGTGGATCCTGTCTGCATTCCTTACCCAAATTCTAATTCTTGACTCTACATTTAACTAACCTTTGTCTTTGGTAGACAGGTCTATAGCAAAGGGGAAACAAGACATAGGCACATGAAAGGGAGGAAATGTTGAGGTTTGTGTTACAATTCTAAGGACACTCACCTTGGCAAATCTGGTTGGTAGAGGAAGGGACTGTTATAGGAAGTCTAGAATGTGAACAGGAGCATCTTCAATTGAAGATAATATGACACCGGATATGCTTCTTCTACCCGCCTTCCTCACATTTTTATTATTATTATTATTATTATTATTATTATTAAACAGGATTTATATAGCGCCAACATATTACGCAGCGCTGTACATTAAATACATTTATCATATATTGTGTAATTTGTCATAGCAGCACTGTGTGGGTTGCAAGGACCCTATAGGGTAATTTTGGTCAAAGATGCCGGTAGGGACTCAAAGTGTATGGTATCTTTCAACCCCATTGTCTTTAAATGAGCATTACACCGGGTAGTTCACTGCATCTGACTTGTTTTGCATTCCACTGCACTTCTTTAGATGCAGCATGTAATTTTGCGGTGTGTAACTTTGACATGAATGCCTATTGATGAAATACAACGTGACATTTTTTCATCTAGTGGATCTGCCAGTAACTCACATCCCATTCCACAATGACACCTTTATTTATCCTACTAAAGCAGGTCAACTGAAAAGAGAAACCTACTTTTCGCCATAACATAGATTGTAAGGGTTTATTAGTCCATAGAACAAAGTAATTAATAACAAAGCACAGGAACTTATCTTCTTAAAAGGTTTTTGGAAGCATCAGCAGGTATGTTGTGTACTTATCCAATAAATTTTACAAAATGTGTTCAATGGTATATTCAACAGACTATAAATAAACTTTCTTCCAGTGGTAAATGATTGTTACAGGTCCTCAGTAGAACAGATTTCCAAGATTTATGCTGTCCCTGCCTTTTCTTGAGGGATACAAATACTTTCACTACCCAATACGAAAGTAAAGAATAGGGGGTAAAGAATCAGAAGGAAGTTCCTTGGTCGTGGCTCAGTATTTCCAGTCCTCCTATGCACAATTAAATCTTTCCATCTTTGTTTTCTAATAATGTGGTAAGGTATTCTATCAATTGGAGGTCTTGAATGCAATTAAAAGATTGTCCATGGAAGGAGGGAGGGTACCCTTGCACCCTTAAAATCATGTTGACATTAAAGCTAATATGATTTTATCATCACTGGCCTACTTTAGGAAGCCAATTACATTCCCTGTGATACAGGTGATATGGTAATTTTGCTTAGGAAATACATTCATTTAAATAGGAAACAGCTTTGTAAAAGTCACATCAAAAATGACTTTAAAACCAATGGTATAATCTTAGTTGAAGATGTGTAAGTGCTGAAAATATTCTGAGGTTTCCCTTTAATGATGCATAAAATCCTGTACTTTCTTTACAGAGGAGAAAGTGGCAGGGCGATTTTAAAGGTTGTGTCAATAGCTTTCTAAGTTTAGATGCACACAACTCTGTTTGCCTGCATCTCGCTCAGCGGGCGCTTAACATTTTTACACAGCTACAGAGACCTTTAGCTTTTGTGTGTAAATGAGAGTAAAAGCTTGTGAAACATTATGGCGTTTCCATTTTAAAGGTCTCAATTATGGTCCCATTTATAAATCTGAAGTTTCTCAAACAGTAGTGATTTTCAGTACATCACCAGTCATGCATTCACAATAAATATTACCCTTCGGTTTTGTTTGATAAACACTGCTTATTCATTTCCCAGAACAGAAAGCATTCCAGAGGAACCAACCATTTTCTTGTATGAAACTAAATTGCAAATGACAACATGGGGTGTTTGATAGCCAACTGATACTAAACAAAGGGTCATGGCTCATGATTTCAAGACTTCTAGTAACACTCCAAGAAAATAAAGAAGAAGAAAAATAGAATGAGTTGTTGAACTAGACCCATCGTCTATGCAGATTTGGATATGTTGCCTTTCATGTTGCTGAAAAAATGAAATCAATAGTTGCTATGAATAGTCAAATTTTGGGTAGTGTGCTTTGCCTTCAAATCCCCCCACAGTTCTTGTCCCACTTACCTTTCTGCTCTTATACAAAAATAAACCCCTAGATGCTCTCTTCACTCCTCCAATGACCTACTAGTGACTTCCTCACTCATAGCCTCGTCATATGCATGACTTCAAGACTTTTCTACAGCTTCCCAAACTCTCTTGAATGGTCTTTCCCATCCTGTTCAGCTTGTTCCTACTTTCTCCACATTCAAAACCCATCTTTTCAACCTCACCTCCCCGTTTTCTTCTGTCTTTCAAACCCTCACTGTTCACTCACCATTTTATATCCCTTCTCCTATTGGCCCTGATTTATTAAAGCTCTCCAAGGCTGGAAAGGATACACTTTCATCAGTGAAGCTGGGTGATCCAGCAAACCAGAAACACTTGGAGGTTCCTGAACCCTAACACAGACAGATAACAATTGATATTATCCCAAATCAACAATCACCTTATAACTCTTTGACTACAAAAGTGAACTAACAACAAAAAAGCAATCTTGGTATCAAAGTACAATTCAATGTTTTATAGTAAGCAAAACTATTTGCAATAATAGATAATATTAAGAATAATAATCAGGAAGGTTATTAGCTGTTTTTGGCAAACTGCCCTAAATTGCTCTGAGGTTACATGTACTGTAATTTAATTTCATAATGGTGTTTTCCTGTGGATCCTGACATGCAGCTTGTCTACTGGCTGGTAAATGAATATCCTATTTTCATTGAAAGTAAGGTTTTGGCATCAGCTGCCCACTGTGTAAGGAGCCTCCAGGGTGGTTACATACTAGTAGGTTGGATGGGAAAGGTCAGAGGTACATGAAATGGTAGATTATTTTGCTTTGAATCACCAATGTAAACAAAATTTAATTTTTGCTTCAAGCCAAGAATTATTTTGACCACAACATACCTTAAACAGAAGAGATGCACAATATACAAGTAAAACACTATTTTATATTCATCTCCTGTTGGTGTGAACCTTATGCACTTGATCAAAATAATATAACTAAAATCTTGTGTGAACCGCACTTTGAAAAGTAATTGTTGACATATCCTGTTCTGTAAGTACTATTCTCGGGATTCTCTGTGGTGTTCAAGGGTGAGAACAGGAGGTCTTACACGGGTGAGGAGAATGCTCTCTGATATTGTGTTTTATAATGCAAATTTATGCATTCTTTATTAAATGTTATGCTTATTTAAATGTGGATTTCTCATTATTCATGCAAAAGTCTGGAGTTAAAGTAGAACTAAACTCTCATATAAAAATACAAACTTTTAAAGTTCACTGCCAGTGAAACAGCACTACATTATTTCTTTTGCTACAAAAAATACGATTTTCTCTTTTTTGTTCATGGTTTTTCTCTCTGAATATGTTATAGAGTGTAAGGACTTTATGTAAAACATGCTGAACTGAATAAGGTCCAACTTACATCTTTAATAACCTAATCTGGTCAATTAGGGGTTTCTATTACATTTCTCAACTTTTGCCTTGCTGTTTACCTAACTAAGGGGCTCCTCAATATGAACCGCTGTACTACAGAAGTCCACACCATATATAAAAACTGGGCACCATGAAGTTCTTCTAGACCAGGGGTGGCCACACTTTTTTGGCTTGTGAGCTACTTTTAAAATGACCAAATCAAAATGATCTACCACCAATAAAAACTTAGACTTAATAACTCCTGTGCGTGATAGAGTTAATTTTAAAAAGCAGGGCACCGAGATCCACTTGCGTTGCCTTTGCGATCTATGGGGTAGATCACGATCCACCTGTTGGGCACCCCTGTTCTAGACAATGGGGCGCCAAAAGCTTTGTGATTTGAGGAGATCCTTTAAATTCCATTCTTAAATCCATAGCCATTGGGAATGCTGCCTGTTGTGTACCTTTTTGATAAAATATATTCTTTTCTGCGTTCTGGTAGCACCACAATGAATGTGGGGTTCTCTGCTCAATTTTGCCCTTGACCAAAATATGAACCACAACACTATAAGCTAACATCAGTGTAAAAGTAACCCTGTACATTGGTGCTCAATGGAAAAGTGCCTCTTGCATTGGTAGACAATATATTTGGAAGATTAATATTACTCATTGAGCACCTTCAGGTGGAACCTTGGAATACAAAGGTTACTATAGATTGTCTTAGAAGTGAGACTTTTTTTGACTGGGTGTCACAATATATTGACCATTAGCCATTTCAGCCTTTCTACACAAGAGAAGGTTTTACAGATAAATAACATGCATAAAAAAGTTTAATGTGCATATATTATTATGGGAAGGTTGTTCTTAAAATGAATGGTCTGGCATCCGGGTCTTTTTAGGTCTTTAGGGTTCTACGCTTACCACTGTGCTATTGTTTGAATTTCCTGCATAAGAAAAGGATGGTTGGCAAACCTAGCTGGAAAATAGCACTCTGGCTTTGTATAACTGTCTAGTTATTTAAACTAAACACTTTTTAAACGATGCAAAATGTAATATAAAAAAGAGAGGGGAAGCACACCTGCAGTCTTTCATTTCACGATTGGTTATGCTTTAAAGAGTTGTATTATCTTAAGTGCACTGAATAAGTGTCATCTGTGAAAAAAAGAAAAAGAAAGACTACAGGGAGGTCAAATGCTTTAGATTTCTCAATATATCTGCTTTAGCTGGGAAAAGAATCTTTTTTCTGCTGCATTTCAGAGTATTATTTAACATTGTCATAGCTTCGAACATGCCATATTGAGATAAGGTTTTCTCGCAGACACATCAAAATGGAGACTATTGCTGAGTGCAAGGTAAATGTTTATTAATCTTCAGAGAAATTTCAATAGTAAGAGCCTCGGAAGAAAAGAGCAAATGTTTGTCTCAACCGCACGATGGGTGCCGTATGGTTGTGTTCGTCTAATCAGAATGGAAAGGCAAAAAATCATTTGGAGCTGTCTCTACAATATAATATGTCTGCTTCATTTTATCTGATGGACTGTATCGAGGTAGTAGAGACATGTGAAGTATTGGACAGCTTTTAAAAGCTTCAGTCTCGGGTAGTCATTGATGAATCTCTCCTCACTGCATACTAGATATAACCATTTGTTAATATAAATAGCTAAACAGAGAACCTTTTGACTACAGCTCAATATGTAAAGAAAGCAGACATGAGCCATTGACTTTAAATCACTCCACGGCTCTTGTCCTATCTGCATTACATACTTGATACAAAAATACACCTCTAGTCAACCTTTCCACTCCTCCAATGACCTACTAATGACCAGATCGCTCACAACCCCTTTCCTCCCATGGCTCCAAGACTTCTCTTGAGTTGTCCCCACTCTATAAATCTCATTTCTTTCCTATTAACTTCAAAATCTTTAATCTTGTCCTCCTTTAAACCTGCCTTTTCAAATTTGCCTACCAATCTTTCTTTCTCTCCTACCCCATTAGCTAATGGATTACCATTCTATTCAGCCCAGCCATTGTATACTAGGATCCTCCACCTTTTTAAATGTAAGCTTGTCTGGGCTGGGTTCTTTTCTTCTCCTAGTTGTAGTATGTATTTGTCTTGTATGCAGATTAAGGTCATTTGTAGCCTTTATGTATTTTACAGAACTCCATAATATGTCGGTGCTTTAAACATTAAAAGTAATAATAATAGGAGTAGGGCTGATTTTGTCAAAATGCTGTTCCTGTAAAATGTTTTAGTGGAAACTTTCAGAAATAGAAGTAGGTAAGAACAGGTCAGGATAAATAAAGAGAGAGTTACCATAACCCACAAGAGATCTCCATTTAATCTTCTCAGATGACAGCCTTGGATTTTGCCAAAATGGAAATATTTTGTTGAGGACTTGCAGCTTTTGTGAATGTTCCAGTGAAGGAGTTTTGGTATCCGACATGTAATTGGTACATCTTAAAAACCTGCTGGTAATATTTTATTGCACTGGTATCTCTAGTGTTTAGAGAAATGATCCTCCCACCACTGGTGTCAATAAATCCTTAGAAAACCATTATTTTTGTGACGTCCTTATGTTACGACTGCACTGGTTAAGTCTTAAATGAGAGAAATTAGAGGAAAATACTTTTGTATGTTGTTATAAAGTCAGCTGAGGTATACAAAAGAAAGTTTTGAATTTATGACAAGAGGAAAGGAAACAGTATCCAAAAACCACTCATGACTGTACTCCAGCAAGCCAAGAAATGCAAAGTGAGCCTTTAGTTGGCTCACCAAAACTCCATGTTTTTTTCTGTGGTTTGTAAATGCAGAGCTTCTCTTCTGTAATATAGCATGGTTTATCTATAATCTGTTATTGGACATGTGCACTTTACAGTTACAGAAGCATTTTTAGCAAAAATATAAAACTAAAAAAGTATAAATAGGTAGTTGAGGGATAGCTTGTGAAACGTTATATGAGAGATGTAAAAAGATCTTTGTTAACAACCAGACTCTTTCAGTCAAATGATTGTGTAAGGTTTACGAAAGCTGAGCTTAAAAGTGGAGATTTCCCTTAGGGCCTGGACTTAGTCAGATCTTTTATCAGATGGGAAGAAAGGCCATCTGTTTTTTTCTCCCAACCATCATCAGGGCCACAAATTCAAACCCACCTGGAGTAATACTTCTCCCTGTTGCAATTTGGTTGAACAGATTCTGATTTTAAAGCATGCCTGAAAATCTCTGTGACCGATGCCAAGGACTTTCATTGTAAATGAGCACTTGTTATCTAGGCATGAACAGTATGTAAATACAACTTAGCAGTGTTCAGATGGTTTGTAGCACAAGGGAAAATCACATATTGAACAGATGGCCTAATCAAAACCTGATGAATCATTTCATTGATTTGTTGAACATTTTTTTTTAGGGAAAAATATTAATTTTGTTGCAGGTTGTAATATAACTGTTTCTTTTGTTGACCACATCTTATGAATCTATGAGGGTGATTCCAAGCCCAGGGGTTTTGGCAATGTATGACTTATCATTACTCTTAATAGGGTAACAGTTCTCTAAAACAGCGGTCGCCAACTGGTGGCCCACAACAAAATTTTGGTGGTCCGCGGCTCCAGTCAATGCATCCCCGAGCAGGGTCAGGAGAAGGACAACTGGGGGGGCGCACCAGCCAGAGCCGCGGACCATGTTCCCTGTATGTATTGCAGACTCAGGAAAGTGGGCTGGTGGTGTCTCTGGAGGTGAGTAGGTGGCTTCTGGCATCATGACCCATGCACCGTCTGGACCTGGCAAATTTAGTGGTCCGTCGGTCTGTAAAGGTTGGAGACCACTGCCCCAAAACACATTTTAATCAGTGGGGGAAAGCAGTGATGACATTTAATAACCAGTTGTAAAAAACCTCCTAGATCCTCACAACAATTTATGTCTCCACATCCTCCTCTATTTTTGAACACCTTTGTGAAGGTAATACAGGTATTGTATAACTTTCCAAAATGTTTTTGAAGATTGTCTATAATCAAATGTTTTTTTGCATTGAGAGTGATGCTGGGTTGGAACCTCTTCTCAGTAGATAGTAATAATTACAAACTTTGGAATATAATGAGTATTTTATGACCTGTTTGGTGGGAAGCTTTAGGAATTGAGAATTAAGAACTTTACTGAAGTCTGGAAGCTCCCCCTTAGGTAGATGGCAAAGGTCTAAATAATAATAAAATACCACATGCTTTCTCTGCAGTTGTTGATCCTTCCCCATTACCTGTTAACCTAATCTCGGTCTACAACTGTATTCTCAACCACATTTCCCTGGAACCAAAGGGTTCCTCCAGAGGTTGATGTGGTACCTTGAACAATGTACAGTTTGTGGCTTTCAAGCCAATCTAACTGACACCAATGATCTTTTTGGCTATCTGTAAGAGTGAAATTCTTCCCAATGGGCTGCAATGTAGGACAATTGTGACCACCACACTAATGTACTGTGAGCTGTGGATATATTATTTAAATCAGGGGTTCCCCAAAGACCTGAAAGTTATTTCAAGGATTCCCCAATGTTAAAGGTTGAGAAAAAATGGTCTACATGTGAAACTGTATAGGGGTACCCATATTGGAAGAGGCACAGCTATGTTTCCTCCAGCAATGAAAATGGTGAGAAGCACAGGCATGAAATCACCAAGTCCTAAAACTTGAACTCAGAGGATGCAATGTATCTACTTTACACTGTACATGTACGCCAATGAAGATGTAGGTACAGAAGTTTCTTTCAGATGAAATTCCAGACAAAAAGAGTTTCCAGAGTGATGTCATTACCATTTCTCATTTAGAGACCATATCTATATACAGATACAATGTAACAAAGCAAATCTCATTTCCACTGTAAATTCATTTATGATAAGTTGACTTTAATATCATGATATGGCAACGTCAGCTTCTCCAGTCAATATTATCAAACAGGTAAAACTTTGATACATATCAGTTTCTTTACATATCATTGAGAGCAATGTAAATAATACTATTGGAAATAAATTTTGCAAAAGTCCTCTTTAAGAATCAATCCAATCCTATCTTTTGTCCCATAACCATTAGCCTTTGTCACCATCCTTTCACTGTTAATAAAATATCAATCTTTGATACAATATTTAAATCAGGAATCCAGGAAAGGCCTAATCATACAGCTAATGTCTAATGCACCCTTCCCCCCCATTCGATCTGTCATGTTAGCTGTTGAATATATGTATGCCTAAATATTCAGAATTCAGCAGATCTTCGTCAGCCTAAAAGCTTGCACCTATCCCCAGACATCATTAGATCCTTCTACTTGACTAATGAATCTATGTCAGTCGAGAAGCTCTAATGCCAATTTTGGATGGGAACAGCTGCCATTCCTTATCTATATCTCCCCAGTTATTGAGACGTACTGTATATTGCAGAGAATACTGCAGTGCGTTTAGACTAGATCTTCTTAGCCTAGAAAATTATATTATCTATCCTCAAAGAGTCTATATTTAGCTTGTAATAAGCAAGAATAATGTTCATTTATTTTTTTAGTTATACCTTATGTGTCTAGAATGGCCATTTAGGAATTCTTCATAGCTCTGTCATTTTCAGTGCCTTTTCTTTGCAAATGGAAGGCAGACGTAGCTAAATATAGGAAGGTGATTTGTTTTACCCTTTTGAGGATCTGTTTCTCAACTATTTAACTAAAGATTCACACATTTTGCTAACTAGATCTTTTGTAAAAACTTTTATTAAAAAAAAGGCTCCTATGCGCTCCTGCTAGTTTTGGTATTCACTTACTCTTTCCACAAATAGCCAAGTGAATGGCCACACTTTTCTTAGCTACAGATAAGCTGATTGTTATTAAACACTTCGATCCAGGGCTGTGCATCACTGCAGTATCACACCAAGTTCATTCAGTCCCACAGTGTCACTTGCAGCAGCAAGGAGATAAGGGAAATAATTGGCCCTCTGACCTGTAGTTTGCAGCATCCCCTGCTTCCCTTTAGCCGTGCAGCCTCAGCTGTTCCTTCTCAGCATCCCCAGCACATATTCTGAGGCTGTGGAGATTTTGAGAGAAGAATAACGTGGCTCCAACCTGCCCTGCCATCGGCTGTTAAGACTTTATACACTTGCTGATAGTCACCAATTGCCTGTTGTGCCATTATGCTAAGTGTTTGCTGTCTGGACCGACCTTTGGCCGTGACACGGACTCTGCTTTGTCTCTACCCTTGGGTCTCTGGCTCTGTTTTCTGGTTTCTGCTGTAGTCACCTGTACTGTGTTATCAGTGCGCTCCTGGTCTCCTGTCCGTCCTTCCCCAGACTCCATTCTTTGTGCACAGAGGTAACCGTGTGCTTGGACAGTTCAACTAGACTCCCGAGGCTTGATAAAGGTGAAGCATGCAGCGTTAAATTGGTAGACTGGTTTATGAGGATCAATGGCGCTGGACCAAGACCTTACACTGATACTAGGTAAAAATCAGGTCCAAATGCATGCATAAATAATACATTTTTTGATGTATTAATGACAAAGGAGTTGGTTTATTTGTGTCTTTTATATCTGTCTGGAGTTTATTTTGAATGAAATGCAGTACCTTGCCAGACTGTCTTGATTACAATTCTCACACTCTGCATTTCACCCTCTGCCTTCTTTTTTAGTCTGATGAATAGAAAGCTGACTTACAAATATAAAATCAGCGGATAATTTATCATTGTCCAGATGCATCACAAAGAGGGACTAACAAATAAAGTTAATTGGCATGTAGATAGGCTCCTAGAGATTTATGTGTGGCTCATTGCAAGCTGTCATTGCCCTAGCCATTCCCCAAAATGATCTGGAAGAGGTGAAAATCTCCTCTTTTCTTTTGTAGGTAATTTTGCCTGACTATCCACTTTGAATTGTTCATCAGCTCAGCTGTCGAACACACATTAGTTTAATGTTTTCTTGCCTTCAGCTCATTCTCTGCTTTGATTTTGGAAACATGAACTGGATGGAATACAATGGTCATTTGCCAGTGGGCATATAGCAATTTTTGTTTTATGTTCTCTTGCAGGAAATACTGGCCTCTGAAATAATGTATGATTGTGATAAATGTAAAAGTGTATTTACAGCATAGATTGCACTAAATAGCAGCTGGACAATGGGGAGAAAATACACATTCTGAGGAGTACGGTAAGCATGAAATGTCTTGTCTGAAAAACACAGTGTTTCATTTGGCTTGCATGCTGATCAGTGGCTTTTATTATATGAAAAGTACAGAAGAAAGTGCTGTTGATCTCTGACAATGACTAGTTATGGGTGGAAAGTGGCCAGTAGCATCAATTCCCAGTGGAATTTTAATATCGTTCTGAGATTTCAGTAGTGAGCCTATATTCCCCCCTTCCAACCTCTGCAAGGTCATGTTGGCTGGAGGCAACTGTCCTAGTCCAAGACCCCAACAAGACTCAGGGCCAGGTTTAAATCCCATTAACATAAATATGTCAGATTCAAGACTTCATGGAAAGCATGCATTGGATATATGGGTAATCCGGTGGATCCAGCGTTTAAAGGGAAAGCAACATTACCTATGTTGATGTATGGAAGTTAGAGTGTAAAAAAGTTTGGTGTTGTTTAAACTAGCTTGCCATATTTTCAATTAGACTTTAAATTGATCAAATACATTGAACCAATTAAAACAGTTGTTTAAGTAAAAGTTGGGGAATACTTCTGGTAGCTGGCAGTGTTCAGGGACCACTCCAGAATGAATGTTGGCTCTACCGGTCAATGAGTGCATGATGGTAACTAGGAGAAATCGACTTTTAGCACTGGTTGTGCACATTCAACTAGTATATAGTCAGCAATACAAGCAATTTTTGGTCAGAAAGTTATTCGAAGATTGATCAAACAAGACTTTTTATTATTTTGATTTTGATTCAATTAAATGGAAATCAAAACTCTTTTATATGTCATGATCAAAATTCCAATGACATATATTTGTGCTAACAATTGGTATACCAATGGAATTTCAAACAAGTGTATGATACACCAAATATTTATAGTCACTTGATCAATTTAAAACAATCGCACTTACGATCATACCATTAAAGTGGACCTATCACTAGAATTTTTACTTTACATAAAAGGGAAGGCAACTCATCTATCGCAGGCTACGTCACCTGATCCTGAGCCTGTGAATACGAGATAGGGTGGTGTAGGCAGAAGGCTTAAGAAAAGGAATGAGGGTGGCAGCACCTGGTTCCTCCTCGATGGGATGAAGGAGGATTCCGGGATGACAATGGACCTAATTCAGGAGCTAAAGACTGTATTTGGACTGGTGTTGAGGTTGTGGTGTAGTTATTGCTTCCTCATATCAGAGAACCACTGCTTCAGGGCAGACCATTGTAGAGTGTAGCATCCACCTTCGGCAGCCTAATAGATAATGAATAGATGTGACAGTGAATGGTTCAGTACCACTCGCTGCCATCCGCTGTCAAATCTATAAACTGCATTGTGGCGGCCAAGTGGCTGGAAAGGTGCAAGCTGGCGGTAACTATTGGGATCGCTTGCTCCCACTTCAGGTTCTAATCTGGCTCAGGGGTTCTTCAGCGTCTTTAGAAAATTGCTTGAAATTTAACTAAACAACCAACTAGTTGGTTTTTATATTTTACTTTCAATAAAAGTAATGCATACAAGATAAAAGTAAAAGAACATAATATTAACATGTAAAGTTAGCTTTCACCATTAAACTCGCATGTAATGGTAATTATCCAGTATATTTTTACAGTAAAAACAGAACTCTCAGAATTTGTTTTGACTTGGATGATAGAAAATTGTGATCTCAGGTGTCTTTATCTGCAGATCTGCAACAGGTCGGTGCACTGGCCCTGTGTCAGCTTCCTATCAGGCAACATATGGTGTGGGTTGAAGGTTGTAGCAAATCACAGACATGAACCATAGAAGCACAAGAGATTTGTTGATGACAAGCATGAAAAGCTAAAACTCTTAGTAAATGAGCCAAGCTGTCATATGATATGGGCCAGGGGTTCTGATCTTCCGAAAAATCTTGCAGAAAACAAGTTGAGCTTGTTATCACCTTTCTGGTTCAGATATGGATTTTAATACTGAGCCTTGTGGTTTACTGCATATCTATGAAATGTTCAGTTTAATACTATGAGATTCATTTCCAGCTCCTTTATATCCAGCAGAAAATGTTTAAAAAACGAGTAGACATTTTAAAAGACAGGGCAGGGCATATTAATAGACTTGATTGTATGTCCTATTTCATAAGAGCATTGACTCATTTTTTTTGTGCTCCAATGCCACTCTATTTAGGCTTTATAAAAAAAAAGAATAGAGAACATGTAACTAACGTCTCGTTTTTGGTGATTTGCTCAGTGTAGAGGGCAAGGGCAAGTCCTCAACCCTATGCAATATACTTAGAGCTTGCACAGGGCTTAGTTTTTTCTTCCTGGTGGCTAAAGAAGAGTTAAGAATGTGCTTGTTATAAAGAGGTGGTGAATCAATAGTTTATTTTACATCTCTTTTTATGATTATGTAATTGTGGGTTTGGCATGAGTGTATTCTTTACCTACAGTATATGCTTGGTGTCAAAAGCTTTACTTTTTTCGGCTCAAAAAGTCATGCTTTATGAAGCATTTGAAGGCAACAAGCTGCAACTAATCAGTGACCTAATAATGCAATCCAGCAAATATCTATGTAATAAAACCAAAAAGGTCACTTATTTTACCTTAATCTAAACTCTCTTTTCTACTGCAATGCCTTCCCCCTTTCTCATTCTGTATTTTGCAAATCCAACCAAATGTTTCACTTCTTAAAATGATTTGATATTTTTGTAGATCAGGATTTCCATATGTTAGAGTAGCAGGGATCTTGCTATGTCAATATGTATCATGAAAACTAGCGTATTCTATCAGATGCCTAAAACTAAATGTTTTAGTAATAGTTTTCTGTAATAGAAGAAGTATTATAATTTGTAATAGAAGAGATATTATAATCTCCTCTTTGGTGGCCTGTGTGTCCTACCACTGCTCCATTCGGAAGCTGCAGCCTCCATTAGTGTTTTCAACATTTGGCACTTTTAATCGATTTATATTCTTTTCTATTCTATTTGTTAGCAAATGTTTTCAATCCTTGACCAGATCCATTCCAGGTTTGCTGGATCACACAGGTTCACTGATGAAAGTGAATCTTCTCCAGCCTTGGAGAGCTTTAATAAATCAGGCCCTTAATGTAGTATTAGATGTCTATGTCCACATCCTTATGCTGTGATTTTACCCCAACCCTAGAAAGGAGTGAAGGTAAGGCAGGTATAAAAAGGTTGTCTTTGGAAAAGATGACAATGTCTCTTTAGGCTTTGATTGCAAATATGATCGATTTCTCGCTCAGGCATTGCCATTTGCCTCAAGTCGTACAATGTTCCCCTTTATTATAATGAGTGTCTTCCGGAAGTGGAAGACAAATATTTGTATGCCAAGTTGAGTCCTTATGTCCACCATGGAAGTCATTAACCAGGATAAGAAAAACCTTGTGCTTCCTCCATTGAATAATCCTTCATTGATAACCACCATAAACCAGACAGTAGTGTAAATCTTTAAATACAGAAAATGATAGAGCTATAAAGTAATCTATTCTCAGTTTATTCCAGAAACAATATTAACAGGGCCAATTGCAAACACATTTTCATCAAATGGAACCAGTCAAGTAACAACTTTGAGATACCTATTAAGTCTCCACTCATTCAAACACAAAAATCATATTTTGAAACTTGCTTTATGAACCATTTAACAGCTAAACAGCAAATATAAGTTTATAAATAAATTGACTGTAATTGACATCTTCCTGCCTGTCTATATTTTTGGAATTTGTTAGCACAGCAATTAGGAAAGTAAAACAGAGCATTATTTAGGCCTGGTACAAAGTAGCAGATCCACTGCCAATTTTGCATTTGGCAAAGTGACAAAGGTACCAATACGGATATCAATCTGTAATTGATCACTTGAAAGCCCCAAAACACTTCATGTACAAGATTTTTCCTTTTGATTGATTTCTCTAAATAGAGAAAAATTCTGATCAAATACTCAATTACAATACAGCTTGTGCTCTTTTGATTATTATTTGCCATGGTTGGCTCAGTGGTTAGCACTCTTGCCTTTGAAGCAGTAGGTCGCCCCGTTCCATCCAGGACACTAGTTTGTATGTTTTCCCTGTGTTTGCGTGGGTACTCCAGTTTCCTCCCACATTCCTAAAAACATGCAGTTAGGTTAATGGGCTTTCCCTCAAAAAATTGTCCTTAGACTATAAAATAATGACATTTGACTATGGTAGGGACATTAGATTGTGAACCCCTTTGAGGGATTATATAAAAACTGGCTAATATTCTTATATCCACAACTGGGTGGCACCTAAGTTTGTTGTCAAAGTGCTTTGAAAACCAGTTTTATTGGACTTGAAATAGGATTGGTGAAGCAAAAATCTACTCATATATAATATACTAGTCAAGTATTACTTACTACTAAGAGAGAGAGCATTCATTGGCTAAGCCTTATAAATATATGAATGAACTGTGTTCATCCAATAAAGATTTCCATTTTTAAGCCCCCTTTCTATATTGTAAAGCTCATTTAATTGAAGAGGATATAGCAGAGACCAATACTTACCTTATCTCTCTCTCCTGAGTATCTAACCCTCTTCTCTGTTCCTCCCTCAACCTCTAGAATGTGAGTGAGCCCTCGGCATCCCTATGTACAATGAAAGACTCCTGGTCCAATTTGTACATGTTGACCAGTGATAAGATTTAAGTTAAGTCCATGTGTGGGTTCAGCTTTAACTTCTACCATTGTAGTTTGTATATCTGTAGAAATTCTTGAGCAAATAAATGGTCAGAAGAAGCATTTTACACTAGCCAATGCTTCAGGAACACAACAACACTTGACTAACACATGTTGTACCAATGAGCCCTGAAGGAAGCTCCACACATAGATTGTCTTTGTGGGAACTGCAACTTTTTGTAAGTTTTCAGATTGGCACCAGTGCCAGAATGGAGATAGTCTGTCTCCTTGTCTACAGGAGTCTTCACGATTCACATCCTCCCTCCCACCTCTTTCTATGTGTGTTTAGACATCTTCTGCACCATCACTCTGACTTCATAGTATGGACTAGGCTATGTTTTATATCTGAAAGGTGATAAGCGGAAGGTCAACATAACTGGGCGTTAAGTCAGAGCAGGCAGTATAGGGTTAAAAAATAGGGATGGGAAGTAAAGAAGATTTAGGTTTGGTATTGGTGTGGGAAAGAAAATGGAATTTAGTAGGGTGTAGACAAGAAGTTGGGGTCAGGGGACCGCATGACAGGGTGAAAGTTTCCCACCCCTCCCAATTTTTGGATGAACATGTTTTCATTGGGGCTGTTTGGTTAGGGTTGTCCTTTGGGTTTGGTGGTTTGTGATTCTTGAGGACAGTACATGGATTATGTGATGGAGTTGGTGGAGAGCTATTTTGGGTGTGGAGAATATTCTACTGGTAATTGATATAATTCCTGAGGCAGTAGTGTTATATATCATTGGGGTGCAGATTGCAAGTTGATGGGGGTAAAATGGGTAATGCCTTCTGGGACCTGCAACTGGGTTGGTTAAACTGTGATTTGGTTAAACTAGTAATTCAGGTTATGGATCATTTTTTATGTGTGTTATAATAATATTTTTGGGGCATAAGGTATTTGTAGTGTAATATTGCCTATTATTAATTGCCTAGTAATAATAAAGTGATACAGCAATGAATGACCGTCAGGCTATTTTGTACCATATATTTGGTTGTTTTATTTAGTTTTGTGCGAAGAAGATGGTTTGGTAGCCAGCAAGATGATCTCAACTACCACATTCATGTTTACTCCCCCCACGTGCCCACCTGCCCCCATGTAGCTCTGAAGAGCATGGGTAGGTATCTTCATGCTGGTGGGACCATATGTTTAAATTACCAGAGCCATTGTGACATATTTAAAAAAATGCTATCATAATAAATTCCAAAAAAATGTTTATGACAACAGTACTCCTATTTATGTAAATTAATAAGCTTGATTGGCAATCTGAGTGATTTGGCAGGAACCTTTAAAGTACGTCTATTATGATGTCAAAAGAAAAGGAAAATGCAATGCAAAATTTGAAGGGGCCCTTGACTCATCTCTAATAACCAGCAACTTTGTGCAGAAGTAAAAAAAAAAAAAAAATACTCTTCCATCTTCTATATTTCTCCTTGAAGTGTTCTACATTATGCATTTAAGTTACATAAATAAACATTTAATTCAGAATGTGTCTCATCTGGGAGCATTGTCCCCAAATGACTTTCTAAGCTTCTGTTGATCGATAAATTAATCTCCAGTGTTTAGTATTAACTAAGATTAGACCACTGCCTGTGCAAGCTTTTTTTTTTTTTTCTCTTAACAGTGCCTTTAGAAAGTGTTTAGTGTGCCCCTGCTTTACATAAACAGCATGGAAGCTTTCAAAATGCCAGTTATATACAGCTTTTAAGTATGCTTACTGTTATACAAGTTTACACTGAATCTTTTAATAGAAAAATTCCACTTAATACCATTTGCATTAAAATGGTCATCACATGTTTTATATCCTTCATGCATTAAAGGACTGTACTGTAAGGCAGTTCTGTAAATAGGAATATTGCCAAACGAACATCCACAGTAATACATTGTTAAACATATATATATAAATCAAGAAGTGTAAGAAATGTTTTGGGTAGTTGTATTGGTTTGTTGACATTCCCTACACATCACTGCTCAGATCTGGAGAGGTAGAAGCAGCACATGGAACCATTCAGCTATCTAGCAGTGTACATGTGCTAAGAAAGATCAAACTGAAAGGAGATGAAAGCAAAGTGATAGATTATTTTATCATTCTGTTTCTTCTACTTTCTCTGTTTATTGACAGGCTGGAAAGGGGCAAGTCGTGTAAATTGTTCTTAACTGTAGCAGAGGAAAGTCAAGTCTTCCATTCTGCCTAGGGGCCTATGAGCTGTGTAAAGCTGCGTACACACGTGCAATAATTATCGTTGGAAACGAACAACTGACGACCGATCGTCCGATAATCATTAACAAAAAAAGTGCACAACGACGCTGACGATTGAGGATTGTCGCTGGAAACAAACAACCATCCCGGCGGATCTGATTGAGCCATGATTGTTCACAATCTATTGTGTGTAAAGTTGTTCAGTGATCGTGGACGGTTCTGCAGTACACTTTCTCCTTTACACGTCACTTCCTGCATCGTTCAAACGATCGTATCTAGCGTGTGTACAAATTTTTGTTAGATTATATTTGAACAATCGTATCGTTACAGCATGTACAGAATCGTGCACTATACGATCGTTCAAAATAATCGTGCATAATCTTTAGTGGTTCATTTTCTAATGACAATTATTACACATGTGTACCTAGCTTTAAAGTCTAACAAACAGAAACACAAATTTTTTGACAGGTCAAACATCTCCCTTATATGTGCTTTATTTGTTTAAGCTATTTGCACAGAGATAAGTTTTCACAGACCAGACATGGATAAAATAAAAAATCCCCCCCTAAAAAAAACAATTTATTTCTCTACTTGCACATATAGAAAAATGTAAAAGGTATCTTTCAAACACAAAGAGAGATTTCCAGGAATGGTATGGTAAATATGTGACAACTTATGTTCCTGAAGAAGAACATATTGCCGAAACGTGTCAGGTTGGGAGACTAGGGGTTATGAGCACGGGAAGGCTGCCCCCACACCCCGTGAGTGGTTCTTGTTTATAACAGTGGGGAGATTTTTTTAAACAAAACTTTGTACAAATATAGTTCTAAGCAAGGTTGAATGTTTAAATTATGTTGCAATTATTTTATTTTTAATACAATTGGATCATCAGTATTAAGTACTCCTCTTTTCTTTCTACTCCTCTACATTTTTTGTAAATGTATATATTTTAGGCAAATACTTGTCTAATTTATGATAGTGGAAGCATGATTGTGGGCAGATCAAAATCTAAAAAATCCAATCATTCTTTCAAATTACCTACTTTGATTTTTTTATGTGCATTATTGGGTTATATGGTATACTGACCACCTATTTGACATTGGCTTCATTTCTTCTAATACATTTTGTTAACTTTACCAATCCGTTGGCTTAACTATAGGTTGTGGCACCAGAAACCTTACTTGCTCCATCTTAAAGTCTGCTTGATATATATTATTCGTAGATAGGTCATTAAAAGTGAGGGGTGGCCATTACTTTTGTGTGCACCTGGGACGGACACAGTGCTTCACCCAGTCTAAGCAATAGATGAATGCAGAACCTGCACAATGATAGTGCCCATTCAAGCCTCACTATTGGCCCATTACTGTAATCGGCAGACTTACTGGTCAAAAGTTAAGTTCAAGAGATAGAAGGAGGTGAAACCAATCCCCAGTTTTAATCAACACAAAAAGTAAATGGATTTTAGAAAAGTCACGCTTTGTTAGAACCTAGGAAGCCCCTAAGGATCAACTTGAAGGTCCCTACAGTATGCAGACGGCACTGGAATCAGTATACCACACTAGCAACAAACTTGCTTTTATAAGTTTTTTTCTCCAAAAGGCCAAAACATTTTTTTTTCATGAACTTGGCACCATCAACCTTTACTTTCTGGACTAAAACGCTGACCCAGAGGGGACACAATCATGTATACCCATGCAATTGCTTTAGTTTTTGCAGATTCAAATGTGTCAAATGAGTGAAAATATTTTGCATGTTTTTTTTTCTGGATGCTTTGATAGCCTTGCTCAACCCAAGACCATATTAGCTGATTAATTGACCACAACAACTCTTTGAAAGTGTACATAGCAGCCAACAGATCTTCCTACTGCAATCTATTAGGTCCATATCTCCCTAATATAATAAACTAAGAGCTACTATATACATGTTTTTTATGTACCCTGTGATGTGGTTTTGTTTTAAGTGCCCCTCTGCATGAATATGTTAATTGCCTACAACCCTTTAAATATGTATCAGGAGTCCCCTTACAATCTACTGGGCCTGATCCATCAAGCTGTATTAGGAATTAATGTACGCTATATTCAGCTTAAGGCATGCAAGTTTGATGCAATGCTATTGATTTAGAGGCCACTTTTGTATGTTTTAAGCACATTTTAATGTACCTAATTGCTATTGCAAGTTGATAAATTGGGCTATTATGTTTTTAACTATTTCTTTATTGCATTTTCACGGTCACATTTATAAAGTGCATTTATTTAATGCTGAACAAAGGTCCAAACTTTACATTAGATCCTTACATTTTTTTTTTTTTATCGGATAGCCTCTGACATGGCACAAGTGGAAATTGTTTTCAACTCCCAGCCGTTTCAATGGAAAGTTTCACCTTTGGCATCTCTTTGGATGTTAACTATTCTGCACAGACTATTCTGAAGTATATCTAAAAGGGGGAACTCCCAGTGCAATAAACCTAAGGGCATTGGCAATGTGCACTTTTACTTTATGCT
>NC_092866.1:14291573-14292668 GCF_032062135.1 Pyxicephalus adspersus | reverse complement strand
TATTCAGTTGGCATTAGGAATATATTTTCCAATATATCTAACTAAAATTTTAATTTTGACATAAAAAGGGATTTTGATGTTAATACAATGCTCACCAAAGCAAAAAATACAAAATTGGCCATGGTCAAATAGTTTTTGGTCAAAATTCTGCCCAAAAATGATCATACATAAAAAAACAGGTAGAATATTTTAATTATTTTTTAGTTTGAAGTTTTTATCTAATAGATTTTCTAATGAATAGAAAATATTACACAGTAAATGGCTAGTCTAATAAACGTTCACAACTTGGATCCCCAAACTGAATGTCAATAAGCTGTATACAAGAACGTTATCTTCTTTTTTGTGCATGAACTGGAGGACTGCCATAAAACAAGCTAAAGCTGCACCAGATTTGGGCAGACCAAGCAGGAAAAACTAAACTTTTACTAAAGTCAAAGGTATAGGTCCATGGTTTTGCTATCGATGCAAAGTGGAGGGGGGAGGGGTAACACTGGTGTTCTTGTTTTAATTCCCCCTAGAGTAAAAAAAAATGTAAAAAATAAAATTATTATGCGCAACCTCTTCAGTGCTCTCTATTGATGATGAAATCAGAACTTTGATTCAGTTTAATATTTGTATCTTTCTTTTCTGCAGCTTCAGGATCCTGTCAGTCATAATTCATGAACTGTATCATACTGTATTCCGAGGCTATAAAATCTTTTTTTTCTTGAAATACTTTCCCTACTACTGGAGAAAAATGAACTTTATTATAATGGACTTATTTCCTAGAGTTGCCATTCCATTCTCACTCTGTTTCCTTTTTTATATATTGTACAAGGGATTTAAATAGTTGGTTTTGCACATGCACTAGTTTTTCATGCCAAAGCTAAAACTCCAGTATAAGGGTTGAAAATCTAAACAAGCAACAAGTGCTTTCTTAAGGCAGAAGGACTTCCAGAAGCCAGACACAACCTTCCATACGTCGTGTCAAAAAAAGAATTTGAAGACCATTGACTTGCCTTCCAGAACAATCCAGCTGTTTCACCTTTCTATATCCAGGCTTGGAATGCCTACTGTAGCTGTCATTGTTACTATTGATAAAAGATAAGTGTATTC
>NC_092866.1:14224099-14290051 GCF_032062135.1 Pyxicephalus adspersus | reverse complement strand
TTTGGTGAAAACTCAAAAGTTTTGATTTACCCTCATTTTTCTTAGCATTAACATTGGTGATCACGAGAGATAGGGAGCACAATTCTGTTTAACAGATTTGGTGGTTCTACCCCTTTTATTATTATTATTATTAACTGGTATTTATATTGTATTACATATTATGCCGAACTCCATAGTCCATAATCATATCACCTGTCATCACTCTATTTAATATTTAAAAAAATGCATTTATGTATACTTTAAAAAGTTAAAAACAGACATTTTAGCATATGTAGTTAAGTATTACAACAATATATGATGGGGGGGTAGCATTGAACTAAATCATAAGGGGTGCGGGGTGCTGGGCTATATATTCTTCTGCTTCTACAGACTTATTCTGGCCTGGGTTAGTGTCTCAGAGTATTGAAGCCAAATAGTTAATATTTGACTGACTCTATGTTTCATTACACATGGCCACTAACTATACTAACTTCTAGATTGTGCACACAAAAATAAGATATTAACCTAGGTGGTAAAAGACATTTGGTAGGGTACAGTTGATATTCAAGTTTAAAATGTTAGGAATAAAGTGGATAAATAAGAAAAGTTATGCAACTGAAGAGTGGTTTTGATAAGTTACAGTGATCCACTTGTTGGTTCTTCTAATCCACTAGGAAGGAGGCACAAAGACCCCATTGGAAACCTTGGTTCTTGGATAGCACATCATGTTATGCCTAAGCCAATTTATAGACTTTTTTAGGATCTCCAGGAGGTCCTGGTGGTGTTGTTCTTAATGTTTCTACAAATATGACACTCTATGGTACATTTTAGCCACACTTTCTAAAAATGAAATATAAATGTAAAGGACAATTCTATGTTTTACAGTAAACCAAAGCATGGTTTAGTATTAAATATTTAAAAAAAGAATAGAAGAAAGAGTAGAAGAGAAAGTATTGGCAGTAATCTTCAACTCTCAGACAATTTCTACTCATTTGTCCTTTGTTGATGTTTTAGTACACTTTAAAACAACATAAAAACAAATTTGAACCTCCCGAGACTTTGATGTGAGGGGTTTGAAAACTCTGCAGCAAAAGTTGCCAAGTCTAATTTCCTAAAATCCCAGGTTGCCAATCTTACAAATTTGAAGGCCTGGTATATTAGAAGAATGTGAAAGTAAGATAATCTCCGAACAGGTAGATGTATTATTTTGTTTTTTTTTTGCCTATAGTATATTTGCAATACAGCGAGTAGAAAACTTTATAATGACTTTGTTTAAAAGCCTATCAGCTAGAATCTGCACATTTATTTGACTCATAGTTAACAGGCCTCTTATAACACTATAGTGTGTATGTTCAGAACATTGTTTTCAACAAATGGCCATATTATACAAACATTTCCGTCTGCCCGCTGTCTCTCCTTTCCGTTCCACTACCTTCATTTTTCAAGAGACATGAGTAAGAAGCGTTGAAAGCCTCCAGACTTCCATAAAGAACAGTAATGGTAATATCTACCATTCATCCAACAGCTTGGGAAAGCCAATTTGGTGTGGCAGATCTAATGTTCTCTTTTTTACTTGTCTCCAGCACATTCATCTGTTACGGGACTCTATCCATCTGTACAAAGCATCTATTTTCAACACACAGTCTCTTAGCACAAGGCTTCCAAGTTCCAAACATGTGCTTTTATTTAAAGAAGGACTCTAATTAGTGAATTGCTAGAAATAACCAATAAACATTGCACTGAGTTTTACTTTTGTCACAATGTTTTTGTAATGATTGAAAATAGGTTTAGTAAGCTACCATGTGTGCCTCCGTCAGAGGCTTCTAACACACGTGTTTCTTTTTAGGGACTTCAGGGTCTGGTAATATGATTATATAGTAAGATAATGGAAATCACTCAGTCATCAGTCCCAAAACACATGACATGTCTGTTGTATATTTTCTTCTTCCAATTGTTGGTCTTGGGGATGGGGCAAACCACAGGGTCATGCTGAATATGCTCCAGCACATAAATTTAATATTTACCAACCTATCACTTGAGGTTCCTAATAATGCCAAATTGGTTGCTTCCTGGGCAGTTTGATAATTTACAGAGGGTTTTTTTTTTATTTGAGGCATTCATTTTGGAGAAGCTAGGAGGGATTTTCCTTTACTTAGGAGTGTGTCTTTAACTTCCTGTAGTGTTCCTTGGACCGGATGTGAAGGAAAATACCCCCTGAGGGTATATCAATTTGGAGTTTGAATGCTGGTCTAGCCTGCTAAAAAAAATACTAACTTTGATTCAAAAGAAATATTTGTGAATCAAAGTGATTAGAAGTGAGGAGCAAGTAGGTAGCCAAGATTTTCTAAAACCACGAACATTAAATGAAACTTTTTTTCGACCTTTGCAGTAGTACTTTGTGTTAGATCATTCTAGAACCTGCCCATCTGTAATTATCTCTATGATTTACCAAGTAGTTCACAACAAGCTTTAGGTAGAATTTCAGGCACTGCCCTCCTGGTAATGCAGTAAACATTGTCCAATAGGTTGACCAAAGGTGCCTTAAAAGTGGACCTTTCAGTTCTTGGCATTACAGTAATGTCACAACATACATAAATAGTATTTATATTTCTTTTGTCCTTGCAATCTGCGATTTTGTTATAGGTCTCAGTGCTCAACCCAGAATAGTTTTTTTAGCTGGGTGGAAACAACTTGTAGGTGGGTGGCAGCCCTTGTATTGTGACCCAACTATTCAGTAACTTCCAAAAACAGCCGGATGGTTACTAAAAATAGTGCTGGGTGGTGCACCCAGCTAAAAGGGGTGGGAGAACACTGATTCTTCTGTGGCAATAGGAAGCAGTATAGAAAGTTAGCTGGAACTAAACCTGTGCAACTAACCTATCCCCGTTCCATCTCAGGGCGTCAGCCTCTTTTTTCTTTTTGCTAGAGACGATCTTCAACCACCTTGTCTGGCCATGCCAGGATGACATTACTTCCACGGAGGAAGTTCATTTATTCTTGGCACATGCAAGGGAAACTGGAATTGCCAGGTTTCTTTGGCAACCACCATTGAAGTGCTCATGAACAGCTCACCTTTTTTGACATTTCCCCTGCGCTATAGAGCTGGTAATATGGATTATTGCAGAAGAAACGTCTTCTGTCCCTTTCTGCAATATTAACATGCCTGATCATGTATTTTGTAAAGTAGGACCCCAACTGGATATTTCATACCTGAGTTAGTGTCTCAGTCCAACAAGTAGATGAGAATCCCAGATACTGATACTGAGAGAAAAGCAGAAAATGGCATTGTTCAGTGGAATACTGTGACCTTTATGAAAGTGTTAAAGTGTTACATTGACAAAATGGACCTGATTTATTAAAGCTCTCATAGGCTGGAGAGGATACACTTTCATCAGCGAATTTGGGTGATCCAGAAAACCTGGAATGGATTTCTTAAAAGACATTTACCATTTGTTAGCAAATGCTATCAATCCGGGTCCAAAATCCTCTCCAGCTTTAAAGTGCTTTAATAAATTAGGCCCAATGCATTTAAAGTTGACAAGTTGACCTTTCATGACCTACATTTGAACAGCTATCAGGCCCCGTGCAACAGTACAAGAAGCCAATAAGCCCATGTGCTATCAAAAAGCTGCTACGAAACAAAAACAAAATAACAAAGACATGAGCTATATACTGAGCTGCACCTCATAGGGGAATAGGGGTCCAGAACAAAATGGACCCACAAGAAATTAAATAAATGTCGCTGGATGTCAGACTGAGGAATTCTAGTGGCAGAAAAAAAATACTTTGTGGGAAATAATTGAATATTATTTATTATTTTTAGCTAATACTATAAAGCTATTTGTTTTTAATTTGTTCTATTTTTCTGCCATTCTTCTTTAACACATATGTAATATCAGGTCAGCTCTATATTAGCTATTTACAAACTAGTACATATCATTTTATTTGCTGTTTAGTTTTCTGTCTCTTCTCTCTGTCAGTATTTTCATCGTATTTTTCTGCCTCTCCACTGTTTTCAGAGCATATCATTTCCTAGCACAGATTATAATTCCTGCTGTGACAAGCCCCCTTTAATCACAGCATCTGACTTGAAAAAGCCTATCACTCATCCTTTTGTCTTTATGGAATCTTCGACTTGAACAAAAGAATATTTACCCCGAAAAATATTATATAACCAGTAATTAGCCTTCAGCCTTCTCTAGGGCATTACCGCTTACTCTAACAAAGAGAAGTGGAAGTGCTTCATAGCCAATAGAGATAGCTGTGAACAATGTAACTTATACGGCTCCTTTAAGACCAACTGCTTCTAATCAACTACTATTCAAATTTTGAGTCAGCTTGAGGATTCGACTATTGCTTTGGTAAATGAAGGATAAGAAAGAAGAGAGAAAAGCAGGGTCTTTTTTGGCACAAAAATAAAGTTATATTGTATTTTCAATAAACAATAACAAATATAAAGGGAGAAAACATAACAGTTTCAAAAATTGGTCACAATGTTTTCTTGTGGTCCAAACAGTATTAAAGTGGCCCCAAGAGGCACAAGTTTTTTGGTGTAAGCACACACTTTGGCCCAAGGGGCTCTAGACATCAGGCATCCAGCCAATCATGTAAATTCCTCATTTATTCATGTTGATTGCTGTACCAACGCATTTTGCCCTAAAAGGCTTCCTCACGGGTATCGGTTTAGCAACAGATCTTTGGCACCTGCAGTAATTAAGTCTTAATTAATAAGAATTGTTGTATTTATTACATTGTGTAGTACATGTAGACATCTATGTATAATTGGAAAAATAACTAGATATTCTGGTACCTAAAACTTAGCTCAGTATCCCAGATTCTTAACTGCGGTTAGGATCTACATAATCAAATATATCACAGATCCAAGTAATTCTATTAGTTCTTATGTATACATATAAATAAAATAAGTATAAATAGACTTGTTATATATGCTCTGAAGTATATTAGATATGAATAAATTTATACAGACTTACATGGTCTTGTAGGTCAAATGGCAATGTTAGTTGCAAACGTAGGGAGGACATGGTGCCTCCGAATTGGATTTTAAATGAGGTGATAGCAACATCTCCCCAATGATAGGAACAGTGGATTCTATGACCCTGTTTACTAAAGTTCTCCAAGGCTAGAGAGAATACACTTTCATCAGTGAAGCTGGGTCATCCAGCAAACCTGGAATGGATTTCCTAAAAGACATTAGGTAATTGTTAGCAAATTGTTTCAATCCTGGATCAGATCCATCCCAGGTTTGCTGGATCACCCAGCTTCACTGATGAAAGTGTATTCTCTCCAGCCTTGGAGAACTTTAATAAATCAGGGCCAGTATATCTGGTAAGAGTCCCAATAGGGATGATATTAAGAAATGAATCTAAGAGCAAATAAACAGTTCAGGGGTAAATGCCTGTTCCATAAATATGTCTAATAAAATGAAGAGGTCAATGTGGGACAAACCTGCGTAAGGGAGCCCCAGATAAGCAAATATTATCTCCAGGTCCTGGTAGATGTGTGCAGAGGAGTAGGGGGATCCCAGAGAAGCCGTCCCATTTATAGGATGGCGTCTCTGGGACCTCCCCCTGCTCCACGTGCACGCTGCGGGCGTCTGGCCCAGAGGCCGGTTTGATGACGTAGGGCTGGGGGCGGCGTCCTTGTACTGCTTTGTTTTGCAGTTGAGTACGATTGCAGTGCTTCTTTTTCTCCCGTGGAATAAAAGCAACTGCATGACCAAAAGTAACTTGTTCCTGTCAGGAACTACACTGCGTTCTACTGCAGCCACAAAAATGTTCAATTAACCACTCCCATTCAACTGAGCATGGTTGAGCATGAGTAAAACGCTGGTGTCAACCACAAGCCTAAAATGACCCTATATACAATGTAGGGCCTATGCATTTCACACAATGTACTTGCATCTTACAGCTAACCCTGTCCATCAATATTGAGAATTATATCTTAATTTGAAAGAAACATATTTGTCTGATATGAGTTTATTGTAATCTGCAGGGTACAGCTATAACTCTGCAAAAAAAAAAAATCTGAAAGCAATATGCAAGATTAGTGGTGATTTTAATTTGGACCCGAGTACTCCTTTAACAGAAGGGTCACAATCTGCCTCTTCTAGCAGAGACTTGACTTTATTTTCCCACAAAATTGTTCTTGTAACAACGCTGTCAGTTCATATCACCTGGTAGTAATGTAAAACCAACAGGAGGTAGATGTTCGTTCTGCAGAGTTTAGGAAATGTGGCTTTCTGTTGTCAGATACTGGTTACATTTCTATCAGCTTTTACCAGTGATATTGTTTTCTCTGTTTGTACCTGATATTGTGATCTGAGGTCTGTTTTGATGTTACAGTCTTGTTCCTTGCTTGTGCTGATATCTACCTAACCCACCTTCAGCTATATCAGAGACATAACCTATACACCATGTTTTTTGGCTAAGGAAAATCTTAAGTGGCCAGACAACAAACCCCTTCCTATCCAACCAAAAATTCTAGGTAGTAGGTGACTCCAGGAACAAGAGAATAACTAATGAAAAGTTTAGGTCAAGGCACCAATAAAAAATCTTAAGGGTTTATTGCTTTACAAAGGTGACCTTTAATACCCCAGCTTTGAGACTTTCAAGGTGGACAGCAATGAAAATAATTGGGCGTTGAAATATAAACAAGTAGGTCAAAATCACATGACTGGCTCTGCTCAAATCACAGAACTCTCTGTTTTCCATTGGACAGTGTACACTCCATGGGGCTTTGCTGGTTACGCACCAGAGTTTGGGCCCCGATCTGTGCAGCTAAGTGGGGAATAATGAAGATGCATACTCTCTATAAACTGTTTATTTTTTATTTAAAAAAAAAATAAACTGTAAATGCCTGGTCGAAATAAGGTCACTTTACCCTATCGTTTTTCCTTTCAAGAGTGAACCTAGAAAGAAGGATCACTGCAGAGGTTAGAGTTGGCAACATGACGTGAATGGGAGATTGGCTTTGCAGAATGCTCCTAAGGCATGAAAAAAGTGAGATACTGTGCCAATAATCAGCCTCCTCCATCAGGGACTTCACTGTAGACTGTTTTAAGCCTGTCCTAGCCCTCTCTGTCGTAATCCACTTGCCTGTACCATACATCTCTGGTAGACATCTAAACCTTTAAAAAATACTTTGAAAGTAAGTAATTTGCATTTACAGAATTCAATAGGGTGCTAGCGTCAGCCAGTTCTCTCCAGTAGGACCCCCTCAGTAATTACCAACGCGTTTCGCCAGCTGACTGTCTTGGATATCATGGTTGCAAGTTTGGCGGAAATAGATGCTTTATGTCTCAACTGCAGCAGCTGTAAATTTACATGACAAAACTCTGACTGTGTAATTACGTGGACAAGGTAATTATCACATGATGAATGTGTGAATATGCCTAAAGGGTTCATTTTCAATGGAGACTTTCAATAATTGCAAAGTCGAAAGATTGGGACATATTAAAGCCACAGTACAGTGAATCCTGCAGAGAATTAGATAATTTCGTTCCAGCGATGCAAAGCGTTCAAATCTCCCTGGCTTCTTTTCGATTAAAACATTTTATGACAGGTTTATAATATTAATTTCCTCCACCATCCATGCAATTCTAGAGAGTGTTTGCTTAATGATATAAATCAGGCGTCTGGGCTGGATAGAGCAGCACAAGGAAAGATAACTGTATTCGATATTCTGACTTTGTTAAATAAAACACATTAGACCTAGACTGGAGGATTATTATGCTGGGCTCATCTCCTTAGGAACAATTTTACCTTTACAGCCTTACTCCATGTAACACAGCCTCTGGATCAAAAATGTATTGGTTTATAAGTTATGTTTAAAGCTGAACTCCAGGCAAATAGCTAAAGACACCATTGAAATACATATATAGGAAAAGTCGTACCTGCCAAAAGATTTATGTTTCTGCCCATTCCATCCTGAGATTTTGACATTACCCCTTAACACCACAAATAGCCTACTGAACTTATTTTTCTTTATGGCATCTAAGCAGCATAGTTGGGCCACCTCCCTGCCCCCAAACTGTAACGGGACGACAATGAAAGAGAAGACCAAAAGGTTATTTTATATTCATTTGTGTGGTTCCTAATTTTGCCATAATAATATCATATTATTACACTAGTGTTTCTCAACTTTTTTAACATGGGGGGAACCTTTGAAAGAACTTTTAGGACTTTAGAAAACCCCTGCCACAGTTAATATACCACCAGCTCACAGTACATTAGTGTACTGGCCAGTAGGAAGAATGTCTCTTACATAGCTGGCAATTAGGAAGAGCGGCATAATATTTATAGGTGTCAGTTAAACTGACCTAAGAGGCACACTATGCTCATTGCTCAAGAAACCCCTAGCAACCTTTGAAGAAATCCTAGGGTTTTACAGAACCTTGGTTGAAAAACCCCATGTTACACAGTGCTTTGCAAAGTCATTTCACTGTCCTTTAGAGCAGGGGTCCCCTAGTGGGCCGCAGCTGCCTGACAGGTGGTCCGCGGCTCTGGCCGGTGCACCCCCCAGTGGCGCACAGGCAGAGACGCAGACCATGTCTCCTGTACAGCTGTACTCTGGCTCAGACCTGTGATGGGAGAGTGGGCAGGTTCTGGCATTATGACGTCACTGGCGGAAGTTTCTTCCCCACGTGCGGACCGCTATATGAGTCTGTAGATTCAGTGATCCACAAGCTGCAAAAGGTAGGACACCACTGATTTAGAGGACCTCACAATCTAGTACCATGTTAGGGCTGCGTCCCCTGGCAGGTGATTCAGGATTACCAAGGGCATAGGGTCTAAGTGTCTCCCGGTATTTACCAGAGCAACCTGGAAGTGATAAATGGCCGGTGACCCTAATGGCCATCGATCTACTTCACTGTGGGGAGAACACCAGGCTGTGGCCTGCAGGATCTCCCCACTAGGAGCGAGTGGGACAGGGCAGATCAGGTACTAAGTTGGATCACAGCAGGATGTATGGTCCAGGCAGACTGATGGTCAGGGCAGGCAGCAGATAAGCGTAGTCCAGGTATAAGCACAGGTCAGGAATCCAAAAAGGGAAAAATATAGCAGAGTGTGACTCAGCAAATCCAAGGTAGCAAGGCTGGGGATCCAACAACCATAGCCTGGAATCAGGGAGGTATATATAAAGCTAGCAGCCAACAGCAGGACAAGGATGGAACCGGAAACTACTCTACTCATTGTCTGCTGCACATTTCCTGAAATCCCCTCCAGCCTCAGGGAATTTGCAGGGAATAAAAAAAAGGCATAACTTTGCACAGCTAAAGGGACGCTGAGGATGCTGCAGGCTGCTGGACAGATGATCTGCGAGCGGAGTGGCAACATAGCTCTACCACAATCATCCGCCCATAGCATAGCGAGGCCACTTTTGGGTGAAACCAGTTAATTTGAAACCTGAAAAGAAAGCACCAGCCACTGAGCCATTATAAAAAGAAGGGTCATTGGTTTCACAAATTAAGATGATTGTTTCTGAGGGTGTTTTGGTTCCTGCTTTGGATTGCTTCTGATTGGTGGATGTGTTTGAAAGGGGATAAATGTATGGCAACAGTTTTTACACCCAATGTAAATTCTTAGAGAACTTTTCATTTGCCTTCTAATTTTTTTATAGTAAAATGTCTTAATTTAGATAAAAAGAACAGCCTAGAGGTCCCATTAACCAGTACCTAAGAAGAGAACGGAAGTCCCATAAACAACCTCTAAGTTATTTTGAAGTCATTTTTTCCATTGACAATTATTCAATGTTTAATAATTGATCTTAAAGAAAAATATTACTAACACATTTTCCTAATTAGTATTAAAGGTCTAATGATCTCCAGGTTCCCCCACAGCCTCCCCCACCAGGGAATAGGGTCCACTCAAGATCTAGAAAAGTCTGCAGAGATGACATAGGCATAAATTTTCTGTTGGCAACTGCAGAGTTATCATTGCCCTATCCATATATCTTGCTTCAGAAAAAGGAAAATGCATGATAAACAGAAATGCCCAGAATGACCTTTTTTAAAATTTGTGTCAATAGATTAGATGTCATAATCCATGATTTGCCACACACAATTATAATATTAACTTTCAAGCACAGATTCAGCAGCAGTTCCAGAAGGGAGCAAGATGGTTAATGAATCCAACAGTTCTGGTCGTGTCACCTTCTAAGGAGTTTTCAGATCCTGATGACTTTTGCTACCTTTATTGGAGGTAACACTTTTGTTCTGTGGAATTTTAGTCGCCTAAACCACCAAAGCATTTAATATTTGCCAGGGATTTTTTGCATCAATGTTTGATTTGCAGTGACCTTCACATTTTTGCAATTTGCCATTTGTGAGTTTATGGGAACGTACATGTAAGTAAACGTTGGATATATTTGAAATCTTTCTATTTTTACTGAATGGGAATGTTGGCTGTAAGCTGGTTACTAACATACACAGTGGTCAGCTTTTCCATTGGTTGTTAGTTTTGAGGGGCAGTACAGCCCTTGACAGCTATTAGCCAATTAGAAGGCTGCTCCTTCAAAGTCAGTGACTGGTTGGAACCAGGTTGCCAATGTAAATTCAATACTATTGGCTGGTAATTGTTATGGGCTGTACCACCCCTAAAATCCCCAGCCATTCAGAATGATAACCTGTAGTGGACCAATGCCAATCATGTTCACCTTGTACTAGTCATGAAGTTTGGAATGATCAGAATTTAGTGCGAGACCACAAACTGAGTGCCCCAGATTAGCAAAAACATTTGTAGAAATAGCTAATAAATTTGATGCAAATCAACCAGTAAACAAGCATTTTCAGAATCAAGTCAGAAACAGCAGCCTTAAACCGTAAAATAAAAATGCTGAATTCTTTTTTATTATTATTTTTATAAGCATCAGTACCCAATGGACTAGTTAAACACAACAATATACAGCACATTGAGACATTTGACATTTATGTTACTTTGCTGTACAGCCCAATGCTCTTTGAAAGAGCTTGCGTTTCTGTTCGAGGCAAATAAAATGACAGTTGTTGCATTCTTTGTGGTGTTACTAGACAGGATAACAGCTCTGCTTTAGAGAACATCAATCCCCGCTACACAACCTTTGTATTCATTCTAAAAGATGTTGACACTAATTGCACTTTATTTTGTGAATATTGGTAAAACTTCCATATAGACCACCTTCTAATGTACTACCAGACTACCCAAACCAACCATAAAAATCTCATAAAAGTAATTTAAATCTAAAATTTTAACTAATGGAATACATGGCGTACCTGCCTACAGGCGTATTTGTGTAAAGGGTGTCAACAATCTGCCCATGTCTCAGCTTCATTGTCACCCCATTACATGCACTCCCAGTAGAGACCATAAACAGCCGTGCCATTGCTCATTGTGCAGCCAAGTTCTATCATTGTTACCCTAAACAGATACCAATATACAACATCTAGTGATGTTACTCTAGGACATCAAATGTGTTGTTTTCATTAGGTGAAAATAAAGGGAAACATCTAAACATGGTTAAAGTATAGCTAAACTTAAAAAAAACGAAAATAACATATATTGCAGCCTATTAATCTGTAGACGTGATGGCTGTATTTATTTTTTCAGGTAAGTATATTTTCTACAAGTACAAAAATATATCTTTTTATTTTCCCAGAAATTTAGTGTTCTTTTAACTTCCTGTGCATTGAAAAAAGATCACAAATTATTATTATTATACAGTATTTATATAGCGCCATAATATTACACAGTGCTGTACAAAGTCCATAGTCGTGTGACTAACTGTCCCTCAAAGGAGCTCACAATCTAATGTCCCTACCATAGTCATATGTCCAAGGTCAGTTTTAGGGGGAAGCCAATTAACCTAACTGCATGTTTTTGGGATGTGGGAGGAAACCGGAGGAAAACCACACAAGCATGGGGAGAACCTGCAAACTCCATGCAGATAGTGTCCTGGCTGGGATTTGAACCTAGGACATAGTGCTACAAAGGCTAGAGTGCTAACCCCTGAGCCACCATGCTGCCCAAACAATGTTGTAAGCCTTCCCAGATATTTTCTGTGGACTAAAAACACTTTTTTCTTATTTTATGGAGATGAAGAAATGGTAAAGTCCTAAAACACTCTCTGTCCTAGGCTGATAATGCTGGTAATCTAATGATGGAGTGTAAGAGTGATCTGTCAGCCTAGGACAGGCCATGTACCATCTACTAAATGTTTGTTTATTAGTTTAGATATGCTTTAAGTAAAACTCTTAGTAAGCTTTTCCATACTATCACCCTACAATGATATAACCTAACCTATTAACTCCCTCCGGAGTTGGGTACTCACCAAGATCCAAAGTACCATACTATTGCATTTATTAACATTCACCAGCCTCAAGTTTCCTCCCTATATTTAGTAATAGCCCCATAGTCTCCTATGGGGAGGTAGACAAGAACTTTAGAAGTGTATGGAGCTGTTCTGCCCAGAAGCAGGTAGAATTTGAGCAATGTGAAGAAGTGCCGAGAATAATTGTGCTTTGGACCTTGCAGCATGCAACTGTGGAGGGGGACCAATGAAATACATTGGCCCTGATTTAATAAAGTTCTTCAAGGCTAGAGAGAATACACTTTTATCAGTGAAGCCGGGGTATCCAGCAAACCTGAAATGGATCTGGACCAGAATTGAAAAAATTTGCTAACAAATAGCTTGATTTCAGGAAATCCATTCCAGGTTTGCTCAATTACTCAGCTTCACTGATGAAAGTGTATTCTCTCCAGCCTTGGAGAACTTTATTATATCAGGACCATTAGAGCAGTGTTGGGTGGGAGGTATATAGGAGAAAGTTTAGTAAAAGTGCATTTATCCTTTAAGGTTCATTAAAGGAATTATTTGAAGATATTCTTTACGCTCCAATATATTACATTTTTGTTGTTGGGTTTTGATGCACGTTAAATTCCATTGCAGGATCACTTGATAACATAGATAAATAATATATTTGATAAAATCAAAAACATCAGCATTTTTCTCTGTTACTAAATCATGTTTGGTACACACATTGCATGTTGTGACAGCGAGAGAGATGGGGAATTTGTCACACAGCTGTACATGTGACAGGATCCTGCACGCGGCATGACGGGAGGATCAGGTACAGGGCTGGCACTAGGTGTGAGCTGTGTAACGTCTGCCTGGGTTAGATGAGATGGCGGCAGAAGGAAAATGAAACAGAAGGTGTTGTCACAGTTGTGAAGCATGTTATCTGTCATTCTCCAGGCTGGATGAGAAATTTCCTAATATGGCCTCCGTGGCGAAATATATCATTATCCTTCATGACTATCGGTGTCAGAGGTTACCCAAGAAAAGGACATTTTTCACGGTTGTTTATGTAGATTTTCAAACCAGTCATGTAATGGAAAATACTCAGCATGGCTGCCATTTCTTTTCCTATATGAATGGTTTGATTTTGTGTTTTGTATCGTAATACATTTATTGTAAGTTAACACATTTTACATTATTTTCTAATCTCAGCCATCTAGCAAGTGGTGCAAACTGAAATGTAAAAAATTATCTTCATACAATACATTCACAAATACCAACCTCTGTGAGAATATCTTGGAATCTTTACAATTTTTAAAAGAGAACTTTAAGCAAGATAAAACATTTTTGTGAAAAGCAATATTTAAGTATAAGTATTTGCTGCTTTCATGCTTGTAACTAAGGTACATATGATGGAGTTCCATGCTGTGAGCCTGTATTGTATAGAGCGGGCAGCGGCTACCTACTGTGTACAGGTAAAGGGATCCCAGATGCTTAGATTAAGTTCGGATTTGGGTATTCTGAATTCAAACTGTTTGCCCTGGTTTGGCCCAACAAAACTCAAACTGAATTATAGCAAATCAGAGAAACACTACGGCCCAGGTATTTCTTCTTTCCTATATTTTATTATGAACCTTTTACCAATTAAAAAGCACAAGATCAGCAAAAGCTCTAGAATAAGTCTATTCCTTGGCCCAATCTCAAGGTTTTCTCTTAGTCTCTGTTCCCTAATTTGTCACTTGTTTAGACTGTATGTTAAAATGATTGTGGACTATCAAAAAGTGATAATCAGTTGAGATGGAGTTTTATTATGCATGTATGCAAATAGTAACTAAATAGGTTCTAGGGTATGCATGATATTGTCATGCTTGGGCCTGGTTTCTCAAGGTCAGCATGATATAGGCATATGAAATGTCAGCTGAGTCTTCTGCGGCAAGTATATTTAAATGTTAGTTATTATACTTGCACATCACTTAGAACACATTCACTTAAAAAGAATTTGAATAAAGCTGCGTACACACGTCAAATTTTTCTCGCCCGATAATCGGTATCGGCCAATTACCGGGCGAAAATCTGCCGTGTGTACAGTCGGTCGTCGTCCATCGTCCGACGACCGTCCTGGCGGATCCATGGACGATGGACGACGACCGATCCTAATGAAAGTGAAGGGGAGAGCGCGCAGCAGGGTGCCGCTCCGTCGCTCTCCCCCTCCCCTATCCATAGAGCATGAACGGTGCTGTATGTACAGCATCGTTCATGCATCGTGCAGTCTTTTCTCGTTGGAAAGGATCGTGAAAGATCCTTTCCAACGAGAAAAATTGCAGGTGTGTACGCAGCTTTAAATAATCTTTTATCCACTGATACTCCCCTCCCTTGTGTTCCTCCATCGTTGTGTGCCTTTGCCAGACGTAGAAGGTCTCATCCTATATAAGCTCCACGATGGATAGTGCCAAAGCTCACACTTGATTATTATTATACAGTATTTATATAGCACCATCATATTACACAGTGCTGTACAAAGTCCAAAGTCATGTCACTAACTGTCCCTCAAAGGACCTTCCAATCTAATGTCCCTACCATAGTCATATCTCTTTATTACAGTCTAAAGACAATTTAGGGGAGAGTCAATTACCCTAACTGCGTGTTTTTGGAACATGGTAAGAAACCCACGCAGACACAGGGAGAACCTGCAAACTCCATGCAGATAGTGTCCTGGCTGGGATGCAAACCTGGGATCCAGCGCTGCAAAGGCTGGAGTGCTAACCACTGAGCCACCGTGCAGCCCATGATGTCCTCCCTTCCCAACTGAAAGCTTTCAGAGCTGGCACCACTTAAAGTCAAGTATTACATCATGTTAGGAAGGAGAGAAGGTCACATGCTTGGTAGCTGGTAACTCCCAAGAACTCATTGGACCAATAGATGATCCAAGTTAAGGGAAGTGTCAACAAGAACGAGCAGCCCCCACTTCATGTTGACGCTTACCTTAGCCTCATTCATGAAAACCTGCTAATTTGGCCTCGATGACCGAAGGGACAGAGTCTCTTTAACATGAAACATGACATTAGGTCCACTTTAGGCAGTGGTATTAAGCAATCTTTAAAGAACAATACCTAAAGCAAGAACAATATACATTTTACTAGTTATGGTACTATGAACAACAATGTGTTCCTTACAGGTTGTGTATCATCGCTGATTCTCGCATTGCTTTGTGAAATAAGCCGGTTAATGTCTCTCTGTATTAGAGTTGCACGGAATGACAGTTGCAGTTCATTTTCGGCTAGGGAGTCTGAGGTTATCCATCCCTGACATATCTCTACATTGCACTCGTGTTATTTGCAACACGGCAGCCAAGGAAACACTTTGAGGAAACCCAGAAGTCAGAGAGCAGGAACTCTATAGTGAACTGAGATTACTTAATAGAGCTGGAAAGTGGAAAACCACTTGAGATATCAGATACATATCCTGTGATGTTATGTGTCATTCTGTAACTTCAAAGACTGTCATCGAAGCTCTTTGGATCCAAATGCTGAAGGTTACAAAGAAGATAGTGCTGCTCCTGTCATCTAAAACCAATACAATGTGAAAGTATTAGAGCATGTACCTACATCAGTAGATCCAACTGTACTAGGAACTACTGTACTATAACTGAAAAATGTTAGTACATTCAAAGCATGATTTACAAGAACATTAAAAGGAGAAATAGACCTGAAGATTGAAAGAATATATCCATCGACCAATGAAGCACAGATTTCTTTGTAGCCAACTTACAATGTGGCCTAGGGCAATAGGACTGCCAAGAATGGCACATACCCACTTTTTTCCTTATTGGTTGTTGTTGTACCGTTTCCATTGGGAAAATAGTGAGGAACCATACTGCTACCAGTATCAAGCATAAGTTTGCCTACTCCTTCAGTAATCAGGCTTAGCTATACTGAAACAAAATGGGCAAAAAGTTTCTTTAAGCTTCCCCACCCCTTAGACCTGGTGTATCTTGACTGCCTATGATATCAAATCTTCTTTGTGTGATACTAAGATTAGACAGTTTACTGAGTACTTCCACTTTAAAAATGTATGCAGGCCTTTATTGCAGAAAGAGCCAGGCAATGTCCATTCTGCAATATAAATTCTTACCTGCCTGATCATGCCATTGAACTATCACAACTTTGTTTGCCAAGACTCCTGACAATCCTGACTTCCCCTGTGGTTGGTGGGACTGAATTAACTTTTGCCAGCCTGCGTGGAAGTTCCAGTGCAACCAACCAAGATGGCCAAAGATCACAAATAGGAAGAGAAGAAGGAGGAAGATGATGGTGACCTGCCATATAACAGGGACAGGTGAGTAGCGGTTTAAAAGATAGGTAGGCCAAAACAGTTCAGCTAGATAGTCAGAAAGTCTTCTATTATTATTATTATTATTATTAATAATAATAAACAGGATTTATATAGCGCCAACATATTACGCAGCGCTGTACATTAAATAGGTATTGCAAATGACAGAAGAATACAGACAGTGATACAAGAGGAGAGGACCCTGCTCCGAAGAGCTTGCAATCATCTATCTATCTATCTATCTATTTACTTATCTATTTTTGGAACATTCATTATTGATCTATATTCTATCTACCTATCATTGTAAATAACTGTCATTTCATCTATTGGTCTAACTCCATGTAGCTATTTATCACTGTCTTGCTGTCCCTCTCTATTGGTGTGACTGCTTGCTGCTAGGTAGGCATCACATTTTCTGAAATAGATGGGGTTTACCTAGGTAGGGATGGCTTAAATGAAATTAGAGTGTCAACAACTTTAAAATTATACAAAAGATCCCCGGGTGGAAGTTAAAACCAGGTTTGTTCTGCAATCACTCTTCAAAGGGTACTCATTTTACCTCACTGGGGAACATCTCTGCTCTCCTTCTGGGTTCAGAATCTTTAGTCATCTTTACTGGACAGGCTAAAATGAGGGTACTTCCATGAAGGTGCATGTGGGTTCATTCATTCCAACACCAAGATATGCAAAATATGTACCTAATGTACAGCTCAGTGTGCATTCTAATGATGATTGCAAGCAGAATAACAAAGAAGAGACTTAGCGATTCTCTAAAATAAAAAGCCTGCCACTTCTCTTTTCTTTTTTCAGTATAATTTTCGCTAAAATGTAAAATTCAATAATCCATAGCAGTATATCTCAACCAGAGTTCTGCCAGAACAATGTGTGACTATCAGGTCACTTTGTGACTGTGACATTCTTCCTATTGGCTAGCAATGTAAGAGGCATTCTTCTTGACTACCATACTAATGTTTTGGGAGCTATGGATATAGTAATTATTGGAGGGGTTACCTAGGACCTGAAAGTTATTTCAAGGGTTCCCCCATGTAAAAACGTTCAAGAAAGGCTGATGCATAACAACCCATCAAAATTCACTTTGCTGAATTCTGAAAAAGACCAACACAATGCTTTCCTCTTTGCTTTGTTTAATTAAAGAATCAAGGGTCTTGTGTATATTTCTCTCTGCTATTTATTTTATGTGTGACTTGATTCCACCAATATTTCAAATGAACCATCTATACAGCTTTATTTATCATCAGCAAGACTGTAGGATATCTGCTTCTCATAAAAGAAGTAAGAAAGCAATATTTCTGTATAATGTTCCTTTGGCTAGTTGTGATGATCAGCATAATTACCTCTGCTCTCGATAGGTAACGCTCTACATATATTTTTCAATCCTTCACATATAAATATTTACATGCATTACCAGGTACACAAAAATACAGCCTTGCATGTTATTACCCTCAATAGTACAATGTGATAAATGCAGCACATTTTCTTTATTAAAATGCATGTAAATTGAATGTGTTTTTTAAATTACAGATTTTTTTTTTCCCCAGAAGCCCACAACTTTGATTAATAGACCCCTTAATCTTTTATTTTGCCTGTAACTTTGCTTTATTATATTAAATCTAAAAATTAATAGTTTCTGTCTTGCAGCCCTAATTGAACCTATTTATCTTTCAAATAGACGGTCTAAATTTGGGTATTTTGCTGTGAGTTTCTCAATAAACCTTTATGGTTTGAACATAGCCCAGACAATTTTTCAGAAAAGCCCACTTGTATCCGGATTTTACAGTCCATTTATTTAATAAATAGAATACTATTCTACTGTGAATGTTGCCACAAGAGATTTTACATTTACCATGCTTGGAATGTCCACCACTAGAGGAATTAGGTGAAAGATATGCGAGCGTATTTAAGGGAATGAACTAAAAACTTAGTTGTCACAAGCTTAAGTTAGATGACTATCTCTAATGATTGGAAGAAGTCCCCCATTTAGGGACTCTCTTTCTAATTTGAAAAAAAGTTCAGCTGATACCAACAGACAAAATTGCTGGTGGGCAAAGCTGAATATGACCTTGAGATGCTGCTTCTGACCTTGGTTTACAAATGTCTCTCAATCACAGGTACTGTCTAAAGGTGCGTACACACTTCCAATTTTTATCGTTCCAATCGAACGACGAACGATCGATTGGGCAAAAAATTGTTCGTAAAAAAGTAACCAACGACGCCGACGAACGAGGAAAGTCGCTGGAAACGAACGACCGGACCGACGGATCGGATTGGGCGACGATCGTTGAACATCGTTCGTGTGTACTGTCGTTCGTTGATCGGCCATGTTCAGAGCATGCGTGATGAACGAACGTCCGTTCACTTTCCTGTCGTGCACATAGTTCCTCTATCGCTCAAACGATCGTATCTATTGTGTGTACAATATCTACGAACGATCGTGTCGTTAACTCTATGTGCAGGATCGGTGCTATACGATCGTTCATATATATCGTGCATGAACGTTCGTCGTTCGTTTTCCAACGATAATAATTGGAAGTGTGTACGTAGCTTTAAACAATCTTTCTCTTTTTATCATTCCCCTTGAATTAACTTTCAGGTCGTAAGGAACCCTTAATAATTAAAACAATATTCACAGCTGACAGTGCATTAGCATGGTGGTCAGTGAGAAGGATGCTTCCTATATTGGTGGCCATTGGGAAGAATGTCACCCTTGAAGACAGCCAAAAAGGTAATTGGTGTCAGTGGTAACTGACCTGAGAGGAACAAACTGTTAAGTGCTCAAATAACCCCTAAGAACCTCTGGAGGAACCCTGGTTAAAAAAGACTGGTGCAATATTTGGAGATTTTTAACCTAAAGCATATTTCCAATTATTGTTTTTTTTATATATATGTTTTTGATATATTTGATATATTTGTTTAATATGCAAAAATAATACTTGATACGTGATCCCAAGTTTGGATCAAGACACTATGAGCATGGAGTTTTCTATGTTTTTGCATGGATTTATTCTGGGCACTCCATTTATCGGCCTTGCCCTAAAATTGGACATGAACATTGTTGAGAAAAATGGACTAAGACTACGGTAGGGACATGAGATTGTAAACTCCTCTGGGAGAATGCTGCAAAGCACCGTGTAATATGTTGGCTCTGTATAAAAATATGGAAATGATTGCAAATCTTTGTTGGATTGCCTTTACTTATGCAAATTAAGATCTTGTGTGATTTTATTTATTTATTTTATTTAAATTTGAAAGATATGAACAATCATATTAAATAGGTCTAATTCAGGTCAGGTACACCTGTCAATGAACTCTGAGTGATCTCATAGGCATTTTAAATTGATGTCGTTGGGCAAGTCTAAAGCCCATCGACACAAACCCTGAATGTGATCACACACGTCACATTTGAAATGACCTGGAATTGTTGAAGCAAAGAGAAAGCTGACTTGTTTGTTTGCACTATGAGAAATTCCATTATGTTATTTTACAAGCTGTACAACATCTCAGTCTTGGTGGGTGACTCCCTAGCAGTAAGGTTCTCCTCAACATAAGTATTTGCAGCTGTTTTATCACAATGTGTCAAAAGGATTTGTAATATGGCCGCACTCTTGCATAAAAGATTCATTATAACAATGAAAAAAAGGATATCCCTGGCATCCAATAAATCATAATTTCCTCACTCCATCCAAGTGAAAATAGCCCGTAATTTAAATAGATTACATTTTACTTTAATTTTTTGAGACGCTTCACACAAATCATTATTTTATTTTCTCTTCTCTTTTTATGCCTATAGTCATTAACTGACTCAAGTGGAAAAAAAAAGAAATCGATATGAAGTATCTGACGTGGGGAGATGGATTCCCAGTTCACCCACTTGACACGGTCATTCAACAGCACACTCCGCAGGTCTGCTTCCAGGGTTGATCAATCAGAAGGTATTATGGTACAAATGCGGAATCAAGAACAAGTGACACTCTCCATCATTAAATGGCAGACCGCATGACAGAAATACCTCTGAGATAATCAGCACCGGTACCGAGCATTTGTTTGTGTTCATAATGTTCAGCAGCTTCTGAAGGACTATCATATTTCGCATTGCAGCTTGGTATTGTCCAAAGTGCAATATGTCAAAAAAAAATTGCCAACTGAGGTCAAAATTACAAGGCAAATTCCCAAAGTAATCATGTTGTTTAATGTGAATTATAGGTATTACCTTTGGACACTTTGGCCACCTTTGGTTCTTGATGGTCACAACAAGTGTTCATACCCCGGGTACCATTCTCCAGCATTTACCAAATAATAAATATATCATTTTTAAATGAAGTGGCCCTTTAAATGAGTTGGTAAAACCAGGTAGCTGTTCTTGTTTTTGGTATATGTTTTTTTTTTTTTGTCACGCACTTGTTGCACATTAATGCTATGGGCCCAACTCCCTTTACTTAAGGGCTACATTCTATTTCTAGCATAAATCAATTTTCCATCCATCTTGTTCTTTAAATAAATGTGGAGGCACTTGAGTTGGACAGAGTTTGGTTTAAAAGGCCACTTTTAGATTTGCAATGGAAAACTGCACAGATAGCTGGCCTGAGACGCATAGCAAAATACTGCTATACGCTCATAAGCAGCAAACTGCATCGCAGGTCAACACATTGACATGCATTTTCCTTGTGTTTGTGGTGGCAGTGTGGTTCTTCCTCAAGAGAAGAAAAACTAAATGCACAGTTAGAACCAATATGCTGCTTTAAAGAACTGTGCTGCAACCCCACAACTGCAATGCAAACACAACTGCATGCAAACATATATACAAATTGGTCCCCAACCACTTCTATACAGTTTACCAGGAGCATTTGGGAACATGTGGCAGGGGCAGACATAGAGAGGTTCAAAGTGAGCCACTACACAGGGGGCCTGGACCCTCTTCGGTCAACAAGGACCACCATGGGGACCTCAAGTCAGTTCAGCAGGGCGTAGCCCAAGTAAGTTCTGTATAAGGGCCTACTGTTGGCTACCTCTACCATGTAGCACAATACTGCTGTTTACCTGAAGTCTGTAAAGAGCCTTAGTTTATAGAGTTACGCTGAAGTTACGGCAATAGTAATAACATCAACTCTACGGGTGCATAGCAGGCATTACAGTCTAAAAACTTAAACACATTACTGGGTGTTAAGTGCTAGATGGTCACAGGTTGAATTTTTCACTGTCATGGACAGGGAAGCTACGTTTTAGTCTTTGAGATACATTAGGCATGTAGATAGCCAGGATGACAACCCAATGGTGCAAAAATAAGAAGAGGGGTGGATGTTTTCCTTCTTAAAAGAATATCCATTCCTACCTTAATGTGGTACCATTAAACCCAATGTCCGAATTCCAATGAGCATACTAAGTTGGTATCTCACAGAAGTATATGCTGTTGCCAACCCCAATGAGCTGCATTTTTCTTTGTTGTATATCCAGCTTAGTTGCCATAAGTGCTGTTCAGTACTCATAGCAAGCAGCTATAATCTTTTACTATTCTCACTTATGCAAAGTAAAATTCTGTTTCCTATGGGTTACTGCACTTATTGGTGAGTTCTTGCAGTGTTGGAATCATCTAATATACCTGTGCTGCAGAAAATGTGATTTCCTTACCTTCTACAGTGATGTTCTAATGGCTTAATCTGTTAGAATCAGCGACTAAGGGGCTGACAACTAATTACCTGTATGTCAAGAACTTCATGTAACAATTGCACCCACCATTTAGAATAGAACCTATAAAATCTCTTCACTTTAACCATCACTGTATTTTTTTCTATACATGTACTCACGCTTTAATCTTCACGGTTATATTTCTATCCTTTAGCTCCACATAATCATTTCGGCTAAGCAACTTGAGTACGCAGTACTTTAATTATCCTGAGAATTTTGAAAGACTTTCTCTTTCTTTTACTTTGAAATAATTGAATTCCATTTTCTCATGTCCCATAGTTTTCTCCCTCGTCAATAAAACTGAAAGCCTTGTCAATATAGCTTCATCTCCTCTTCTAGCCTAACACTGTACACTGGTCCGATATGACCATAGCACACATAAGGTTTTGATGAAGACAGATCAAATAAACAACAAATCATAATCATTTTGCCTAGAAGTTATCCGGAACTGGATTTATATAGCACAGGTATTACAGGCCCACCAAAAATAGGCTTTCTATGTATGGCCTATAACAATAAGACACAAACTTAAATTGGAATTTTATTGCAAATATTGTGAGCGGGCAGGATTCTTACAAATGATGTTCTTTCCTCATAAAACGGGGTGTGTATCACAGCATTTCCCAGGGACTGAATGAAGTCCACCTGGCCTGGCCAATCAATATGGTCAAAGTTTTGACTTTTGGAAGAAGATGGCGACAGAGCAAGGGCGGGTAAGTTTAAATAAAACTTTGTAATCAGGCAGGAAAGCTTATTTCATTGCAGAAAGGCCCCTTTCCTTTTTCCCATGACCTTTCTGCAATAAAACACCTGCCTGTTGGCAATTTTTGCTTTCCATGGCTTAGTTATGCTTTAAACATACTCTGGGCAGATATATTGGTTCCTTTTTATAAATAAGGGAATTTGACATTCCCTGAAACATTCCCCGGTGGAGAATCAATTACTGCTATTGAAACCCATGGACCTGGAAGATTCTCCATCAGGAAAAGTTTGAGGGAATGTCATATTCCCTGCTTTATAAATAGAGACCATTGAACATGAATGTAAGATCATATAAATCACCAATTTTATGATGCTGTAAAAAGTAACAAAAAAAACAAAAACAAATAAACACACAAAAAAGAGAAAATAAACAAAAAAATATCAGAAAAATGATAGCTAAGAGGTCAAGGGGAAAAGTAAGTTAAATAGGGCTGATTTCAGTTAACTAATGGTTAATAGGGCATTAACATAAATATGTTTTAATAATAAATAAATAACTTGTATTATTAATGTTAATTTGCTATTTCATTGAAATGATCTACATATTATTATAAAATAGGCAAATGGTGAATACAATAAAACCAATCTTATCCTCAAGTGCCATTCTATACATTGATTGATGAATGTGAGCACAGGAGTGTACATGGGCATGCACAATCTCATACACGCCGCCATCAACAAAATAGCATTGACATGGATATTCTCTATTAAAAGTGGCCATATATGTTCGGCTATTTATTTAAAGAAGGACCTGGACCTTGGGCATTAATTGATTGGCATAATGTAGAATAATATTTTTTGTTTTACTTGGCAGCTCCAAGTGAGATTGAGTGTCTGAGTTGCAGACATACCAAAATAAAAAGAATAATGCTTTTACAGTGTCCTAATGCAAGTGAAGTGCAGCTCTTAGTGATACGGAAAGAACTTCCAAAAACAACAAACGACCATGAAGTTAGTATTTTATGCCAAACCAAAAAAAAAAAATCCCTTTTTTTTATTTTACTTAGATGAATGTGTGTTTGAAAATTACATCTCTCAATTTGACTGAATCACTGCAAGAATAATAGTCATTCTCAATGTGGCCTTATACTGGTGAAATAGAATGCATTAATTTAAGTGAGAAGAAAAGAGAACTCTGTAACGCACAATAACAACAGCATATTTCTTGCCTAACAATCACAGTAATTGTTTTTTCCCTTTACTGGTACTGGTAGTGGCTTTACATATATATGCATCGGTAAATGAGTGTCTGGACTTGTCTAAGATCCTGCTAGAACATTGTATTCACTATTGTGTAAGAAATCTATCTATCCATCTAAATATATATATATAAATAAATATATATATATATATATATATATATATATAGTTAGATGGATAGATAGATTTTTTTATATATATATATGAGAAGTGCTTTATCTGCTAAATGGTTAGCCCAATCATCTGTTTTTTAACTTTAAAGCATATCTAAACCAAAGAAGAACAATGTATTATATTTCAAGATAACAGTACTTAAATGTGATGGATGTATTTGTTATTTTTTCACACTCATTTTCCTCTGGTGAATCCTGTCATTAACACAATTTCTGCCCCAGAGTGACAAAGCTCGCTCACTATAATTTAGGACAAAAAGGTGTTTGCATTTGTATTTAGTTTGTATTCGTGTTAGTTTCAATAAAAGTAATTTTGCTGTAAATAAAAATTAATATTCTAAAATGTGTCCCATCTAAACAATCTAAAATGGGGTTTTAGTTACAAAGAATTTATTTTTTTTAATACTTTTTTTTTATTTTGCACAGCTCTGAAACAAATAAATGAATACAGAAAATGTAAATATAGTTTATTTAATAATAATTACTATAATAATATTTATATAATAACATAATATAAAAATATATTACAAATAGTAATAAAAAGCAATTCAGTGAAAACATTACACAGAAGGAAGAAGTGTTATTATGAATAACTAAGGGGTAAAGTATAACAATTTAAATGTTAAACCAGCTCCCAGGAAGTACTCTTTCATAGTTAAAAAAAAGTCTCATGATCTGTCTTCCTATTACAGAAGCTATGGGTATTATCTGTTCTCCCATGTATTCTATGTTTCATTTATTTTCTTTTACCTATGTTTTGTCCCTTTTTTACTCTAAATAATTTATTATAAAAGGGAAAAATAACTAATTTTTTCTGGAACATTTGCAAACCAATGTCATGTTAAAGGTCATAGATATAATCCATTTTTGAATACAGTGACACTGAGGTTTATTGAAGATCTGCAAAACTGGAGAAGATAGACTATCATGGTAGAACCTAAGTGATCCAGCAAACCTGGAGGGGATTTCCTAAAATACAGTATTTGCTAGGTTGGAAGATGTTTTGAGTCTTGGACCAGGTTCATTCCAGGTTTGTTGTGATCACTCAGGCTCACCCATGACACATGCACAGCTTATTTTGTCCAGGGGTGTCATTTGTACAGCAAGTAGAAGTAATAAAATGCAGCAGCCCCTGATTCCCTTCAACCGTGCAACCTGATGTAGTTTTTTTGGCATCCCCAGCACCCACTGTGAGGTTATGCACAGCTGAAGGGAATTTTAGAGGCAGATTAGTCCTTGCGCTGCCATTGGCTGCTGGGACATTATAGCCTCTCTGCTATAAACCTCTGGCTCTGTATTCTAGACTTGTATCTGTTGGAATCTTGGTACTGCTTCATCTGTGCGCTCCTGTTCTTCTGCCAGCCCATTCCCAGACACCATCCCTTGCAAAATATCTGAATATCGTATATCTTAGTCAAAGGCAAAGGTCTAGGCAAGTCCAAAAACAGTTCTCTTAAAAGTTGTAGGCTATGTATTCAGATTCTGCGGAGAGAGAGGAGAAGATGTCGGTGCCTGGTGCTCCCTCGGCGCTGGGCCGAAGACGGATACCGGGACAACGCGGGACCTGATGGAAGAAACCTCGCAACAGATTGACTGATCTGCGGGATTGAAGGTAAATGTGTTTTTTTTTTTTGGGATTTACTTCCGCTTTATCAACACTTGAAGACAGTACCTATGGCAACCATTTTATATGTTACGGTTGGCTCAGTGATTGACACTTTGCAGGTTTGAATCTCAGCCAGGACTCTATCTGCAAGGAGTTTGTATGTTCTTTTGTGTTTACGTGGGTTTCCACAGGTTATTCCGGTTTCTTCCTACATCCCAAGAACAGGCAGTTAGGTAAATTGACCACAAACTGACATATGACTATAGAAGGAACATTAGATTGTGAGCTGTTTGAGGGACAGCTAATGATATGACTATGGACTTTGGAAAGTGTTGCGTAATATGTCGGCTTTATAAAAAAACTAGCAAATAAATAATTCTTCAAATAGGTTGCATTCTAGCTCTATGTTTGAAATCAATGTCTTGTTTTTAATTAGTTCTCTTTTTTCTTTAAATGTACTGTTCTGCTATTTCCAAATAAATTTGTTCACTGTGTGTCTTTTAACCGTTCCACCAACATAAAAAGACATGGCCTTGTGCAATACTTGAATAATCTCCAAATAATTGTTCATTGTAAATTAGGTTTTTCAAAAGAAAATAATAGGAAAAAAAGGAGGCAGAGGCAGCTCCTCACTCCAAAGTCACACAACATCCCAGAGTGCCCTTGGGCTATTGTGTTATTAACCTAGTGCCGCCTCTGAGTTTTCCAACACCACCACTGACAGCTATCAATGTTTTAATTAGCAAGCCTCCATGTATAGTTTATATACTGCGTTATGTATGGATTTATGGGTAGTCACTTATGGATTCACTAATATAGAGGTATTATTTATTATTCATTTTAGACAACTGTATTTTTCACTGTGAAATAAGAGGCAACTGGGATTCAAACTCAAGCAACGGCTGTTGTATGGAAGTGAAGCACGATATATATATTTAAAGATATAATATATTTATATTTATTTATTGTTTTAAGAATATTTATATATATATATATATATATATATATATATATATATATATATATATATATATATTTATATATTTGTCTCAACATAATATTAGGCAACGTGGTGTCAGTTACTATATAAAATCCTCACTATAAGTTTATCACAACTCACATCTCAGCTGTGATTAGAAAAATATTTCTTCTGACATAAGTCATACAAACCATCCCCCTCCCCCCCATTAAGCCTCTGCAGCCCCGTTCATATCTAGGAGACGTCTGTATCTCGGATATCCTTAACTTGGGGACTACCTGTTTATATAAAACACTCTAAAGCTCCCTTTCTCAAAATGTTTAACATGGTGGTCGCTTAAAAACTTTCAGGTCTTGAAGAAACCCCTACAATATTTACTATATCCACAGCTCACGGTACATTAGTGAGATGATCAGTGAGAAGAATGCTTTTTACATTGCTCGCCCATAGGAAGAATGTCACCCTTACAGATAGCAAAAAAGATCATTGGTTTAACTTAAACTGACCTGGCACAAAATCTTCAAATTTTAAGGAACCACTGACAACCTCTTTAAGACACACTGCTCCATAGTAAAAAATTGGGGGTGCAGTGATACCATCGGCCTAGGTTGAAGATATATTAGAAATGTTTTTTTGTAAGTACTTGTAGTGGCTTTGAGTTGTTGGGTAATGAAGAGGTTGGCCAAAAGCTGAGTTTGTACTTGAATGTTGTCTGCAAAATTTTCACTGCTATTCAAATGAGTAAAGTATTAAAATGTTGCCTGTGCCATACAGAAATACACAGACTTTCCAGCTGACATCCGGTAGTTGGTTTCATTTGCACTTTAAACACTGTATGGAAAGATTTCTGCTCTCTATCTGCATGTTGAACAATAAAAGTGGTGCGGGTATTCACTCTATCAGAGCTCTCTGCTCATCATAATTCCAAAGTACTCTGCTAAACTTTCTTCTTCTCCGATAAGACTGTGGCATTGCCGAGCACCTAATTTCATATTTATGAAGGTGGAAAAAGTGACCGTGAAGGAGATGTACTTTTTGCTTCACAGTGTCTGCATTCATCTTTTCTATTTTTTCTTTTTTCTTATTCCTAATATTAATATTAGCTGTATGTAGAGTAACAAAGAAAGGTCAGCAGTATCTACTAGAGAAGACTCCGCAACAGTGGTAGAGTTTAGTTTGTGCTGATTATATCAGAGCGCCGGATTAGCAAGTGACAGAAGGTGACGGGATTTGGCATAATCTCACTCTATGTATAGCTACTTTTGAGCCTGTGCGATTGGTGAAAATTATCCAGCTTGGTATAAACTATCACATCTGATTAATCGCTCTCACGACATGGTCTACTAGAAAGAGAAATTTAACCTCAAAGGGAAAAAGGAAAACCAAACTGTTTTATTTAGGAATTTACATTTTGGCTTTATTAACTAAATCTGGGTCTACTTCAAACATTCTATAATTCAAAGGAGCTGATACACTGTATTTTTTTTATTTATTCCCCTGAATGTACGTTAATTTTCATGTAAAAACACAGGTTAAAGCTGAATTCCAAGTAAGCAGTTGCATACCTATATGAAATAGTTTGCCAAAGGATGCCAAATAAATGCCAAAGGATTTAAATTTTTGTCCAATTCTGAGATTTATATGGTTCAGTCTTGCTTGGCAGGGAATAGGTTTTTTTTTTTTCCTGTGCTATAGTTTTTCTTTCATTTATAAGTCTTCTTCTCATTCCTAAACCATAACTGGTGAGTAGGAAAAGAAGATCCACACTATTTTGTATGCAGAGGAATTAAAGGAAAATGTGAAGGATAGGTCGTGACTGGTCTTGCCCCAGTGTCTATTGTCACCAGAACTAAAAGTGAGGGAAAAGCCAAAGTTTTAAGTTGCCACTAAAAAGAAAGTATGGAGCAATCCTCCAAAAGAGAAAACAAGTTCTGATGTCAACTGGCTCCTGCTTCCTGTTGTGTGTGGGACAAAAATTCCGGGGTATCTGCCCAAAAAACACACATGTACAAAAGAGTCAACAGGGGCCTTACTTTTCCTTTTACTCTCCAAAACGAAATAAGTACACTTTAAAGCTAGTAAATGATGTTGGGCTTTGGGTCTGTGTCAAATTCAACCCAATCATCGGCCAACATTGGTCATTCAAGCCAAAGTGAAAAAAAAATAATGCTTCTGGCTGTTACTCCAGCTCTTTTGATGTCTTCTGTTGTATTGCAAAAGCGTACTTTGGTTGTCCAAAGTCAACAAGTTTCTAATATTTTTCTGACCTAATGTTTAGTACTTTTTCACTTGCTTGATGATAAAAATGTATTTTGTAGATAAGTTGAAAAAACATCTTTTCAATTCTAATATTTTCATACTGAGCTAACAGAAAATTTTACTCAGCACTTAAAATCTCTCCAAAATGAGGAGATTTTTTTTTCCATGCTTATGTTTGAGAACTTTAAAATCACTACCTGAAGCTTACCCATTCAGACTCCCAGATGAAACTGAGGGCCAAATATAAGTAGCTAACTTTTTCTATTTAATATGTTTACTTTAAAGTGGAACTATATTTCTGCAAAAAAAAAATTGCAATCTGGCAAACTGTGCATACGATGCCAGAATCTGCCGGGTATCCCAGCATCCCAACCAAGTGAAGCACGCTGGAGTTAAGTTATCCTAGCCTGGTCAATCAAAATGGTCAAAGATTGGAATTCAGAAATTGAGAAGAAAAAGCATCTTAACAGTCCCAATATGTGGTAGCTGTATTGTTTAAAGAAGGAAGTTGAATCAAGTCTTCATAAGGCAAGACTTTAACATTCCCCCTTGCCATTCTCCATAAAAGAAAATGATTCCTAGGGATAATTCAGATATCATTGGAAATAATTGGGAATCTTCCTATGATGAACCCCATGCAGTGGGAGAAACTCCCCTGTGGGCAGAGATTTTTTGGACTAATTGGGGAGTATGCCAGTAACCCATAATTTTTGGACAATAAAGCTTTTTGGAATTGACCCAGATTGCCATAATTTGTATTTTTTTGCTATTATCTGGTTGAGAACAATGATTAACTGATAAGTGTGCAAAGGAGACAGAGAGAACAGGAATATCTCAGCTCAGACGATTTCTGGCAGGATTCCCAGATATTTGTTTGCATTTATTTAATAAAACATTTTCAATGATATATTAAACAGACCAAAAGGGATCAACTAAGGTAAGGGTTTACAAATAGTGTACAAAATCATTGTTTTTGCAAATTACACCCTAAATGTATTTATAAGTAAAGCTTGGCTCAGAGATTGAGGGTGAGAGGAAGAGGACTAAGCATCCAATACAGATAAAGATTTATTACATCTACAATCCCAAATTTAATCCCTGTTTAAGGCTTTCTGAAGGTCATAGACAGATGTGGTGGACTATAAAATGAATAAATCCTGTGTTTTTACCCATCATTTTACATTATATTTCTGAAGCAACGTTGAGTTTGCATCCATAACCGCACAAACTGTTTTAATATGACATCCATGTTGCCCAGGGCTGTAAAGCTCAAATTTGCCTGAGGGTCTCATCAAACTTGACTGAAAGATAATGAAAATGAGTTCAGTGCTACAATGCTGTGTCAATTTTCTATGACTTCTAACACTTTAATGTGGATCTTCTTATTACAATCTGCACATATTCAATGATATACAAGCATGGTTTCATTGATAACAATTCAGCTGCCCTCATATCTATCCATGGAATGTCGTGCTCCATGCTGCATTATTCATGATAAAAAATAAATTAAAGTATTTTAGGCTGAACTCTAAACGAGTGCCTATATACACATATGTGAGCTATCTCATTTGACATTTGTAATTCTCTGCAGCCACTTTTGAATTCAACCTTGCCAAGAGCCGGTGATGGTAAGCTCATGCCTGTTTGGTTCATTTTAAGTTTGCCAAATGTCTCCCAATATTTGCAACCCCAAGAGGATGAATGCTACCATCAAACATTCAACTATTTTTTATAACAAACATTTCCCTGCCAGTTGTTTACCTTCCCAAATGCTTTGTAAATGGTGGTAGCCAATGGCGTTACCAAGTAGGGTAAACACCTAATCTGCCATGAAGTCACACTCCTGAGATTCTTTATACACCATTGTTTCTCAACCAGGGCTCCTTTGGAGGTTGCTGAAAGGTTCCTTGAACAATAAGCAATTTGTGCCTCTCAGGTTAATTTATGTGACACCAATTATATTTTTGGCCACCTGTAAAAGTGACATTCTTCTCAATGGCCTGGAATGCAGTAGAGATTCTTCCAACTTACCACCAAAAAAATTTACTGTGGGCTGTAGGCATGAAAGAGTTCCTCCATGTTGAAATGTCAAGAAAGGCTGATATATAGGGAGGACAACCACTACAAGCCAATCAGGCAATCTGCTCCCTAGAGTGCTATGATTCCTTATAGACCAATCAGCAAGCTTGAGAGGGCTGATGTTCTTGACCAATTTGTGATGGAGGTGTGATGCCGCAGGGAAGGTGGGGGTTGGCTGTGCTGTATGGCAATGGTGCTCAAACCATCAAACTGGCTGCAGGGAGTTTTAAAGTAATATTTATTTAAATAAACACTACCTGATATTTTGGCCTAAAGGATAAACTCTAGTCAATACTAAAAAGAAAAAAAATATGTAGATTCATGGAATGTTAATAATAGATTGGAATAAATGACCATTTAGTCTAGGACAGTGTTTCCCAACTAGGGTTCTTTCAGTGGGTTCAAGGGGTTCTTTAAGCAATTTAAACCTCTCAGATCAGTTTAACAGAAACTAATTATCTTTTTGGCTTTCTGTATGGGTGACATTTTTCCCAATAACCAGAAGCAGTATTTCTATTGACCAATAGACTAATGTACAGTGAGTTGTCAATATAGTAATTAAGCAGGGGTTTCCTGATGACCTGAAAGTTATTTCAAGGGTTTCCCCATGTTAAAAAGGCCGAGGAACACTGGTCCAAGGAGTGGGAAATTAACAAAATTACTTACCTCATCCTATGTTCTATTGCCAGCTGGTGCTCACCTTCACTCTCCTTGTCCTCCTCATAGGCAGGTCCACAACGTCCCATGAAGGACTTCCGGAAGGTAAGTCCATGACCACAGAACCAAATGAGAGCAGCTGATCATATGGCCTTTAGGAAGAAAGTAGGTAAGTGAAGAAGATAAATATTTCTGATTATTTCATACTCACCAGACTAATTGAGCATTCTACCCTTGGGTGGGAAGTGGGCTACATACTCACATTTTAGTGTTGATGGGAGTTCAACAGCCATATTTTACAAATTTATCTAGGAGAGATTCTAGGAAGTGATTCTATTTTTAGAAAATGTAATATATTTATTTTTGCTTCTTTTCAACATGCTCTGCAAAAGAACAGATTAACACCTTAGAGGTTCGCTCCAGTACATTCATATGCAGGCAATAACACAGTTATAAATATCACCACAACATTATGCAGTAGAATTACATTAGGGGTACGACAAAATGCAAATTTCAACCCTGTAAAAGAAACACCACAGGAGTCCAGCCTTGACAGCTCGTTTTAATTGTAGTACAGCTAATTTCAAGTCCCCTCATCATTTCCCCTATGATCTAATAATGAACAAATTGGAACAACCCATTCATCAGTGTCTGCTTACACCCCACTGAGTGGATTTTAGCATGGAAATTGTCTTCAAAATCCCCAGATTATAGTCAAAGGCTTCCATAAACAGACCACACCTATCTGTTTAGATATTAGAATCTTCCAGTTCTCTTAGTGGAATTCTTCAGATCTGTAAATGACTCACTTCTAGATTGTTTATGATATTTGGTGTGACTAGAAGCAGTTGGGTGAAGCCAGGCATTAAGATTGTTTATATACATACAGAAAAATTTAATGCAAGCTAAGCCTGGCCACTTGAAATAGCTGCCATAAATTTTAAAAGTAAATCCAAAACCCTTGGGGGTTCAGCAGTGAATTTGACAGTCACCAAACATCCTCTGGTGGAGAATTAGTCACTGCCATTGAAAACTCATGAACCTGGAAAATTATCCAGCAGAGAATGTTTGGGGAACGTCAGATTTACTGCTTTATAAATAGACACCTTGAACTTTGCTGGAACTGTAAAGGTTTGTTCATGCCATGGCATATTTACAGTATGTTAACTTGTGAATAATGTGTTGGGATGGATTGTTTAAAACCTTTGGTGCTTTTTTTCTAAACATGTTGGTTTGAATTGAAGCTGTAGGACATAGATTTATACCTAATTCTTGTTTGTGTCTACGTTTGCCAAAGTAACCCAACACTCCTGGTTAGAAGTTTATATTTTTTTAATTTGTGACCTCTTCTTCTTAGCTCAAATAGGACTAAAGACAACAGAACTTGATCTGCTGGGTACCTAATGTACAATTGATGGCAATTAAAATATTAGGACTAGTAGTCGGGATGAGTGATTTTTTAAGGTTGTGATTTCACTAAATGGATTTAGCCACTAATGACATTTTATTAACACGGGTATTCATCATTTCACTAAAAAATATTTTCTTTTGCCTTTCTATATCAAAAGACTCAAATGATCATTCATAAAAAAAGATAATTTGTGATTGACAGGTTGATCCACTGGATTTAGGGTTTTTAATAAATTTACCATTGTCAAATATCTGCTAATAATTACCAAAGTGTTTTTTTTAACATTAAAATAATTAAATGTTAATGTAATTGTTTATTCAATGTAATAAAGTGCTACACTAAAACAAAATCAGCAGGGATAAGCAAAATTGAGTTTAAATTTTGGCAACAATCAGTAAATTTCAGTGAACATTCACCATTGTGCCCAAATGCATGGTGGTTCTTAGGGGTGATGGTGGATTTTGATGGTGCAATTGGTTTAAATAACCCCAAAAGGTTACAGAAATCACTTTAATAATACTGGACCTGTCTGTGTACCCTTATTAGCCTCATTATTTTATATTATTTTTTTCCACAGTAAAAAAAAGTGGCCTGATGAACCCTCCTAAGAAAAAAAACAAACTAGAGGTCCAACAATTGGAATATAATTATCCCTGCGTAGTACAATATATACTTTGTATATATATGTTATCCAGCAAAAAAAAATGTTTTTAAGCTGCTATTCAGCCAGCAGGACAAATAACTTAAAATGGCACAAACAGATGCTTTGTATAACTTTGCATGTTCTACAATGGCTATGAGTTGCTTTAGTATGGCTCTTTTTCCCAAATAGTGGAATTCCAGTTTTCAAAGGATGGTGAACATTTTTTGAACAAATGTTGACCAAACTAAAATTTTCACCATGCCTTTGTAGTTTTTGCCCATTGCATGCTGGGATTATGAGTTGCATGACATTCAAAGTTGCATGGCAGCCAGTTCAAGCAGTTCCTAAAATAGAAAGGAATAGAACAGAAGCACGTTTAACACCTCTTGCATTCAGAAACATTTTAAAGCCTCTGGTCTAAACAATGTGTCAAAGAACAGAACCGTTTGACAGATTTTTTTCTCTCCTTTATTTTGTGACAGTTTCAACTGTGAACAGATATGAAGGACAGGGATATGGTGTCATCATTTCATGGCTGTCAGCCCTGGCAGGGAAGAGGTATATCTTAGGACAACACATTGCCCAGAATTTTCTTTCATGTGTACGAATGCACTCGCGATCATTATTCATTCCCAACCTGTGCACGGGAGGGAAAAAAATGAAACCACTACAGCGACAAAGTTTATTATCAAACACTGGACTGCTTGACGTTAGCCACAACTCTTGGAGATAGCCGGGCCTGTGCCTGCGGGGAAGTATTTGTAATGTAGTGTTGGTCTAGTCATTACAGAGATTAAGCACTACCCTTAACATTTGACAAATATTATTTGTATCCATCTATGTTCTGGGGAGTGTCATGGAAGATTCTGCTGCTGTGTAAAACACCAGCCTCTTTATTTTTTTATAGGGTATAGTAAATGCAATTGCTGATTTATATTTAAAGGGAAAATACCAGGAACTTCGAGTTATAATTGCAGTGTGTTCCTAAAGCTAAACTCTGATATTAAATAAAAGTGCTCACTGAGCAAAAAATATAATGTGATACTTACTTGGATGGACTGTCACACTTACCTCTTCCTCGCTAAAGCATAGGCGCCTCTCTCCTGCACATGCCTGCAGTTCTGAACCCGGGCCTGTTCTTCCAGATTTAATCAGTATCGTCCCTCTTGCCAGCCAATCGGGAAAATAGGCTGGTAAATACTCTTGGCTATTTAGCTAGCTCAGACATTGCACTCAGCATTCGTGCAATGTGTCTCCAGTGCCGAGCCCCCTAGCTCTGCTGAGCATTTCCTGTACACTTGTTGGTTAATTCGGTGCTGGTGGCTTAGGTGCTTGGCCGCCACTAACGGTAATTAAACAGTCTGGGAAGAGATGACTAGTATAGACTCGTAACAATGTGCAAGGGAAGGGGGCTATACAGGAGAATTGAAACTTCCTAGATGGTCAAATCCCCAGCAGGTTTAAGGGCACATTGCACGTCAAGAGCAAATTGTTTATTGAAAGTAACATGAAAATTGGTAAAATAAAGTACTGTGAGTGTTTCATTTTTCTTATACTCGCATTTTTGTCTGAAAGTTGTTTTTTTAACTTAGCTATATTTTTCTTTTTCTTGTAGTCCATATGGAAAAAAGTAACTCTGGCTGCAACAGACCTGAAGCCACCTCTCCAGCACAGTCTTTCTGGGTTGAATTACACATACTGGCATTTAATGTCTTTTCCTTGTGTTCAGGCTTTCATTGACCAGGCCATTGGGGTCTCATCACACCACCATCACTCCTGGTGGGCAGAGCAGTTTTCACATGCCATTATGTTATCATCATTCTGTGAAGGAGTGAGGATCCAGGAGTGTATGGATCCCCAGACATCACAAGAAATACTAAAAGATTTCACACATTTTTCCAGACACTCTCCAAAATCTTGTGAAAAGGGTTTTTGGAAGGGTAAAAGTTGTTATAATTGCCAAGGGAAAGGCAAGAGTCAACTCTATATTATTGCCCATGACTTTGGAATGGGATGTCCAACAATCTCATAACCGTGTGATAGTTAGGGGTCCACAGATGTTTTCTTTGTCTCTTTTTGTAGGTTTATAATTATTTTTCTTTTGTTTAACCATCTACAATGCATAAAAGGTTAGAAGCATCAGGTTTATCTTGGTTTAAAAGCTTAACCCCAGATAAACTTCACTTTGATGATCTCAGTGATTGCCAACTATTTGACAGCGCTGGATAGAGATGGAACTGTCCACATGGCTAGCTCCATAGACACTTTTTACAGTAGGATATTTAGTATTCTACAAAAGCATTCCATTTACACACAGATCAGTTTTTGTTTCAAACTGCAAAAAAATAAACCCTTAACCAAATGGACCGTAAGGAAATGTATGTCCTCGGTATCAAAGCAATACAAAATAAATGGAGATAGAAAGACAAATCTCCTTCCTTGCTGTGAGGTTTTTGCATTACACAGCAGAAAACATTCAAATATTGTAAAAAGTCTCAGTTCCTTGATAGCGTTTTTTTTTCACAGTCTGAATCAGCAACATTTATAAGGTCACACATTTCTTAAGGATTTTTTTCACACGCTATATAAATTCAGTGTCTAAACAGAATAACAGTTCATTGATTACATCTAAAGAGATGCTGCACAATCTCCAAATCTAATATACAGGATACTTTATGCAGTATGCCCCTGCTAACTCGAAGCTCATAAAAATGATGCTTTATTGCTATACAGTGGTTTTAATAAGCAGCAAACAAATAATATAAATGGCATTGTGCTTTTAAATGTATCTAAACACAGAAACAAAAATGTAATACATTGCAGTTTACCACTCAATAGATGTTTTGGATGCATTTGCTTCTTTCTGGCACTTAGTTTTTATTTTCACCTGGTGATCCTAAAAATAACTAAATCCCTGTTCTGGTAAACATTAGTGTTGGTGTTCGAATTCGGGTTGTCCTTATATTCCACCAGAATATGGCTGTTCGAATTCAGATAGACCTGATCCGAAAAACACGGGATTTGACTTCGCAAATTTGTGTGTAAAAAATGTGTTAAAAAAAGAGAATCTCTATCCAAGAACACATACTATAGTTACGCTGTCAGCTCCGCTCCTCTGATTGAATGGGGAGGCTTGTCCCCATTTAGCCTCTAGTACCCGGGGGAACCCGCGGGACTCCTGTGTTCTTGGATGGAGAATCTCTATCCAAGAACACATACTATATTTACACTAGGGCTGCAGGAGAAATCAGGGGAGCGGAGCTGTCCTGAAAAATAACCCAAATTTTTCCCCTATTGACGTTAATAGTGATTGAATTCAACGTTCGATCACCCGAACAATATCGACCTATTCGATCGAATAGCTGTCGAATTGAATAGTGAGATATTCGACTAACACTAGTAAACATGATCATTTACTGTACTGTATCTATATATGAGCATCATTTGATAGGAAGAGTGTTATGACTGCAGAACTCTTCCCTAAGATTTGGACATAAAGGGGATGTTCTGTAGTTTTCCTGTATTAAATGACCCTCTGCTAAACATTAGGAGGCAATGTGGTCACCCTAGGATAGGAATTATGATAATACAGTGAAACAATCTTCATAAGGTAAGGTGTTCTGTAGTCTTAGCATACTCCCTGCCTGAAAGTGACAATGCTGCTCCCTACATATCCTTTATCTACTTGTGGAGAGGAGTAGCAAAAGGGAATATTACGAGTTGCTACTTGAATGATAGCCCGGAGCCTGTTGACTTACATCCACGAAGGCACAGCAACTGTCTTGGGGCTTTGATATCTACACAGAGCATGTTACACAAATACATAATATGCAGAATACAATCACTGGCCTTTTAAATTAGATACACTTTGCTACTACTGGGTCTAGGACCTCCTTCCTTTTTGCCTTCAGAATTGACATAATTTCATAAGGATACTCAATTGGTCTTAGGAGTCCAAAGTGTACCATGAAAGTATCACGTACACCATTACACCACCTGCCTGAACTGTTGATACAAGACACAAGGGATACATGCTTGTTGATGACAAATCCTGACCCTATTATCCAAATGTCACAGCAGAAATTGAGACCTATCAGGCCAATCAAATTTTTTCCAATCTTTTCCAAAGCAATTTTGCTGAGCCCATGGGAAATGTGGCCTCAGGTGTCTCTTAGCAGAATAGGGGGCACCTAATGTGACCCCCAGCTTTGTGTAACTTATCTGAATCAAGGTTCAATGTGTTGTGTATTTAGAGATGTTCTTCTGCAAACCTAAGTTGTAACAAGTATTTATTTGAGTTTCTGATGCCTTTCTAACAGCTCAAACCAGTCTGGCCATTCTCCTCTGACACATGAACGAGACATTTTTGCCTAGAGAACTGACTCTTGCCAGATATTTTCCCTTTTATGGACCATTTTTGTAAAGCCTAGAGATGGTTGTGCATGAAAAACCCAGCTGATGATCAGTTTATGAAATACTCAGGCCAGACCACCTGGCACTATCATCCATGCGACGTTCAAAGTTTTATTTTCTTGTGGTCAAGTCAAAACCCAAGGGCTGAACCCCTACTGACTTTAAAGATTTTGTGGCACAAAAAAGATGAAAAAATAAAGGTAATACCGATAGAAGAAATAATTATGCAGGTGAGCATTGTATTGTAATCAAACTGCTAACCGTAAAATTATTTACATCAGACATTAGCTACAGCTGATCTCAAAGAGTATCTTCAATTATTTACCTGTAATGCAATGCAGGCAAATAACGCTATCTCCTAGAGAACTTGGAAACTCAATGTCCAAAAATGTTGCCCTTTCTCTAATAACAAATAAACAGCCATGTGTGGGATTCTTTATCTTTACAATATATCATCTTTTTGACCTTCTGTAATATTTCATGGATTAGAATAGAGTTTCTAGCTCAGTCGAGAACTCTGTCTTATCATCCTAGCAGGCTACAAAATTTCACAGCAGCTAAGTAGGTGGCTTGGTTTGGGTTTCCTGTAGTGTTGGCATGGAAATGTGCGATCTTCCTGGATATATCGTGGCTGCATCTCATTACAGTTTAAATGAGACTGTAAGACTGACCATTATCTTTCATAAGCTCCAGTGAGCAAAGCCCACTTTGCTCTCCGGTTGAAATGTGTGTTCATATTCCTATTCGATCTTGTGTCAGGAACAATTTAATATGATCTAATATAATAAACTAAAATATAATATATGCTGGATATATTCCACAGAATAATGTAGAGGTCTTTTAGACCTTTAATAAAAATTAGGGGAAGACTACATATATATATATATATATATATATATATACAGAAAGAGTGAAGTAATCACTATACACAGTCCCAGGGTACCAGGCAAGAGAAGGCTACCACTGGAGAAAGAAATAAAACAACCTAATGTACTAGTTTCACTATATATCAATATTGCATATATTTCGTAACCCTTTAAGGAAGGTAGTAGCCTGGTTCTAGAAGTTTCTAAGTATATGACACTCAAAGTCCTTATTTTCCTAACCCATTATTGGTCACCTTCTCCTGTTTCTGTGTAGATTACCAGGTCCAAGAAGAAAGGGGGCACAATCTCACGTAAAGGATGTTTCTCCTATGACCAACCACTGGGATTGGTGCCTAGTGAGGAGGGTTTACTGTTTTAAACATCTACCCTTTAGGATAAATATCTGACAAAAGATAAAATAAAAAAGTAGAGAGAAGGGAAAGTAGAGAGAAGTCCACTGGGCTGGAGGACCCAGGGTTCAAGTCTTAGGTCGGCTAGGGCTAAGGTATTTTTCAGCTGGGGATCCACAAAATTGTTGGTTGGGGAACCAAATGGTCATTAAGTGAAGACAGAGATCTATGAGTGCCTCAAGTTTCAGGAATGTCAAGCTAAAAGGTGGTTTCACTCCAATGGAGGTAAATCTATTTTAAGGGTTAGCCTGAAGTAGGGAGAAGTAACATGTACATCCCAGTGTGCAGTCTCAGTGCCCTCAAATTTGTTGTTCATCCTTGCAAGCTACACCCTATTTCCCTCCTACTGTTTGAGATTTGTTCAATAAACCCCTAAACTTTGGACTGAGCCTGCATGTGTTTATTGTCCAAACTGAATAGAGAAAACCTACAATTCAGCCAAGAGTGCTACATATACATGTATACCATATTGATTTAAAGTTATTAACAATTTCCTTTCAATTCAATGCATTGACGTGTGTTGTAATGTGTTAAATGGCCCGTTAAAAATAAATGGTCTGAAACACACAGAAACATAATATGCACTGTACATAGAGCCACATTGTGCTTAAGTACGGTGAAATGTGGACTTTTTTATAAAGCGCACATGTGGGTTGGGGCACCAGCACAAATAATGTAATGTAGTGCAGGGCTAAAATTGGCTCCGCTTAAAGCAGAACAGTCCATCTAATTCATCATATTGCTGGATAGGATACCCAAACATTTTATAGCTACTTTAGCCTTTGTGCTATATTCTATAGATATTTTTATTGTGTGTGACTGGTTATTTTAGGTGAGTTTGAGTTTACTAGCACGTTGAGTTGTTTTTATTTGGCCAAACGACTCAACCAACATTGCAAAAAAAAAAAAGGCATTCACTGTAAGAGCAAACTTAAATAAAGTTTACCATGCCAATGCTGTTTTTGTACAGTAACTCAGAATAGATGATAGGTGTCTGTTCCCTACAACTTCCATACACACATCCCTATGCATGCTGGGAAAAGAAGCCACCATGGCTGCTGTCAGATTCTTGGGGAGAAACAGATGCTGCAAGTCGCCACTCAACCATTAAAGACATACATTAATAAGTATATACCATATGCTTTTGTAGCGGGGCACATATAATACAAATAGTAAGACAGTTAACTCTTCATTCAGACCTCTACATTGTATATAATACATCCGTCTTCTCTTGACTAGAATCCAATGAAGAACAGTCACTCTGTAGTGACTAGTCCCTATTTATCTCACTGGATGAATGATTGAATTGTATTCTAGCAGTGACTGATATTGAGTGTTGAGAAACCTGTTGTTGATGGGAACTACCTGGCAGCCTGGGTGTAATGGAAGCAAACTGACATTGACAGATAGAGATATACAGGTGAATATACAAGTAAAATACCAAAAGTAAATAAAAGGTCAAACTCAATCACTAAAAGCTTGAACATCTAAAGCTAATTTCAAAACATTTTCACAATTGTTTGAAAGAATAGTCATTAAAAATAGACAAAAAGCACTTGTTACAATGAAGGTATGCAGAAGACTATCACCGAGTCCACAATATGATAAACCTTAAAGTAAATGAAGAACAAACTCCTAGGGCTACAATTCTCATGAGCTCACCAAAATTGAGAGAGAAGATTGGAAACATGTTGCCTAATGTTTTGAGCCTTGATTTCTGCTGCAGCATGCAGAATTTAGCATCAACAACAAGAAAGCATGTAACCATTCTCCTTTTGATGACAATGTCTATCCCTTTATGACTGTAGTGTACCCATAAATCATCCCAATCTGGTTTCTTGAACATAGCAAGCAGTTCATTGTACACAAATAGCATTTCACAGCACCAGATCCCAACCCAATAGAGCACCTTTGGGATGTGGTGGAATGGTGGACTCACATCATTGATGTGACAAATCTGCAGCAGCTGCATGATGCTATACAGAACCTAAACCCATGAGGAATGATTCCAGCACTTTGTTGAATCTATGTCAAGAAGGATTATGGCATTTCTGAGGGCAAAATTGGGTCCCATGCTTTACTAGCAAGATTTAACTAATAAAATTGACTATGGAGTTAGTGGATATCCCAAAAGTCTTCAACAAAGTTTCTTAAGAAGTATCTTCTTTCCACCAATCATCAAGTTTCCTTAGAAATTTCTTATATTCACCAATCATCAGATCACTCATCATCAGCACAAAAGTGAAGAATAAAAGCCCTTTTCCTCCACCAAACCTGTGAAGAAACTAAGAGAAACGATGCAAACTAAGGCAGTAGATGGAAAACATTAACTGCAGGGAGACTTCAAACAATTCTGGTCACTAGTACTTTGCGCTCTCTTTTTTGGGCACAGTGATAAATTTAAATTTAAATGCGATACATCATAAATACCTGATTATTATTACTGGTATTATTATTTTTTTTCATCATCATTATCATAATCAAACCTATGGCATCAATCATTTTTGTAAAGGCTTTTTGTGGTTTTGTAGATGTCGCCGTCCAGTGCTTTATTTAAAGGTTAGGCAGCATCTGACATTTCCTGGTAAGCAACAACAACAGAAAAATGCTTGCAATGCCTGGCTTCAGAAATGCAATGACCCTGCTCTGTCAGCCTGTTACTGTATCATACAAAACCTCAGAGAAATGAAATGTGAGAGACAGAGACCTAAAATATAGTTTTGACCCTGTGGAAACTTGCTGCTGGCACCTGGATTTTTGAACATCTTTGTTCATTATAGTCCAGTGTTAAGCCATAGTTCTGTTGATAATCAAGAATTACATTACCACGAGTGACCCTGCTAAACAGTAACAAGTACAAATAATCCTGATTTAATTTTGCTCAGTTACAGGCTACAAGTGGAAACAAGCTGACCCAGGTGGATTTTGTGAATAACTGTTGCCCAATTCTTGTTATTTAAAGAACACTCAGAGCTGAGTTAATCCACAGCTGAAAGACAGTGGCATGGTGACCTGTCAACTAATATACAGATTACCAATGTTCTGCCAATATACATATCAAATATTATTAGAAAATGTCCTAGTTTTAAATAGAATTTATATAGATCCAAATCTATCCAAAAATGTAGACTGGTATATGAGCGGCACATATACTAGTGAAGCTGGACCATCTGATATATAAAATTTAGGGGCTATAGTCCCCAATTTGTGTCTATTACTCAAAGTTACTTTTAACCTTGGAGTTCCGTGTAGGACAAATGATTTCAGAAGACCTTTAACCTGCCTAAATTTTCACTGACATGAAGATTTAACCATTTTTTTTTATTTTATGCAGTGGGAAAAGATTAGAACCTCACTGATTGTCTTAATTTCATCCTGCTTAGTGTAGGTAGTGAGCAAAGATTATAATGCCCATCTCTAGTTTTAAGTGACGGGCCAGTGACCTTAGTGACCACCGGACTACTTTGCTGCAAGGAGGTCATCTAGTCAGAGCCCCCAGGTTCTCCCACCATAGGTGACAAAGATCAGACAGGTTCAATGTAGGAATAACTATACAGACAGGATTAATGAGAGCGGAGTTGTAGAACAGGCGGTGATCAAGGTAGGTGGCAATCACTGGCAAAGTTGAAGTCAAAGTCAAGCTGCATTCAAAATCCAAAAAAGCAAACTCGAGAGACCGTTGAGCAGAATAGTGAATAACATGCTGAGGATCCAGCAACTACAACCAAGGACTAGAATGACTTAAATATGCAAGAGTAGAATAGGATCATGACCAGGAACTAATCTGCTCATTGAGAGATAATAGGAAAGACCGGAGCATTAATCATCTCACAGATAAAAAAAGACCTATAGACAACTATTATCCCCACCCCTACAACAGTAAGTAGGGGTGGGGGAAACAGAAAGCTTTATTTTGCAAATTCATCTTAACTTTGCAAGTTAATTACCAAGCCTCTGAAATGCTCGGCCACTTACTTACTAGATGATGGACAGCATTTGCTAGCATAGGTTCTCAGTGGATGAGTTTGTGAACATTAAGTAACTTTCCCCAAACCCTTGGTGAACCCATTCCACCTTAGTTCACCAATCACTACAGATAAATATGTAATGGCCAACAGCTGTCACTGACTGCGGCTCCTTCTGTGACTGAGATCAGAATGAAAAAGTATCCCAACTCAAGGCCACCAATCCAACAAATTTTAGTTGAGATAGCCTGGATTTCAAATGACTCTCTGCTTTAAGCCAAATTCCACCAAAAGATATTTCTGCTTTTGCTGTCTAAAATCTTCCAAATTAAACAGTTAATATCTCAAACAAGGTTTTCAGTGTTGTACAAAAATAGCTTTTGTAAAATACAAAGGACATCCTCCTTTGGAGAAAAAAAAGGGGAAGGCATTTGTAGTCTGAACTACATAGGCAGCCTAGGGTGCCAAGGCTGGAGAGAATATACTTTTCTCTGAAATGGATCTGGTCCAGAATTGAAAACATTTGCTAACAAACAGCTAATGACTTTTAGGAAATCCATTCCAGGTTTGCTGGATCACCAAGCTTCACTGATAAAAATGTATTCTCTCTAGCCTTGGGAGAGCTTTAATAAATCAGGGCCATTATTTCAGTGTTCTCCCTAGCCCCTTTTAGCCGGGTGCACCACCCGGAATTATTCAGTAACTGCCTGGCTGTTTTTGTGTGGTTATTGAGGAGTTGGGTCACAATGCAGCCACCCGCCTAAAGCTTCTTCCTACCTAGCTTTTAATACTGTATATTGAGTGTTGTCATCCTGGGACAGTGTGTTACTGGCATGATCACCAAGTGAATATAAGGAAAATGTGGTCTAGAAGAAAATTATTATAACCACTCCACTGGCAAGCAGTTATATTTTTGCTTTCAGGGTATAGACATGCAGATGTGTGAACATTTTTTCTATAAATGTAGAGCGTAAATGTATTTATTGTACAGTGCTGCGTAATATGTTGGCGCTATATAAATCCTGTTTATTAATAATAAAAAATAATATAAATTCCCACAATAATCTTACATTGAAAATAACTTTCACAAATCATTTACTTTTCAGAAATAACATGCATTATTTCCTACATCTTCTACATGTTTTATGGTTCATTCACTGCTTACCTTTAATACATACCTTGTGGGAAAGCCATTTCTCATCCACAAATTAATATGTAGAAGCCAGTCCCATTGCTGCGTGGCTTTACCCCTAGGCATCCCGATAGCATGTAACAGAAGGACATGACGTATGACACTGAAGCGATCTCCTATTCGCATAGTTGTCAGCTACACGGGCTCAACATACTTGATTGCTAACATTAAAAATACATTTTAAAGTCACCATCTGGAGATCATGATTGTGTCTCAGTCTTACTTCCTTTTCGTGGTTAGTATGAGATAATTAGCATATTTTAAGTTCCTATAAAGTAATTCTGCTACAACATATTGAAACAAAACACCAAAGCAGCATGTCCACATTTGCTTTGTTACTATAGATTGGAGTTGAGTCAAGAAAAAAGGTCTTGCAGAAACCTTGACTTTGGTTTAGGTTGAAAGATAAAAAAAATATTTGTTGTCCATATTTTCCAGGATTATACAATTTTTAACACTGCCGATATATGGCATAAAAAATTGTATGTTTGTATTGTATTTTAAATTGTAGTTTATCGATTCACCCTTTTTTTGTGCTTTAGATTCTGGAATGCCCATTGTACTCACCTTACTGTCTTATCCTGATTGTAAAATGCCAGTACTTTGACGTTCCTCACACCCATTAGTCAGGTTGAATGTTATAAATGATGCAGGAACAAGAGTAAGAGAAGGAAGCTACATAGCACAGAATGTAGATAGTAAACTTTTAGGCTAGGTTCATACTTGCCATACTTGCCACTTGCCACTTGGCCAACAACCTTGCCTTGCCACTTGGCCAACCAGTACTGTGGCAATGGTTCTTAAAGAACCAGTGTTTGCATATTTGACAGTGGGTCAAAATCCTCGTTTATTCTCTTAGGCTGCCACGGGTTAGAAGCTACATTTAGCATCACCTAAGGAAGTTGTAGCTGCACTGCAACCTCACCAGAAGTCTGAACATACCCTTAATGTCATCCAAATGGGTTTGTTAGAAAGTCTGTATATATCTGACTGCATTGGTTACAGAAAACGCAGAAATATGTTTAGAGGTTTGCATAGTTGTAGTACTTTAGTTACTCACTAAAGGCTCATAGACCCTGGTGCCCAAGCAAAGGAGAAGTGGATTCTAGCAGTTCAGAGATTTCGACCATCACCTGTAACTTCTCAGCAGCCCTTGATGGCAACCTGTAGCAAAATGTTTACTGAATATTATGTGGAGTCCCTTAGGGATGTTGAGATCTCCCATATCAAGTAAATTGACCTGGTAAATAATTAACATCTCCAAGATATCAATCATTTACCTAGTTATCATGCTCCTGTTGACCAGCCCTGTTCCCGATATAGATGATGCTCCCCTAGATGACCAAGGGCAGGGACCACTGAACTACAATTATGGTGGTCAAAAGGAGAGCATCATCATTAGAACAAGAATCGGAATACCCGATCAATATATTAATCAAATATCTACTTGTGCTCTAATTTCCAAAACATTAGATCAGATTTGATGTTTATTTCAACTCTAGTTTTAAGTCTATTAAAAATATCGGCCAGGGTATGACCAGCCTAACTATTGCCCTAAAACTGTTAAGGGGAGCTACTAGCCCCATGAGGAGTTCATTCCTTAAAATGAGATAGCTAACCAAAGGACTTGAATTGTAAAAAGGAGATGTAAAGCACAGCCATCACGTATTTAGCAAACCTGGTATCCCAGCCTTCATTTGTATTAAGAAAATATGGTTGCCACCATGAACAAATTCATTTTTTTAAAAATTTACAAAAATAACAAAACAAATTCATTAGATATTGCACATCAAGCCAATTTTTTTTACAGATTTCTCTAAAACAAATTGAAAAGGTTACACTCCCTTTAAAAAAACGCACCAGGGATCAAATAATAGGCTCAGTCATTCAGAACCCGTCAGTACATCATGTACCTGTGAAGGCCTTCATATCAACACTCTGGTCCTATTTCAAAATAAACATCCAGGTCTGCAGAACAGAACAATAATATTTTACTCTAAGAAAGCGGAATGTAGTTTATTACAGGATGAACAGAACTCTAACACATTTGTTGGTGTTATGTCTATGTCCTAGGTAAGAATAAATGTTTTATTTTAGAGGCCAAGGGTTACCGGAATGGTTTTTAGTAGAACACATTGTAGCCATTTTCAGTGTTTTAAGCTGTTAAAAAGCCTGTATAACTCAATAAGTTTTGAAGATATAACATAAATGGTAAGTATCAGAAACTAATGTAATCTTTGTGTGTTTTTGTGAAATCTTGACGGATTTATAGGCGCACCATGCAACCTTTTGTGCCTATTTCTTTTTTCCTACCATTTCTATCTTTTTACAGAACTGGTTTTTAAACCGAAGCTTTTCATTTTTAATCTCTGGCTACTGCCTCATTCTGTATAATGACTCTCTTGGTTGTTAATTAATGCATTCTTGAACATAGCAGAATTTGCACTTTAGGGCCAATCTTTCATGTATTTTATCACCCTGCCACTTTAGCGGGTTTTGAAATGCAGGCGATCCCTAGGTGTCCAAAGATAAAACATTACTTATACTGTGATTAGATCCTTCTTTATGGTTCATATATTGTGCATAACAGTGGTTTTATGGTAAATGTGTCATGCATAATAATGTGCCAACATTGCATAAAAGATGTATTTTTTAATTTTTTGTTCGGACATCCATGAAAGCCATAATGCCAGTGGAAGCTGGATTCTAATTTTATATATATATATATATATATATATATATATATATATGTGTATATATATCATACAATTCATTCATGTATTAAGTTAGACTAATTATTAGATTTTTACATGCTGCATAATGATCTGAATCTGTCCTGATATTAGTCCTTTTGCCCTTGTGCACCAACACTCAGACTGGGGGAGGACAGGGTGGAAGGAGAATCAGTGCTCAAAGCCATTTCAGTGTTTTGCTGCCTATTTATTATTTAATCAGCAGTTTCTTACTATTCCATAGCACGTGATGATGGCGGCCAGTCGTGGTGACATCACTGTCATGTGACAGTGCCTAAACTTAGCAATTGGTTGATTTGCCCTGGCACTGGTATAAGGAAGCAGATCATATGCTCCCCTATACATAGTTTGCCAGATATTTTTGCTGCAAGAGTGAAGGTGCTGCAAGTGTGTATAAAGGGGGGGACAACGTCTTTTGTGGAGACACATAAACTTTACCGATTACAATTGAAAAAAAAAATAGAGGGAAAATAGCTGTCCAGACAGGACTCGAACAGGGGAGCAGAGAGAGGGCTAGTGGAAAGACTGCATGACTATGAGGTGGCAGGGAGCAGGCAGTAAAGGGTTAACTTTAATTGGGAGGTAGCAAAAGAAGGGTTGAGGTGAGGTTGTGATGCTAGGGTGTTTTTATTTATGGGTTTTTTTGGTGTTAGCAATTGGAAGTGGTAAAGTCCTCAAGGGAATTGGTTTTTGGTATGGTTTCTTTGGGGTTGGGAGACGCACCTATGGTGTGGAGTCTCTGGAATATGATGGTTGAAAGGCTGGATGGACAGTTTTTGGTTTGGTGGGCTGCTAGTGTTAGTGATATCATTCCTGAGCTAGGATAATATGGTTGGGAAGATACAGATAGTCCCCGGGTTACACATGAGATAGGGGCTGTAGGTTTGTGCTTAAGTTGAATTTATATGTAAGTCAGAACAGGTATGTTATTTTAATAAATGCAATTAGGACAGATGTTTGTCTGAACATATTATTAGGCAGTGTGGTGTCAGTTACTGTATATAATCCTCACTATGAGCTAATCACAAAAAAAACAAAAACTTTATGGAGCCCAGACATTCAATAACTTTCTGGAGCAAGCTACGCTTTGATATGCTAAAAGAAACAAGTGCAGAGTTTATCTTGGTCATTTAGGAGTTACAAGAGCTTGCAGAAGAGCTCAGTCTCAGTTGTGTTTAACAAAAGATTTTTTCTGCCATGCAAACTGCCTCCTCCAAGCCTCTGTCCTGCACACATGGGAGCAAGGAAGCCCCCGTTCATATGTAGTCGTCCGTATGGAGTTGTCAGTATGTCGGATGTCCTTAACCATGGACTACCTGTTTTTATCACGGTGGTGCAGACCTATTTAAGGGGGGGGTGGGCCTTCGAGAACCGGTAACCAAGGGTGATATTCTATGGTTTAGTGTTTCTGGATATTTTGTTTTAAGTTATATTTATTTGTTATGGTTCAATGTTATTTAAAGATATTTATGTTTCCAATAAAAGGCCTACGGACCATTTAACCAATCTTGTGGCATGTTATTTAGATGTTGGGGGGGTTGAGGTTACTGAATGCGGTTCTCTGCCTTGTCACAGTCATGTCTGCCATAGGTTTAGGAATTGGCTTCACAGAGTCACAAATCCATTAGTAGATATGACCGTTTACATATGTGAATAACTCTGTAATGTGTTCATGTATGTAACTGTGTATATATGTTTGGAACTTAGCTTTAAGGAAAGAACGCTAGTCATTGTAAAAATTTCCCTTTCGTAGATATTGTTTGGAGGGTAAAGAGAATCGGGCATATTGGAGTTTCTCTTACAGCTTCTGTTACAATGTTAATATTAATTTTTAATATATTATAATTGTGCTTGCAAAAGATCCTCTCTAGTGACAATCATTTGACATCCTTTGGACGTCTGTACAGGGCTTAAGCATTTTTACCATCTTCAGAAGCTAATCAGTGAAGGTTAAAGCGGAGCTATCCTTCACATGTAATGTAATGTTACGGAGGTGGCTAACACATTTGTATAATGTAACATTGTTTTCTTTTTTTTAAGTATTTTTAAAACGATTTTTGCTAGCCCCCCTTCCTTCTGCCTTTACCAATGGGGTGGTAATCCCAGGAGGCTGTGGGCTGCCCCTTCTATGCACAGCTGAGATTGGGCATGCAAATAAGAGATTTTACATTTTACATTTCCCTAATGTAAAAGAAAAGTGGGATTAGCCCTTTTTGTTTTAATTTTAGCAAGAAACATCTCCAGATCTTGTGCCTGCACAGTGTGAGTTTGGGTGATGTGAGAAGAACCCCGAAAAAGAAAGGAGATGGCCAGGCTCACTGTCTTGTCCACACGGGGAACACAAGGGAAGCCAGGAAGGCGTGGGATCTTTGGACTGGTTTGCAGAGAGATTAAGGGCTTTTCAACAGTAAAGGTAAATGGTATTTTCTTTTAATTAAAGTTCTGCTTTCTTATTTTTGGTCACTATAGCTGGGCTCTGTAATTTTGTGGATTTTGTTTTTTTAGATCTAAATCTCATCATACGTATCTATAATTTGAAATTATAGTTTGTGGCACATCATAGACAGTCAGAATTCATTAATAACAATGCAAGATGACATAAAGATATCTCTAAACCATCATCAAAACTGCTACACTACAATCCCTGCTCTGAATTTTCTCTTTCCATCTTGGCCAACATTTTACATGATCTATAAAAGAAGTGTTTTCCTTTCTATGCAGAAAAGAGAATGATCAGTCATCATTCTCCGAGACTTCTCAACATACTGAAAAACGTCTGTAAGAGATAATGAGATATTCCAGCATTCCCAAGTGCTCATTATCGCTTGCACTTATCGAGTCAGGCCAATGTATTTCACGAGTACAACACAGAAGCTACAATGCCCATGTTGTTTTATAGCCATTGGGTTGCCATTTAAAAAAATATAATATAATTGGAGCTTTTAGTAGCACAAACATACAACCATTATTAAAATGGGCCTTTTAGTAACTCTGCAAAGTCTATATAAATAAATTCCTTAAATGTCAAAATGTAAAGCAACAGTATAACTTATAATAATGTATAGTGCTGGATCACGCAGGTTCACCCATGATAGTTTATCTTCACCAGTGTTAAAGAGTTTTGATAAATCAGGCCCAAGGTGAGAAGATGTTTGGATATTGTTAAACACAACCAAAAACTGCAAGGGCACAGGGTTGACGTGATTGTCTCATGTTAAAATCTCAGTTCAGGATGTAAATGCTGTCAGTGTATTTTGCCTAAACAAAGATGGTGTCACCCTTCTAAACATAAAAGCAGAGAATTTGGGGGGGGGGGGGGAGTGATAAATACCTGTAAATGCTACTCTTTGACATTACGTAGCACATATTCCCCTAACAAAAAAGAATACAATGGATGTTACCTTCATTTAGATATTCCTATATGTGGTCACAGGCCGTAAGCTAGCTTTGCATTTGCACAGAGATATACGGAAATTAAAGTAAAGTTAAGTTTTTACGGCACATTAAAAACAAAGATTGATCAAAGCAAAGTGCCTCTGTAGAGCTAGAGGCTTTGTACCCCTTATTGATCAGACCCGTTTTTACCATTCCGCCATAGGCCTATTGATAGGACAGGTCTTTGATCGTTTCTTGCGTGACATTAAAGTGAAACATCTATTTGGTGGGAGGCTAACAGTCTTTCTTTTAATGGTATTGTCTTTCAAGATGAAAAATATATTCTATGTTTTATATGCTAAAGGCAAAATAAAGTAAAAAATAAGACAATAGTAGCTTTCAAAAGAGATACAGCTACATTGCCTATGCAGGGAAAAGTGGCATCGTCTCTACATGCCAACCCCAACCTAAACCTCCTTTATACTCACTGCCTGTGCCCCCTGGCATTCTTTCCTCTATTGCAAATGGCATTGGATGTCAAGAATGTTACTCTACTGGTCATGTTTATGGAGCGCTCACATGCTCCATAGTTAGCTGCCATGGAGGGAAAACAGACAGGGTGAGTATATGAGAGTTTAATCGTGAAAATGTAGTGTGCCTTAAATCTAAGACTGATGTTTATTTCTGTAAATATGTAAAATTAAAATGTAAACGTTTTTTAAAATTAAAGCAGTACTATCTTTATTAAAAAAATGTTAATGTTACACAGCTTTTTCCCTGTGGTATCTAACCTAGTGGTGTGGCCAGGCAATGGGCAGTATGTTGCACATTTTCTGGTTATGCCTACTATGCCCATTCTGGGATCAGGTAGGCTATCAGATCCCTTTTTTTCCTGTTGCACCACAATACCATTTTTGAAAAGGCCTATAAGGGTTCCATCATCAGGCATCTCATTTTTGCTTGGCTACATAAGGTGAATGACATCATGATGATGGAAGATCTTACAGCCCGTACCCGAGGACCCTCAGATAAATTTAACACAATGTGGGGTAGTTGGATATACTATAAGGAAACTCTGGAGTTTAGTGCCACCTTACCCTACCTTATCTTGATCTTCCTGCTGAATGTTATTGTGCTGCCTTCCTTCTTCATCCCAGCATGGACTGGACTCCGGATGTCACCATCTTATTCTTCTTCCAGGTCCTTCTTCTTACCCACCCGATCTTGCACTTCTGGAACATGTAAAAAATGTCAATTTCACGGCACATGCATGAGATCAGCATTTTATTTTCAGTAGAGGAAAGATCCTTCTAGGCATGCCCGATCTCGCAGCCTGCAGCGTCCTGGGATATTAGTCTTTACCACCAGGGCGGTAAAGGGCATGGTGTGGGGTCTCCGTCTCAATTTAAAAATCAGAATGAAAAAAAGTTACTTTATATAAAGTAAATTTAAATATGTGGTGATAGGTCAGCTTTAACCAGTTGAGTTTTTAGATCTGTTTCTACTTTAATTCAAGAACATTTTTTATTTTGATGATGCCTAGATTCTGCACATTATATGCATTGTAGTCTACCCTAATGTAATATATATATATATATATATAAATTGTTTTAATCTGGACAGATACTTTTTCATTTAGCAATGAAAATTCAGAATTAAAAGTGTTTTCCTACAATCTTTCCTAATACGATGTAAATGTGATTTGTGCCCCCCCCCATATTTTTACCTTAAAATACAATGATATTACCTTGGAGGAAATGTAACATAGAGGAATCGTAAAGCTGAAGACTTCCAACAATCCAATCAAATTCAAGGTTATCTTACATTTGATTGTTTTTTTTTTCTTTTTTACATAACTACATTTTTATTTGTTTTTCACTCTAAAAAAGGAAAACAGGACCAAGAGGTTCAGTATTTAAAACAAAAGCATTGATAAGATCCTTGATAGAGCTGATCTCTATAAATATAATTCCAAATAATTGACAATGACATGCATTTATTCCCTCTGATGTTACAATTTTAGGGTAACTGGCTATTTTTTCCAACATTGCTTCGAAGAATATTAGACTAATAGGGCTTGTGGGAAACATCCAGGGCCCATGTGTTTCAATTGAAGTAATTCATTCCCACTAGGGAATGTTTGAGGGAATGTCAGATTCCCTGATTTACAAAAAGCGCCCTTAGTTTACTTTACTTGATAAATTATTGGTTCTATCAAGATTATTAAAAAAAAGGTTTGAAGTAAATTCATCCCTTTCAACCCAAGTCAACTAAATATTGTTTTTTAAAATTTCATTGGAATTATGTCATGTGGTAAACCTAGCTGCTTGTTATGCTTAGCCATGGCATCATTTTAAGTGCTAATTGCATCCTTTATTGCATTTTCCAATGTGAAGATTTTATTTTTTTTCCTAAAAAAAGCTTCCCTTTTCCTTGTGTTGATTTATAGGTAATAATAAAAATAAAAGAAAGAAAGAAAAGCCCATTAAATCTCCCATCCACTATAAATGACTGCTCAAATCTGTAAATTACATCACGAAACAGTGCTTTGCGTTTAGCTGAGTTTTCTGTTTATTATGGGAAAGAGGTTATGGAGTGGAGCCAAAAAAACGGAGACAAAGGTTTGCATTGGCTGCCCAGCAAGCTTTCGATTCTGTCATAGTTCACTTTAAGTTTAACTGTTGCACTATAAACTATTTAGGACGCCGTGTCTCAGGAGGTCCTCAGTGAGGAGTTCGGACTACTTTAAAGTGAAAATTCGATGAAAAAATACAATTCACTCTAGATAAATTATACAACAAACTTCATTGTCAATTTGTACTTTTATCTGGTCTGAAGAATTTATTCTTTATCTTATTCCTTCCAGTCCCCTGAGACTACAAATGTCCAGTACATACTTTTATCATCTCTTGCCTGGTCTACTGCAACATCTTCTTTGACATCCTAGTACCCTGACTGTTTACAATCTCTCATGAATTTTGGAGTAAGGTTTGTCCATTCTTCCCATGACTCCTCATCTCTCATGACTGAATCAAATTCATGCTACTGTGCTTGCCTATTAAATCCTGGCACAGCTTATGTCCCTACATTTCGGACCTGATATTCAAATACACTCCTAGCTACCCTCTCCGCTCCTCCAATGACCAGTTAAATACTTCTTCACTCATAACCTCAGCACATGCATGGTTCCAAGACTTCTCCAGTGACTTCCCACATTATGTGGAACTTCCTCATCCTATTGGGCTTACCTCTACTTTGCACACTTTTTAAAAAACCCTAAAACCCACTTGTGATCCATCACTAATTATCCATTCCATATCGTCTTATTGTGTACTATTTCCCCCTACTTTTCCTCCTCCTCTGTCATTGTTTTTATCCACCATGTGCAACCCCTATTTAATGTACAACCCTGTGTAATATGATGGTGACTTTTAAGTAAAATTCAATAAAATTTATTTCAGAAGTTTAATTCATATATTCCCAGCCTTTCAAAGTCCCTTTCACCAAAAACACTGCTTATGTGCAAATTTTTTGTTTTTAGTCTACAGTTCCACATGTGTGCAATGACAAATTTGGAATTCTTAATTCATATACATATAAAATGAAATTCATAGCGGGGTCTCTTTTTGCTCCTCTTGTGCCCTAGCTGCCTGCAATAATTGCAACAAATGTCAAATGGCAAACGAAATGTGGGAAGTGAAAAAGGAGAGCTATTGAAAGATTGTGCCCAACTTTGCCAGTGGCAAAGGCATTCTCTTTGCTTCTAGAGAAAACAAGAGTTCATTATTGTCTTAACTGGTTTTGCTCCAAGATTATATTTCTTATCTCTTCTGACTATAGCTGATAACAAGGCAGGCATCAAACAAGAGATAGGCATCAAGCCCACAGATGACAGTCTGGCTCCTTCTGTAGAATATAACAGACATCCAGTACAGTTCAAACACAGTGGAAGGCTATAGAGGACTTGCAGATCACTCTTCTCTTTCAGTATCTGGTGAATGGAAGATGATAAGTTCTTCCTCTGTCACATGACATCAGTCATCGTTCTGGGAACTGATCTTTTCTTATATAACTGGCACAAATTGAATTCTACATAATATATCATGATGCACACCTGATAGCTATGCAGTTTAAATGAAGTCATTTGCATGAACTGATTATTCTGTATGGCAAAAAAAGACATTTTAAGCTGAACTCCAGGCAAATAGCTAAATGAAATGCAAATTAAATGTATATGTGGGAGCTGTTTTACCTACCAAAGGATATGTATTTCTGTCCATCAAATTCTGAGATTTGCACAGCTTGGACATACAACACAGCTATGTCTGGCAGAGCGGAAGACCTGATATTTTTTGTCTGCTGGTATGTAGCTCTTTCAGGTTTTTACCCTCCCCCAGCACTGGACAGTAAGGATAAATTTGGACGGGTGCTTCTTTATAGCTGAACTACTGTGGCTTACCCCCATCTACCAGTCATCAACTGTCCCAATTCCCTTGTTGTAGTTAAAATAAACTGTGATTAAATGTCCACCATTTTCATAGACTTGACTGGACTGTGAATGTTTTAAAATAGTTCTGTTTTATTTTAATGTTGTGTATCTGTTTTATTTCTGCCTTCCTCTGGATCATCCATGTATATATGGTTTTATCTGGGATATGCTGGTTTGTAATATGTTTATTTTCCTAGTGGCTGAAAATGATGGATTTATGTCGTTTTTTAGTCTTACTATGTAACATCACCTAAGTGTATTTGCTAACCATGCATCCTACATATCCCATCTATCATAGAAAAGCACACAAAGAATGAAGACACAATTATAACTTTATTTTTATTTTTGGATAAAGGAGATAAGGACTAGAACTTCCATCAGATTGTAAATGTTTTCTGTGCCCCATTGGGGAGAAGTTTCTATCAGATTATAAATGCTGATTTTGTCTCCATAGATGACATTTTCCTTCTCTTCCTGTTTAGACTTACGCTGCGAAAACTGATAGCATCATATCATAGTGAGACGAGTACAAAACCTAAAAAGTCCTTGTATGCTGTAGATATAACAGCATTCTTCACTGGAAACACGTAAACCTATTAAAGCAAAACTAAACTGAAATGAAAAAAATTACACTTACCTTTAATCCTGCAGTTCCCTTTGATGGTGCTGGTCCTTCCCATGCTTTGGTCCCATGTCGTCTTGGATTTTCTCTGGCCGGCCACCGTCATCTTGAGTCTTCTCTTCTGTGTTCTTCTTGGCATGTCACCCAATCTCTCACAGTGCAGGTTTGAGATCAAGTGGCATAGCCCTCTGTAAAGGGGAAAAAGAGCTGATCTCACTGCGCTTGTGTGAGATCAGCATCTCTTTCCCTTAATAGAAAAAATGCCCCTTCTGCAGCTGTCTGAGATTAGAGCATGCACAGAAGGAGCACCCAGAGCCTTCTGGGATGCGTGACTTAGATATCCCGAGAGGCCCTGTGCTACTGTTCAGTCTAGAACTCCCATTCAGTCTTGATCTCTTTTTTCCTTTACATTTAAGGGTTTTCTACCCTTTTATGTAAAGTGGAAATGTTGAGTTTAAGTCCACTTTAATTTAGGTTAGTATCTATAGTACATAATGTATAAAAGGTCGGCCGGAATAGATAAGTTTAGATCAGATAGATAGATCATTTATGCTATTTTACATACTTATAAAATATTATATTAACATTTTTCCATCATTACCTCTTCTCTTTTCTAGATGCTAGCCCGTTAAATTGCATTTATCATTGGTTTGAGATGTTTACAATGTTGTATGAGAATAAAATCTCCATATAGCCTCCATCTGTTAACATGTGTGAATTGTATGGAAGATGACCAATGTCAGAAAAAAATAAGTTTATTTACAGAAGCATTTTTGTTTAATAACCCAATTGCAGAGTACCCTATTGAGGATGATTTTGTCTGCCAGGACAGAAAACTATTTGTGGATCATGCAAAGTGACATTACCATTAATCATACATCTGTGTAATGTACTTCTCCCTATCCAGCTTAATCCTGCTAGAAATAGAAATGCATGGAAACAAATTACCCCATATAATCCTATGGTTATGATGATACATGAGGAGGTTGGGGAAATTTCACCCCGTATGATACATTTTGTCTCCCGTGTAAGGAATTATAGAGAAGGAGATAGGATGCAATATATGCATATATTAATCATATCTGATCAGGAATCTGCTTATTCTAAACAACCTGTTTAGTGTTTTATCCATGATGAGGCTTTGATTTAATATTTATTTTTCATAAAAACATATTAAGTACTGGACTGCTACTACCTAGACAAAATATATTGATATGTTTTAAAAGTTTTTTCTTAAGAAAATTGCTGTTGAAGGGGATTTGTAGTATTTTATTAACTTTTATACATGCATAAATGTTGCTAGAATAGTGTGGATAAATGTTTTGCATGCATATAATATTCCTAACGGACTTAAATGAAAATGGACATGGAGCAGCAGGAACAGAGCAACAGAAATGTGTAATTTTTTTAAACAGGGAAAAAGAGAAAAAATATAATGCTATAAACTATAATTGCAATACTGCATAAAAAAGAAAAACAAAACTCTAGCTTTCCACCCACCAACATCCATATGAGTTGATTGGACATTCCATTCCAAAACCATGCCCATTATTGTAAGGTTGGGCCCCATTTTACTTTATTACTATACCAACTTCCTTTCTTCTGAGAGGATTTTCTACTTAGGGTGTATTAGTCTTGTACTCATTTAGCCAAAGTGCATTTGTAATTATCATGCATCATGTACTAATGTTAGATGAGAAGATCTGGCTTGCAATCACTGTTCCAACTCATCACATAATTGTTCTGCAAAGTCAAGGTTCGGGGTTCTGTATAGGTCAGCTATTCCCAACCAGGGTATCTTCATATACCTACCTTCACCCTCCAAATCACTCCAGATTTTTTATTTCATGTTCTACTGTGGTCCAATGACACTCCAGCTTCCTCCTCTTCCTCTGACATGTTGGGGGGAAGGCATCCTTCCAGGACAAAATGGTGTTCATGTAATGAGGTGTAAGCTCCTCTCCATCCTGAATGAGCTCAGTCTGTCTGATGTGCTCCTTGGGGGCGTGTACATGAAAGGCTGGGTTTACAGGAAATTGGCAGAAAAATGGAGACTTCCAAAAAAAGAACCTTCAGCACTAGATGTCGGAGTAGGTCAGGGACAGTGTTGGAGCTTGGGAAAGATATGGACAATTTTAGCATTTGTTATTTTTAACAATACGATGGGGGGGGATAATAAACACTCAAAATTCCACTTCAAAAACAGTAAAGGAAGAAGGAGAAAACCCAAAAATGCGCACATAGGCATAATAAAGGGAACCTCCATGTCACATGGTCGGCCAAAAGTCATTAGAAAAGGATAAATAAAATAAAAATAAACAAAATACCCTTGGAGGGCTCATGAGGTGGTGGATCTAATAATTTGGAGTTGTGTTTTAAAGAAATCATTCAATCAGAGAATATTAGAAGCTGTCATTACTGACCCCAATCTCAACTCTTAATTGGCATACCTTGACCAGTTACTGACTTGTAAAATATTGAAGCCATGGAATTAGCATAAAAGTCAGGCAGTGTTTTCAGAATAAATAGTCATCTGAATGGTCTTTACATTTCTTTATTTCATATACTTTCCTTTTGTCTTCTATTTGGAAACTGACAGATAACGTAGCTATTTAATCATGTCTGTATGTGACTTCTGTTCCATATTTGAAGCAGTGTAGATGAAGCCAAAGCCGATGGAAAATTTACAATTAAAATGTATCTCATATAGAATTCTCTCTACGCTTTTCTGTCTACCTCTATATATGTCTGATTGACTATAGAAAGAGCTGTGAATAATCAAACCCTTTGCTGTCTATAAAAATACATTGATGAATATACCCATGAATATCTGTATACGGAGGCATACAAAGTAGTATATGTAAATATAATTACTGAAGCATATGCAATTTATTCAAAATGTAGAAACCTAAGATTTACTATCAGCTTGGCTTTTATCATTAAAGGGAACTTGTCAAGCAAGGGGACTGGGAATAGCCACTGACTTATTTTTTTTGTGGAGTGCTAGCATGTTAGGGTTCCCCCAGTACTTATTATGGAAGAAAAATAATTATTCACATATATTTACTTTCATTTTTAATGCAGTCTTCTAGTTGGCACCAACTAAGGCTTAATGTAAATGACAGAAAAACATGACTACCCAAAGAGAACTTCACAAGAGAGTGTGTAAAAGGTAAGTATAACTTGTCTTTCTTCATTTTTTGGGGTAATGAGGTGTAATATCTATAATCTATACCAATAGAAAGAAAAAGTAAAACACAACCATTGGCTAAGCTTGAAACTAGTTATTCCAAGGAGTGGTCAGAGCTGGGGGTCTACATATTTCATTGAAAGGGGCTTTCTAATTTAAAAGGAGATCCCTAATTTATAAACAAAAACTTGAACGCTTTTTAAAAGCATAAACAACTCACAAAATGTTGTTACTTTTATTATATACAGCCAAATATATCCTTGGCTATTAGGTGGTACTACAGATAAAACCTGAAATTACACCTCCTGTAGGTAAAATGGCATCTGGAGAAGAGTGAAACCCAAAATAAGATCGTCTTGAGAACACTTTTTGCCTTCATTCCATGACCCAAACTTACCTACTCTCCCCTACTTTTTCTAAACTAGCTGGCTTCATCATTTGTTTTCATCCCAACCTGAATATCATCTGTGCACTAGTTAAGCCTGGGCAGTAACTCCTATTGGACATTTTAGGAGACTTCTATGCCTTGAGACTGGTGATGTCCAGGATATAGTCTTAAAAAAAGCCTAAATGGAGCTAATGTTCAGACGAGGTCACCTAGAAGGGGTGGCTGACCTATGTCATCAAAGTCCAGGAAAAAGTGTAAAAAGGATACGTGCCCTGTGTATTAGATCACACTTTACCCTAAAAATAGTTTCTTACATTCAGGCTAAGATCTTTTAATTAGATTTTTTGGCTTTTTCATAAAGTGTGAAAATTATATTTTAAACCAAGTTTCCCATTTAAACATGCCCTCTGGCCTGTGACAAACATATGTACATATTGAATTGAAATAGTAAACATCTAATCATGAATATATATATATATCGGTTTCTGAGTGAGAGAATTGGCTAAGCACAGACAGGTATGTCAGTCTGCATATATTATGTACATTTAATTTATGAAAAGGATCTATATTATTTTTATTATGTGTATTTTGAGTTTAATAAAAATAGGATATTCTAAAAAAAACACTGAACACAAACTCTGTAACCGGAGTTAAAATATATTTTAAGTTACTGTAATTACCAACATAGCTGCCCATGCAGTGGGGCTATGGGGCTCAATGTGGAGAGATGGGGGCCTGGAAAAAATAGGATTTAAGAAGACTTTGGTAGAAAATGTGTTGAACCTTTTCCCTTTAATCATTTTCACTACTCCTCTGAATTGCTCCTCACCGTTTCTTGGTATATATGGTTGGGGAGTCACATGATCACCCCAATGGAGATTATATGTCCCACCATTCCTATAGCCATTTATACAAAACACACCTGTGTCCTATCTTAATGGGCAACCTGGCTTTAAGAATAGCAATCTATTCCACTGGAGGATGAAGAAGAGTGGGGTTGCCTGTGTGTCTTTACATACCACGTATAGAAAGATGGCTATGCCATAGCTCCAATGGACCGAGCAAGCCAACATAGCCACCCTAAAATGGGAGAAGGAACTTTGGAGAGTCTAAAACCGAAGGGGAACAAATTAAACATAGCATTGAGGTCAGCAGCACTATACTGTATAGAGTTTATTTATAAACCAGTGAATATGACATTCACTGAAACATTACCGAGTAGAGAATCAACTGCTGACCTGGAAGATTATCTACCAGAAAGTGTCAGATTCATTGCTTTATAAATAGACTCTCTATTTTATTATCAGTTGGGCAGAGAATGTTTAGGGCACTATTACCAAACACAAATATAAAATCTACTTTAATTCTAATTTATATTTTAGATATTAGAACTTTTTTGTCCATACATTTTTATATACCTGATCGTTAATTTACTATATGCTGCTGATTTAATAGACCTATAGATTTGTCATACATCAATATCATTTAGCTCCCATTGATACCCTTGTATTAGACTTGCATTAATTACATTTTGTATTATTCATTTTTTCATTATTGGATTCATTATATTCTATCCACCAGATTTAGCAGAGATCTTGCCACGCTTTAGAGTAGTTTAAAGCTGGAGTTTAATCCGCTTATATTTTCATTCCCTGGTTACTTTTCACCACCTTCATCAAAATGCTAATACTTAACAAAACCTTTAGTTTATTATTGCATTTTATTTTCATCATCACTATGTGTTTCAGCTTTTTGTATGAAATACAGGGAGATCATTACTCATGGGAGGGACTGGTATGGTGTTGTACATAGCTTTCTGGACCATACATGCCTTCAGGAACTGAAATCCAAAAAATTTCCAGGAACAATTCACTTGATGATGCTAGGTGTATTGATACAAGGAAATGAGATGGGATGACCGGCTGCAGCTTCTACATTATGAGAATCTCACAGTGTGCAATGAAATCAGAGAAAACATTTTTAGATAAGCATAAAAACCCTTTAATTTTTTTAATGCACTTAGCAAATCTAAGGACTAGTAGACTGCTATATAATAATTTTTGATTTGGGATTTGAATACACATGAGCTGTATATGTAATATGGGGTTGCCCACCAGTCCTTAAGTGCAGTGGTTGCATTAGCTTTTCTTTATTCCATTATAGAACATTTTCATTGATGATAGAAAGTACCCATTGACCCTATCAGGAAACCAGTATTCTTGTCACTTCCTGTAGTGCAAGCAGATCCCATACAACTATTAGCTTTCCAAGTATTTTCTTGCAAACTACACAGCCTCTCTTCTAATATAAATGAGAATTAGATCAGTGGAGGGGTTTGTACTCCAATTAGAAGAGCAGCCTAGGGTACCCAAGCTGCTCCTATATTGATACAATGTGATGAGTGTGTTGTCACCCTAGGACAGAAAATGTGTTACTGGTAAGATAAATAGAAAAAAGCCCCCAAATAACCAATGCAACCACAACTGAGGATGACTGGTGCACTGTAATATGTTACATTTTTGGTATTCAGTTTAGAAATGCTTTAGTGGCCAGGCCGGAAAAAGAAGTTTTACTTGGCTATAGATTAGAAACATGGTCGTCATGCCTAATACGCCTGCCAGTTTTGTAATAGGAGGTCCTTTGGAGGGGCCAAGAGCCACATGGCAGCTTCGAAATCGAGCCTACAATTGACCACGATAGAGGATCTCCAAATGTCATGCTGTGCTACTTCTGGTGAGCCCCTTAGTTGTGCCCATTCAACATCTCCATTTCCTAAAGGGTAATATACAAATAATGAAGACATGAAAAAGTGTCATTATAACAGATAGTGAGAAGGAAATGCTTACTGAGGAACAAAAAAAATTTGCAATTTCTTGCAATACAAATACAAGCATAAAAAAAAACCTCAGAACAGGCTGTGTTTGAGAAAAGAAGACATAGATTGCTTTCAGGGTGGACAGTAATCTGAGATACAATATGTAAAAGAGGCAATTGTCATTGCGTTTTATAGGCAGTTGAAACAGCAACAAAAGCAATTAGAGTGTGGGCAGTCTAAATCTTCACATGGAGCTGCCCCAGAATACTAATGAAGTCACAGGCAAGATCCATACAGAGTGTATTTGCACTGTGTCATGGAGAATCAGGGCTGGGAGATGCGCTGACTACAGTACGGGAGCTGGGAGAGACGATGGCTGACCGCCAAAATCCTTCCTGACAATCTTTCAGCGGCTGCTATTGATACAAATTGCAGCTTTACTTCCTGCAAATTTATCAGCGCTGAAAATGGACTCCTGCAAAGATGGTATTATTATCTTCCTTTTTTATTGTTGCAAATGAGAGAAGAAATAAAAAGTAAACATGGTTAAATAGGGCCTGTCGCACGCCTAAATTACAAAAGCTCTTGGATAGGCTTCAAGTGGTGAGCTGGCTTTTAGCAATAAAAAGTTAAGAAAAAGTGTAACCCAATGTGTGATGATCACTGGACTTAAAGCTAAACTCTAGGGAAAAATATATATATAAAACAATGTCTGGTCAAAACAAAATATACTCCAATATTTTGTTGGACCACACTTAGCTTTGATCACTGCTGTTTCAGTTCTCAGGCAGTGTAATACCATTTATTTCCATCCATTGCATTCATTTTTCACAAGAATCTTGTATTGATGATGGGAGAGTCAGGTCAATTTTTCTCCAGCACATCCCAAAGATTTTTACTGGGTCTGGATTCTTTGGTGGCCAATAGTGTTGGTCGAATATCTCACTATTATTATTATTATTATTATTATTCGATCGAATAGTGAGATATTGTTTGGGAGATCGGTGGGAGAATTCAAGTTATTTGTAGGGACTTTTACTAGTTGTACGTGTTCTTAGATAGAGTTTCTCTATCCAAGAACACAGGGCACTAGATGTGATGAATGGGGAAACTTGTCCCCATTCAACCTCTAGTGCCCCGGGAATCGCCTGAAGTCACAGCTGTCATGTGACCGTGGGAACTGAACTGCAGATGAACTCAGAACTGCAGATTTCACAACGGTCCCTGGGGCACTACAGGTTAATTAACCTGTAGTGTCCCGGGAATCGCACTCTTCCCAATGATAGCAGCCTTGGCTGCAATCATTGATTAGCTCAGTGTGCAATCCCCGGGGCACTACAGGTTAATTAACCTGTAGTGCCCCGGGGATCGCCTGCAGTCACAGCTGTGACTGCAAAGTTCCCAAGGTCATGTGACTGTGGGAACTGAACTGCAGAATAACTGCAGTTCAACTAGGATCCCCGGAGCACTGCAGGTTAATTGGTCTATAGTGCCCCGGGGATCGCACACTCTTCTCAATCATTGCACACTCGGCTGCAATCATTGAGAAGATGCCCAGCAAGTATCTCTTAATCTGTAACAGACTTTTCAGCACAGTAATATGATACATTTCTTACATTTTTCTCGCAGTGGATAAAACACATGTATCATAAAATTACAGTGCTGGAAAGTGTGTTATAGAGTAAGAAATATCATGTCATTGTAGGATAACCTGTAAAAAAATAAAATTAGTTAAACAAACACAAACACTCAATAAATTAATTTAACATTTTTTTTATCCGATTTTTTGCTGTTGAATCTCGTTTTTTTTTGGGTTGGGTCTATCTGAATTCAAACAGCCATATTCGGGTGGAATATGAGGACAACCCCAATTCTAACACCAGCACTAGTGGCCAATTTATGTGTGAAATATGCTCCACAAACCACTCTTTCATAATCTGAGCCATCATCATCATCTTGGACCAAACGACCATTTGCAAAGTCAGGTACTGATGGTATTACACAGCTCAACAAAAAAAAAAATGTTTCACTTGCCAAGGATTTTTTAATATATTTAGTGTATTTCGGGTATGCTGAATCCAGAAATTACATCAGTTTCATTGAACTGGCTCTAGTTCTTGTGATCAAGGAATCAGAATAGACGATTTTACAACCAATAAATGTTGACACAGCATAATATTATCAATCTTTATATACACTGATGTTTTACATTATATAATAAATGTAGCATTATTTTCATGAAACTTTCAATTGCCTTCTTTTTATTCATACATTTTTTTTACAGAAATATGAGTTCTTCAAGGAGAAGTTGTTTAAATGACTCCAATGTATTTTGCTACATTTGTGGTGAATATTCTCAGCAAAAACAGAGAAGAAATATTACAGAATTTGTAAAACAAACATATCTTACATATTTTGGTAATAAACTGGGAGACCAATATAAGTATAGGGCTTCCCATATGGTATGCAAATCTTGTGTAGAGTGTCTACGTCAGTGGAAAAATTGAAAACTGAAAAGTTTCTAATTGGGTGTACCTATGGTATGGCGAGAGCCCAAAAATCATCATAATAATTGTTATTTTTGTGCAGTGAATGTAAAGGGTTTCAATCATTACAAGAAAAACAAGTGGTAGTACCCTGATTTGGAATCAGCAAGACGACCTGTGCCGCATGGTGCTGATGTTCCCATACCAGTGTTCAGTACACTCCCTGATATTCCTGTATCTGACATGGAGGATATACAGGGTTTGTAGTGTAATCCAGGAGGTAGCAGTGGAAATGAATATGAAGGAAGTGTTTCATCAAACCAGCAGTTCTCCCAAGAAGAACTCAATGATTTAATACGTGACCTAAGTCTGTCAAAACAATCATCGGAACTTTTAGCATCCAGGCTAAAACAAAAGAACTCAGACCGAAAGTTAAAATAACAGTTTATAGGACAAGAGAGGTGACACTCCTACCATATTTCAGTGAAGATGGAGACTTAGTGTACTGTTGTATCATCCCTGGACTACTAGCCCATATGGGAGTACCAGAATACCGAGCAGAAGGCTGGGGGCTTTTGATACACAGTTCCACTCGAAGTTTGAAATCTGTTTTACTGCATAATTCCAACTGTAGTGCATCACTTCGAATTGTTAACTCAACAAAACTTAAAGAATAATATGAAAATATCAAAATGGTCTTACAAAAACTTTGCTATCATGAACAATGGTCCATATGTGTTGATTTAAAAAAGGTGAACTTCCTACTTGGACAGCAAAGTGGATACACAAAGTACCCATGTTTCATCTGTTTGTGGGATAGTAGAGCAAAGCAGGATCACTGGGAATAAAGTGACATGGCCTCCAAGGGAAAACATGAAAAAAGGTGCAGCCAACATCATTAACGAGCCAATGGTTGACAA